>NW_012103732.1:1529477-1531250 GCF_000951045.1 Mandrillus leucophaeus | reverse complement strand
TATTTTTAGTAGAGACGGGGTTCCACCATGTTGGTCAGGCTGGTCTCGATCTCCTGACCCCTTGATCTGCCTGCCTCAGCCTCTCAAAGTGCTGGGATTACAGACTTGAGCCACCGCGCCTGGCCAAAAATTTTTTTTAGAGATGGGATTTCGCCATGTTGGCCAGGCTGGTCTCAAATTCCTGGCCTCAGTGATCTGCCCAGCTCGGTCTCCCAAAATGCTGGGATTACAGGCCTGAGCCACCGTGCCCAGCCCCAGTACTACATCTTATATAACTGTAGTACAATATCAAAACCAGGAACTTGACATTGCTCTAAACCACTGACTTGATTCAGATTTCACCAGTTTTATATGTACTAGTGCATGGTATGAGTATAGTTCTAAGCCATGTTATCACATATATGGATTCATATAATTTTCATCTTTATTTCTTAAAGTATTTTCCTTTTTATCACTTCAGTTACTTAGATGAGGTGAAGAATCCACACCACAAGAATTTGAAAAAACAATTTTTGTAGTTTACTGATACTCCGTAATGTTCAAACAGCCAAATATAGCAAAGGCCACAAAGATTCTTAAAATAGTTAATTAACAAGTAACATGTATGTATTTTACACTATTTAACAGTGCTTTATCTGTAAAATGTGAGTTATGATTTCTAAAGTCCTTTATAACTCTGAAATTCTATAATTCTAGAATTCTAATTCCTAGGTCACTTAACCTCTTGATAGAAAGCAGAAAATTGTGGCAACTGCAATAATTCTTTGGAGGCAGGGTTAGTCTCTTACCTTATCAGGCCAGTGCCCAGTGGGACACAATTAATCACTGTCTTATTGTAGTAAAAGCACTCTGCTAGCTTGGGAGATTTAACCACATTCCCACAGGAACCTGCTTCTCCAAGAGGGCTTTGTAAACCTTTGATAAGGAGAGAATAAACTAATCAATAGTTGTTCTAACAAAAAAAATCTACTATTTTTTGTAATAAAAATATTTTTATCATTATTGTTTTAATAATATTTTAACTAAAACATCTATACTGGTAGCATACAGTATGTTAGTATTGAGCTTCATTCCCACTCACTTAAATCCAAATCTATAGTATTCTGATCTTGGCTAGACAAAGAGAAAGCATCTTCAGTTTAGGAAGAAAATAGTATTAAGCTAGTTGTCAAGAAAATCGTTTGTAAACTAGATCCCCCCAACAGGTCTATAATTAATTTCATGAAAATAGTGAAAGCTTTTGTGCTTAGACAAAATGTTAGAAGATTCCTATAAGTGAGAGCAGTGTCAGAACAAATATTTGCAGGCTGAGAAGACACCACTTTGTGAAAGTTGCCATGAGATGTAGACTTTGTACAACGGTTACATTTGAGAGCTTGACAGACTTCATATGTTTTACAGATTGATGACAATACACAGCAATCATAAAGCTAGATTTCTAATTCAGTGACGTTCTAGAAAAATACAGTAACAACAATAGTGGATTACACCATTTGATGATATTACCTTTACTGAACAAAAGTTAATGGAGTATATTTAAATCCTTAAAGGATTGTTCAGTAGCTTTTTCCATTTTAAACTGTACTAGTACTTCCATTTCATGATACCAAAATTCTCTCAAGGGGAAACTTAAGAGCACATAGTACTTGCTTTCAGTCAACAGAGTCAGTAGAGGAAAAAAAACAAAAACCTTCTCACTAAGAGGAGTAAAACATGACACCATAAAACCCAGGTGTTAAAAAAAATTATGGCAAAACCAAAACACACACACAC
>NW_012103732.1:1476312-1529427 GCF_000951045.1 Mandrillus leucophaeus | reverse complement strand
AAATTATGGCAAAACCAAAACACACACACACACACTCACAGAGACAGAGAGAGACAAAGTCTCACTTTGATGTAAGTGAAAAAAGAGTTTGGCAGAGATCTGATGGTCTTGACCTTGGAAATACTTTTTACTATTCTCTACATTTCTCTAGACTTTTCTTTCATTTGCAACCCCTGAATGCAGTATTTTTCATGTTTGTGTATTATAAAATGTATAAATTCTTTCATTGGAAAAATAGCTCTCTGTCTGACCCCTCTGTTTGTTTTTGTGCCTAAATAATCCATTCTATTAGCTCTGAGTATTAGACAGTCTAAGGACATGTGGCAGACACATGACTGTAGCAGCTGCTAGTCTAAGGAGGTGGCAAATCTTTCTGTGGAATCAAAACAGATTAATATGAAATAGTTGATAGGAGGTAGCAATTTTTTCCACTTAACTTTTAAAATTATTTTATTTAGACTCATGTATAAAATGTTACATGTCAATCTATAAAAATAGTTTTAAATAAAATATAGGTCTCCTTTAAATGATTAATAAAATAAAGTCTTAATTAAAGAGTTAAAACCAGCCCCATAATATGTTCCTTATAAATATATTGTCTTAAAAAATAAATAAATATATATATATATATAGCCTTAGTCCATCTGTGCTGCTATAACATAGTACCTGAGACTGGGTAATTCATAAAGAACAGAAATTTATTTCTCACAGTTTTAGAGGCTGGGAAGTCTAAGACTGAGGCACGGACATTTGGTGAGGATCAGTCTCCATTTCCAAGATGGTGCCTTATTGCTGTATCCTCTGGAAGGGAAGAATGCTGCATCCTTATATGGTGGAAGGGACAGAGGGTCAAGACAGTGTACCCTTCAAACTTGAGCCCTTTTATAGGGGTATTAATCCCATACATGAGGATAGAGTACTTTTTTTTTTTTTGAGACAGAGTCTCCGTCTGTCACCCAGACTGGAGTGCAATGGCAAGATCTCAGCTCACTGCAGCCTCAACCTCCCAGGCTCAAGTGATCCTCCCACCTTCGCTTCCTGAGTAGCTAGGACTACAGGCACATACCACCGCACCGGGCTATTTTATTCATTCATTTATTTATTTATTTTTTTGTATTTTTTGCAGAGATGGGTTTTGCCATGTTGCCCAAGCTGGTCTCGAACTCCTGGACTCAAGTATTTGCCCACCTCAGCCTCCTAAAGTGCTGGGATTACAGGTGTGAGCCACCAAGCCCAGCCAGGATGGAGTATTTATGACTTAATCACCTGCCAAAGGCCACATCCCTTAATATGGTTGCATTGGGGATAAACTTTCAACATGAATTTTGGAAGGGACACCATAATTTCAACCATAGCATATATAATTAAGTATTTCATTCAAGAAATTCAATAATTCCATGTTACTAGCAGGTCAATGACCATTTAAAAATACATTAATGGTTTAATCACAATGAAAGGTTATCTGATTTTCAACTTTTTCAGTTTTATGTACAGAGCTCAGTGACTAAAATTTTTCTTTAAAAATACAATAAAGTTCAGCTGGTAATAATGTGTATGAAGTACACTCCTCTAATATAACTTTGTAAAAAGAAAATAAATTGAGTGTTTGTGGGGAGCTCGCTTTAAACCCAACTCTATGATGATTATAAACTAGATTAAATTTTTTCTGTAATCTAATAGTTACCCAGTTTTTTACTTCATTGTGAGAAGTCTTTTCATTTTCAATGATTATTTTCCAGCTAACAACTGTCAAGAAACACACAAACATTAATTGACATCTCAACAAGAGTTGGTCAAAATCTATCTCAATAGAATTATATCTCTAGTATTTTTCCATGGGTTTTTATTACTCAGAAACATTCCCAGATTTTCTTTTTTGATATTCCAAAAGGAAGTTAGCTATCTCCTTACTTTTCCTCCCTCTCCCAGCAGCGAAACAAAAACCCATGTCGCAGACCTTCTTTTAGACTGATTAGTAACAGATCCTTTAATGGCCCACTTGATTCTATTAGGCTGTGAAGTCTTCCTGAATAAGGAGAGGATTCACTCACTTCCTAGAGGAATTGCCCAGTTGATATGGTTAGGATTTGTGTCCCCACCCAAATCTCATGTCGAATTGTAATTCCTGGTGTTGGAGGAGGGGCGGGCGGGAGGTGATTGGATCATGGGGGCGGATTTCCCCCTTGCTGATCTTCTGATAGTGAGTGAGTTCTCACGAGATCTGGTTGGTTAAAAGTGTGCAGTACCTCCCCCTTCCCTCCCTTCCTCCTAGCCCAGCCACTAATGGGTGGAGATGTGCCTGCTTCCCTTTCACCTTCTGCCATGCTTGGAAATTTCCTGAGGCTTCCCCAGAAGCAGAATCCTGTACAGCCTGCAGAATTGTGAGCCAATTAAATCTCTTTTCTTTATAAATTACCTAGTCTCAGGTATGTCTTTATAGTGTGTGAGAACAGACTAATACACCAGTAGATAATCTAAGATAGATCTCCTTTACATCAGACAGGTAAATTAAGTTGTTTCTCTCCCTTCTCATTCCTTTCATCATTTATGTAAATTCTTACATTCTAATGTTTTTTTTTCTTCAGTAACTAGAAAAGAGGACAATTTCTCCCCTTCTCAATCTTATCTAAACAGAAACTCTGAATACATTATCTAAACCTTCAACAATATTTATTTGTTTTAAAGTCACACAAATACACATGTGCATATATATACATAATTTTTATGCAAAGTATACCTTTATTAATATTTGTTTAATACTTCTGCTTTAATGTTAAAGAGACAGTAAGATCCCTGCTATCAGAAACAAGTCTTATCAAGTCACTTGTATAATATAACAGGGCAATGTAGAGTTTGATTTTGCCATTTTGACCCTACTGTTTTTGACCTTGAGGGTATTTTGATGCGAAAGTATTTTTTAATAAAAATATGTAAATCAGAAGCTAACATTAGTGAATCTTAGAATTCTATAGTCAGCTAAATTATCATTCAAGAAAAAAAGTTAAATGAAAGCTTATTTTCAGACAGAAATCAGAAGAATTTACCATGAATAGGCCCTAGCTGTGAAAGAACTACTAAAGGAAGAATTTTAGGAACAAGGAAATCCTGGAGGAAGAACGAATGTGAGAAGGAAAGATAAGAAAAGAGAGTGATTAACACATGGATTCGTTCAAACAGACACGGACCTTTAGAACAAGAATAATGACTAAGTTTTACAGTTAAAAAAAAAAAGAATGCTGAAGTATTGGACAACAATTACATGTAAGTTGGGCATGGGGACATTCACATAAAATTTATATATTAACTAATTAAGAATTGAGATTCAAATGATGGCATCCAAGAACATGTATCTCAGATTACATTTTCCAAAGATGCTGCACCAGTATTTCCCATTCCACAATGTGACCTTGACACTCCTCTCATCAAGAAATGGGGTCTACGTCCTCGCCCCTTTAACCTGAGCCATCTTGTCTCTGAGTTGTAACCAGTAGAATGCAGCTGAAGTGACACTGTGTGAATTCTAAGACTAGGTTATAAAAAGTGATGTAATTTTCTCCTTGTTCACTGGCACACCCACTTCTGTACCCTGGCGCCACCACTTCTGTACCCCGGCGCCACCATGTAAGATGTCCAACTACCCTGAGGCCTCTATGCTGTGAGGAATGCAAGGGCAGGGTACGTGTAGGGCAACTGGTTATCAGCCCCAGCTGAAGTCCTAGCCAACAACAAGCATCACCTGTCAGACATGAAAGTGAAGGTGCCTCCGGATGATTCCAGCCTCGAGTCACTGGGCCACTTAAGGATGTTAAATCACCGCAAGTCATTTGAGTTTTCCCACCTGAGGCCCCAGACATCATGGAGCAGATACAAGCCATTCCTATTGTGTTCTGTCTAACCTCTGACCCACGGAATTTGTCAGTAAAATGAAATGGCTGTTTTAAGCCCCTAAACTCTAGGATAATTTTATTTGTTATCCTAATAGTAACTAGAGCAAACAGGGAAAGCCTTTTCCATGTTGTTTTTTTAATTGCTTTTCTTATTAATGTTTAAAGTTTTCTTCATATAGATCTCATGCATTTCCAGTTAGTTGCATTCCAAGAGATTTTATCCTTTTTGTTATTACTGTCAGTGAAATATTTTCTCCTATTAAGTTTATAAGTGGGTGTTGTTTACATATATAGATTATGCATGCATACATTTGTTCCCAGACAATTTACTTAATTTTTCAATTTGTTTTAGTTCGTTTTCTTGTTGATTCTCTTGGGACTTCCAGGCATACAATCGTATCATCTGAAAATGATGACTTTATCCCTTTTCTCTAATTTTTTATATCTCTATTTTATTTTTCTTTTATATTTGCCTTGGGTAATTTAAATTCTATACATGTTGAGTTTGCATAGATATATTATTTTAGATAAAGTTAGTGAATTTTTATTATTAAACTTGCTGGGGAAGATCAACTGGGGATGACTAGGCAATTGGATATACAGGCTCGAGGCCCAAGAGAGTAATATGGGATCTGAGAATTTGAAATCTGAGAATCATCAATGTAGGGGCAATCACTGAAGTCATG
This sequence comes from Mandrillus leucophaeus, assembly GCF_000951045.1. Classification (NCBI taxonomy): domain Eukaryota; kingdom Metazoa; phylum Chordata; class Mammalia; order Primates; family Cercopithecidae; genus Mandrillus; species Mandrillus leucophaeus. The sequence goes on along the minus strand of NW_012103732.1, from coordinate 1,524,854 downwards.
AGAGCAGATGAAAGGGCTCCAGGAGGAACAATGTATAGCAAGAGGAGAGAAAAGAATCTAGAACAGAACCCTAAGAAACATCAACATGTAAGAGACTGACTGAACAAGTAATCCTACAGCAGAGAAGTTGAAAAAACAAGAGCATTTTGCAATAGAAGGAAAAAAAGATGGCATTTCAAAAAGGGGGAAAGGTCTGTAAGCTCTTGAGAAAGCTAAGGATGTCCTTCGGATTGGGCAATTTGAGGGCTGTTGGTGACCTTGAAATAGCAGTGTGACTGGAGTGGTGGAGGAGGAAACAGTTTGTAGTGAGTTGAGAAATGAATGGCATGTAAGAAAGAGAGAATCATTTTTAACAAACTTTGAGGAAGTTTGTCTTAATTATTAGAATTAATAATGGGACTTAGCAGAGTTATGAAGGCAAATCAATTTCAAAAAATCAACGGTATTTTTATACACCAATAAGAAAGAGGTAGATGATGAAACAGGAAATGATTCCCTTTATATTCACTTTATAATAACATCTAAAAATATCCAGTATGTAGGAATAAGACATTACTGAAAAACATTAAAGAAGACTTAAATAAGTGAAGAGATACATACTATGTTTATAAATTGGAAAACTGAATCCCATATTAATTCATAGACTTAATACAATCCCAGTTAAAATCTTAACTTCTTTCCTTTTTGTAACTTGATAGTCTGATTATAAAATTTATATAAGATTGTGGCCCAGTGTGGTGGCTAATACCTGTAATCCCAGCACTTTGGGAGGCCAAGGCAGGCAGTTCACAAGGTCAGGAGATCAAGACCATCCTGGCCAACACGGTAAAACCCTGTCTCTACTGAAAATACAAAAATTAGCTGGGCGTGGTGGTGCGTGCCTGTAGCCTCAGCTACTCGGGAGGCTGAGGCAGGAGAATGGCATGAACCTGGGAGGCAGAGGTGGTAGTGAGCCGAGATCGCGCCACTGCACTCCAGCCTGGGGAACAGGGAGAGATTCCATCTCAAAAAAAAAAAAAAAAATGTAAGATTGCAAAGGGCCAAGACGAGACATATTTTTCAAAGGTGAAATAATTAAGGCAGCATAGTATTGACAGGATAACCAAGTAGATGAATAGAAAAGCACAGACACTTAACATATGAAGTAGATGGCACTGCAGAGCAATAGGGAAAGGAAACTCTTCAAAAAATGAAATTCAAACAATAGAATATCTATATGGAGAAAAAGAAAATTGTTTTCCTGTTTTGTGTTATGTATAAAAATTATTTGCAGGTAGCTTAAATACCTACATGTGAGAGGCAAAATATAACACTACTAAAAATAATATAGAAAAAATTTTATGATCTCAGGGTAGGGAAGAATTTCTTCAACAAGACAGAAAAAATCTTACTTATAAAGGAAAATATTGATAAATTTGATTTCATTAAACTAAAGAACTTCAGTTCAGCAAAACAAAGAAAAGATAAATTACAGAATGAGAAGCCATAAGTAACACATATAGCTAACAAAAACTAAAATCTAGAATACAGAAAGAATTTGTTCAGATCTAGAACAAAAACCACTCAATGTAAAATATGGACAAGAGTTCAACAGATACCACATAAAAAGACAAACCCAAATGGCTAATAAAGTCAATCTTATTGTTGTCAAGGAAATGCAAATGAAAATCACGATGACTCACTGCCCACCAGAACTGGCAAAAATACAAAAGTGTGAAAATAACAGGATGGTTACTTTGGTGAGGATAGAGAGTAACAGAATCGCTGTGTACTATGGGTGCAGTGTAAATTGAAGCTACCACTTTGGAAAATTGTCTGGCATTCTCTCATAAAATTAAATATATGTATATTTTATGACGTGGTAATTCCAATCCTACATATATACCATAGAGAAAAATGTGTATATAGATGCATATATCAAAATGTTCCTAGATGCACTGTTTATGATAGCTTAAATCAGGAAACAACACACATAGTCATCAACACTAGAATGGATACATAAACCATGGTATATTCATGTATTAGAATTCCATACAGCAACAAAGATGAAAGAACTGTTATATACAACAATATGGATGAAGCTTCTATAAATAACACGGAACAAAGGGAGCACAACACAGGAAAATATACACCATGACTCCATTTATATCAAATTCAAAAGCAGGTAATTATATGATTTAGGATTGCATGCTTGGAAAGTGTATTGGCATACTTAAGCTGAATAATTAAGGACTGTTTAATAAAAGGTGTGGGCAGAGTTTAGGAAAAACTACAAGGAATGGTGCATGCCCTCGGGCTCATAACAGCCAGAGCCATAACCAATCCTAGCCCTGAGAGAGGTGCATGGAAAGGTAAGTCTCATAAAAAATGTAGCCTTTTGGGCTGAGCGCAGTGGCTCATGCCTGTAATCCCAAATAGCAAACAACCACAAATAAATAATAGTTGTAACGTCAAAATACTTGAATAAGGGGTCCAGATATTAGCTACTTTAAGCCATTTTAGTTAGGGAGAAGATTTGTAAAAAATGCAAAGCTCTCAGGACCCTAAATTAGGAGGGAGTGAGCGTGTGTGTGTGTGTGTGTGTGTGTGTGTGTGTGTGTGTATTTTTAAAATAAAAGGCAGAATTCTCTATTTCTAAAAAGGCCTATTAAATTTTTAATTGGGCCAGGTGTGGTGGCTCATGCCTGTAATCCCAACACTTTGGGTGGCTGAGGCAGGCAGATCACCTGAGGTCAGGAGTTCAAGACCAGCCTGCCCAACATGGCAAAACCCCATCTCTACTAAAAATACAAAAAAAAAAAAAATTAGCTGGGCATGGTGGTGATGTACTCCAGTAGTCTGAGTTACTTGGGAGGCTGAGGCAGGAGAATTGGTTGAACCCGGGAGGCAGAGGTTGCAGAGAGCTGAGATCGCACCACTGCACTCCAGCCTGGGCAACAGAGCGAGGCTCCATCTCAAAAAAATAGAAATGTGGCCTTTGTTTGGTGTGACGGTTAATTTTATGTGTCAGCTTGGCTGGTGATATGGTTTGGCTATGTCCCCACCCAAATCTCACCTTGAATTGTAGCTCCCATAATCCCCATGTGTCACGGGAGGGACCTGGTGGAAGGTAATTGACTCATGGGGGCAGGTTTTTCCTGGGCTGTTCTCATGATAGTGAATGAGACTCATGAGATCTGATGGTTTTATAAAGGGCAGTTCCCCGTGTATGTTCTCTTGTCTGCTGCCATGTAAGACATGCCTTTGCTCCTCCTTGCCTTCTGCCATGATTGTGAGGCCTCCCCAGCCATGTGAAACTGTGTGTCCATTAAACATCTTTTTATTTATACATTACACAGTCTCAGGTATGTCTTTATTAGCAGTCTAAGAACAGACTAATACAATAAATTGGTACCAGTAGAGCAGGGTGCTGCTGTAAAGATACATGAAAATGTGGAAGCGACTTTGGAACTGAGTAACAAGCAGAGGTTGAAACAGTTTGGAGGGCTCAGAAGAAGACAGGAAGATGTGGGGAAGTTTAGAACTTCCAAGAAACTTGTTGAATGGCTTTGACCAAAATGCTGATAATGATATGGACAGTAAAGTTCAGGCTGAGGTGGTCTCAGATGGAGATGAGGAACTTGTTGGGAACTGGAGTAAAGGTCACTCTTGCTATGCTGAGACTGACAGCATTTTGCCTCTGCCCTAGAGATCTGTGGAACATTGAACTTGAGAGAGATGATTTAGGGTATCTGGCAAAAGAAATTTCTAAGCAGCAAAGTGTTCAAGAGGAAGCAGAGCATAAAAGTTTGAAAAATTTGCAGTCTAACAATGCGACAGAAAAGAAAAACCCATTTTCTGGGGAGAAATTCAAGCCAGCTGCAGAAAATTGCATAAGTAAGGAGGAATCAAATGTTAATCTGGTGATTAGCAAAGACAATGGGCAAAATGTCTCCAGGGCACGTCAGAGACCTTGCAGCATCCCCTCCCATCACAGGCGCAAGGACTAGAAGGGAAAAATGGTTTCCTGGGCCAGGCCCAGGGCCCCCCTGCTGTGTGCAGCCTATGGACTTGGTGCCCTGCATCCCAGCTGCTCCAGCCGTGGCTAAAAGGGGCCAAAGCTCAGGCCGTGGCTTAGAGTGTGCAAGCCCCAACCCCTGGCAGCTTCCATGTGGTGCTGAGCCTGCAGGTGCACAGAAGACAAGAATTGAGGTTTGGGAACCTCTACCTAGATTTCAGAGGATGTATGGAAATGTCTAGATGTCCAGGCAAAAGTTTACTGCAGGGGCAGAGCACTCATGGAGAACCTCTGCTAGGGCAGTGCAGAGGGAAATGTGGGGTGGGAGTCCCCACACAGAGTCCCCACTGGGGCATTGCCTAGTGGAGGTGTGAGAAGAGGGCTGCCGTCCTCCAAACCCCAGAATGGTAGATTCACCTACAGCTTGCACTGTGCACCTGGAAAAGCCGCAGACACTCAATACCAGCCCATGAAAGCAGCCAGGAGGGGAGGTTATACCCTGCAAAGCCATATGGGCAGAGCCATGGGAGCCCATCTCTTGCATCAGTGTGACCTGCATGTGAGACATGGAGTCAAAAGAGATGATTTTAGAGTTTTAAGATTTGACTGCCCCACGGGATTTAGGACTTGCATGGAGCCTGTAGTCCCTTCATTTTGGCCAATTTCTCCCATTTGGAATAGTATATTTACCCAATGTCTGTACCCCCATTGTATCTAGGAAGTAACTAACTTGCTTTTGATTTTACAGGCTCCTAGGTGGAAGGTACTTGCCTTATCTCAGATGAGACTTTGGACTGGTGGACTTTTGAGTTAATGCTAAAATGAGTGAAGACTTTGGGGAACTGTTGGGAAGGCATGATTGGTGCTGAAATGTGAGGACATGAGATTTGGGAGGTGCCAGGGGTGGAATGATATGATTTGGCTATGTCCCCATGAAAATTTCATCTTGAATTGCAGCTCCCATAATCCCCATGTGTCATGAGAGGGACCCAGTGGGAGGTAACTGAATCATGGGGGTGAGTTTTTCCCATGCTGTTCTCATGATAGTGAATAAGTCTTATGAGATCCGATGGTTTTATAAAGGGCAATTCTCCTGCACACGTTCTCTTGCCTGCCACCATGTAAGACATGCCTTTGCTCCTCCTTCACCTTCTGCCATGATCGTGAGTCCATTAAACCTCTTTCCTTTATAAATTATGCAGTCTCAGGTATGTCTTTATTAGCAGTGTGAGAACAGACTAATACGGCTGGGTCATGGGGTCCATATAATTGGTTGCTTCTGTGAAGGTATTTTTTGGATGAGATTGACATTTAAATTGTTGGAATTTGAATAAAGCAGATTACCCTCTGTAATGTGGATGGGACTTATCAAATCACTCGAAGGCCTTAATAGAAAAAAGATTGTCCTCCCTCAACCAAGAAGGATTTCAGCCAGCAGACTGCCTTTGAACTCAAACTGCAACTTTTCCCTAGGTCTCCAGCCTGCCAGCCTACCCTGTAGATTGTGGATTTATTTGAGTCTCCACAATTGCATGAGCCAATTCCTTAAAATAAACATCTCTCTCTCTCTCTCAATATACAGATATGTGTGTGTATATGTGTGCATATGTGTGTGGGTACACACATTATATACATATATGTATATGTTTGTATATACAAACACACACAACACACACATATATATACAAACATCATGTTGGTTCTATTACTCCAGATAACTCAACTAATACAGTGGTGACAAAGGAGACTCTGCAGGGGAGGAGCCAGGGGAAGGAAATATCCCGTCTCATTCTGCTCCCTCTGATCTCTGCATTGACTAAACCTAACTAGAAGCCAGAGGCCAAAGGAATCTGTTGATATACAAGCTGGCTTCCCAGTGGATGGAGCAGGATGGAGAAGGGGAAGAATGGGCCTGGAGGGACAAAGAAAGGGTTAAATCCATAAAGAGTGGAATCATTATAATAAAATTCAGGATGGTGGTTATCTCTAGAAGGGTGAGATCAATTTAGAAGGGACATATAGGATGGGGTTATTTCCTTGATCTAAATGACAGTTAAGTGGGTATTTGTTTTATAGTTATTCATTAAACTATACATTTATGTTTTATACCTTTTGTATATTTTGTAATTTAAAAGTTTAAAGAAGAAAACAATACTGAGCAATTAAGAACTTATGAAATATTTGAATTCTAAGTGGTAAATAATTTTCCAGGTGAGCAATTTTGTAGCATTTAAAACCAGTTTGCTTTAAACACTAGAAAATATGTTATAGACCATTGTACGAGTCATAACAAGTGAAAAAGTTAAATAACCCTGAAGTAAAAGATACTTTCTCTCTTTTTTTTTTCTTTAAAAAAAATGTTGCTTCTAGTCATATGAGGAAGAAAGAATAATAGCTAGAGACTTGCATATGTTTAAACTCTAACAGCGAAGAGCAGTGGAGAGATAAAAGTTGAAGACAGGGGAGAAGAAAAGGGAAATAGATGCCGTGCAGCCCCTCCAAGTTAAAAGGTCTACACACAGCACTATCAGAGGGATCAGCCTGAGATCAGATAACGCATTCTTATTGCATTTTGACTGGAGGAAAAAGTAAAGGACGGATGTGGCTACATGCACATTTGTTAGCTAATTGTGGGAAGCTGAGGGAAGTTCCCCAGTTGATGCCTCCGTTTTCTCTGTGACAGAAAACATGAGACTGAGGGAAGAGATATCAAAGTTACAGACAGGGGAAAGTGAGAAGACTTGAACCACTTTGGAGAGCCAGGCAATACCAAATGCTCAATTGAAGTTGGAGGCCATGAATTTATAGTGCCATCAATATGCACTATTTTGAGATTTTCTATAGCAATATTTTACAACCCAGATATGGGTATTGAAAAATCACACACTAAGGTTGATCCAGGGTTTGGGTTTTAGACTAAAAAACAATAGAAAGGAGCTATGAGAACAGAGACAAGAGATGCAGCATGAAATCTCAGTCAGATAGGGAGGAAAATGAAGACAGAAGAGGACTAGCAGAGAGGAAGAAAGCAGGAGGATCAAGAGTTAGCAGGTCCCAGGAGAGCAAAAGCGGGGAGCAACTGGATGATGGAAACAGGGTAGAAGGCTGCTTGTCCAAGTTGTTGGATAACTGAATGTGTTGTTTTAGATGTGGAGCTGTTGCAGGCAGTGACATTATTTAGGGTCTGGCCATGGTAAGGAGGTATAAAGTGGAAGGGAGGTGAAGGTCATCATGGAAAAAGAGGCTGAGATGTTGAAAAGGAGTTCATGAGGCCATTGAGATCATAGAGGACCATGGACATATCTGGGGTCGAGAGAAAGACAGAGGCTAGATACTGAGCATTTAATGAACAATGTGTGTGTTGAGGGGAATGAGGTTAGGTGGTTGACTGGGAGGTTGCTAAATGACAGCAACAGGAGAGAAAGACGGGAGTATAGTAAATGTCTTCCTTGAATCTCAGAAGAACAGAAGTGGTTCGGGAGGATGAAAGAGTAATTAACTGGTTCTCCCTCTCTACCCAGATTGGAATTCCAGAAGGTGAACTAGAAAGACTCGACAGGAAGCAAAGCATGGGTAAACCTAGATGGGTAAACCTAGATGGCCAAGGTAAATTACAGCTGGGCCTGTAATAAGGCTATCAGGGAATAGGGCAAGTTAGGTTAAACTGGCTATAAAATTTTCAAGAATTCATTTTAGTAATACCCTGATACTGGGTAGTGAGCAGTATTGGTCTAGCTCTGGAGATTCCAAGTTTTTACATCACTACTTGATACGAGAATCTAATAGTAAAACACATATATGCATTACATGCAGTTATTTGCATACCTGTTCAGTTATAAGATTTCTTTGAGGAACCATATTCAGAGACTGGCTTTGTGACTGTGGCTCTTGGATGATCTTTGTAGTTAATGCCATCATGCAGAAAGGTCACCGGTCTTTCCTAAATGGCTGAACCTGCCAATCAGAAGAGAAAATTTTAGAAAATTGGTCAAGGCATAAATTGGCTTAATGCAGTTTGCTCTGGAAATGGTATCTCTCTGTGATAACTCGGTGTTGGTATAGTTCTAATAAAAGTGTTTATAGACACAAAACATCCTTGGGATAAAATGTACAGGTCATTTTGATCCAGGTGCTTAAGAAATGTCTGTTGAACTGAAAAGATAATGATAATGATGGGCTTCCCATGTAGACTTTCCTATAAGGGAAGACAGTATTTGCTACCTATTATAAGTTTCTACCCCTTTAATAGTCGAGAGTCCCATTACAAATGAGCAAATAAGTATTCTAGTTTACACATTGGGCTCTTGTGCTTTGGATTGGGACAAACCTAGTCCCCTGAGTGTGATCAACCCTGGGCACCTTGACAAAATAAAGTTTGTGGACTTGCAAAACTGAAGAATGAGCCTTGGACAATGTGACTTAACAGGCAATGTCATCCTGAGGCCAGCCTGAGCAGCCCAGCTGGCCTCTCCCCATGACATTTCTAGCTCAGTTGTTTAGAATAGTGACTCTATTTAGATCAGTTTCACTTCCTGCAATAAAAATCTTTGAGATCATGATGGGGATCATTAGCAAAACATTGTTGTAATCATAGTTAATGCAAAAGGACTGAGGAATTTATATTAGATCATAGTGAGTTAATAAAATGCACTGGCTGAAAATGTCTCCTAATTCTAGAGTCTAGCATGGAGAGTTACTAATAGTGTACAATTTGTGGCTGTTTGTGGGTGGTGGCCTAGTAACAGACTGTTCCATTTCAAGGCTACAGCTAGTGAGCACTAAAATGCTTGTGCTGAAACAAAACAAAGTAAACTCTGCTTTTTTTTTTTGTCTGTTTTGTTTTGTTTGTATTACATTATACTTCACTGCTGCTTATGTTATACCAGGGCTGCACATTTCTGAGTGTCTCATTCTTTTTATTCATAGATAGACTCAGACTTTTCCCATGATTCTGAAGAGTTAGACATAATGATCAGTAAAAACAGATTTTTGCCAATATGACAAACATTCTAGTAACAATGACTGATTATTCTTTTGTTTCTGTTCACCTACAAAAAGAATTGTGCACTAATTTGTTCAACAAAATGTCATTTGTTGCCATGTTTTACTGAAGAAAAGGATTTTCTGGCTCCTTAGAATTTAATAGGTTCTTCTTATGATTTGTCAATTTCTATGGTGGTAAACAAAACTATCTAAAAGAAAAGTCAGTCTAAACATGGCACATCCCTTAATTTTACCTGGTGGTTAAGTAATCCTTGTTTTTATATTAAATCAATAAGGATACACTATGACTTAAAGGCAAAAAAACTCTGGGAAGACTTTGAAGAAATCAGGGCCTGTACTGCACTATTTACGTTGCAGCCTGAATGAGAGTTTAGGGATGGGAATAGTGGAGGCTCTGCTCAGGTATCTCTAACTTAGTGGAGAAGTTTGAAAAGCTCTGCTTGCCACTGAGATTAGTCCAGAAGGACCTTTGCTTGGCTATCCATACTTATCACATCACTGAGAAAGGTCTAAATGCCTTTTAATGTAGTTGGAGAGTGCCCTTGTCCTACCCAGGTCCTAGAACTGGAGGGAGCTGGTAACACAAGAACATGTTGAAGATGAACACTGAAAACACTCCTTCATTAGCAGAAACAGAATGGGCCTTGTCAGAGTTGTGACAGTTACTGACAGGGCAGGGGGTTTGGATCTGGCTAAATATAGCCAGGGGAAAGAAACTAGTAGTATAACTGGAAGGATGGTAATGATTACACGAGTGCATATGTTTTAATTTGAAGGTAAAAGAGGAGAGAATATCAATCAGAGATATTACTGAAGTCCCAGCTTAATATTTTAAATATTTAAGGAGCTCTAAAGAGGAATATCTGATTCTGCTTGAGAGACAGCATTTGAAAAAAAAAAAAAAAAAGGAACATGAAGATCAAAATAAGTAAGAATGTGTCCAAGGGAATCTCAGGAAAGAGTAAATGAGCAGGAAAAAAAAAAAAAAGTGAAAAAATGTCTGTAAGATAAGCCAAAATTGTTAAATGTTTCAGCTAGGTGATCTATTAGAATGCCAAAAGGACTATTCATGAGGGGTAGAACTGCCAACCTAATATATAATGGCATTAGCAGGACTTTTCTCAAACAAAGAAAAATCTCTAAGAAAATTTTAATTACTATTAACTGTAAAATCAAATTTTTAACTGCAGACAGGATTATAGAGTGAGAAGTGAAAAGTTATAAACAAGTTGAGAAAAATGAGGACCAAATGTATTGTGTGAGGGCAGACGAAGTCAGGGGAAATGATCTGTGACAAGGATCAAGAGTTAGCAGGTCCCAGGAGAGCAAAAGCGGGGAGCAACTGGATGATGGAAACAGGGTAGAAGGCTGCTTGTCCAAGTTGTTGGATAACTGAATGTGTTGTTTTAGATGTGGAGCTGTTGCAGGCAGTGACATTATTTAGGGTCTGGCCATGGTAAGGAGGTATAAAGTGGAAGGGAGGTGAAGGTCATCATGGAAAAAGAGGCTGAGATGTTGAAAAGGAGTTCATGAGGCCATTGAGATCATAGAGGACCATGGACATATCTGGGGTCGAGAGAAAGACAGAGGCTAGATACTGAGCATTTAATGAACAATGTGTGTGTTGAGGGGAATGAGGTTAGGTGGTTGACTGGGAGGTTGCTAAATGACAGCAACAGGAGAGAAAGACGAGAGTAGAGTAAATGTCTTCCTTGAATCTCAGAAGAACAGAAGTGGTTCGGGAGGATGAAAGAGTAATTAACTGGTTCTCCCTCTCTACCCAGATTGGAATTCCAGAAGGTGAACTAGAAAGACTCGACAGGAAGCAAAGCATGGGTAAACCTAGATGGGTAAACCTAGATGGCCAAGGTAAATTACAGCTGGGCCTGTAATAAGGCTATCAGGGAATAGGGCAAGTTAGGTTAAACTGGCTATAAAATTTTCAAGAATTCATTTTAGTAATACCCTGATACTGGGTAGTGAGCAGTATTGGTCTAGCTCTGGAGATTCCAAGTTTTTACATCACTACTTGATACGAGAATCTAATAGTAAAACACATATATGCATTACATGCAGTTATTTGCATACCTGTTCAGTTATAAGATTTCTTTGAGGAACCATATTCAGAGACTGGCTTTGTGACTGTGGCTCTTGGATGATCTTTGTAGTTAATGCCATCATGCAGAAAGGTCACCGGTCTTTCCTAAATGGCTGAACCTGCCAATCAGAAGAGAAAATTTTAGAAAATTGGTCAAGGCATAAATTGGCTTAATGCAGTTTGCTCTGGAAATGGTATCTCTCTGTGATAACTCGGTGTTGGTATAGTTCTAATAAAAGTGTTTATAGACACAAAACATCCTTGGGATAAAATGTACAGGTCATTTTGATCCAGGTGCTTAAGAAATGTCTGTTGAACTGAAAAGATAATGACAATGATGGACTTCCCATGTAGACTTTCCTATAAGGGAAGACAGTATTTGCTACCTTTTATAAGTTTCTACCCCTTTAATAGTCGAGAGTCCCATTACAAATGAGCAAATAAGTATTCTAGTTTACACATTGGGCTCTTGTGCTTTGGATTGGGACAAACCTAGTCCCCTGAGTGTGATCAACCCTGGGCACCTTGACAAAATAAAGTTTGTGGACTTGCAAAACTGAAGAATGAGCCTTGGACAATGTGACTTAACAGGCAATGTCATCCTGAGGCCAGCCTGAGCAGCCCAGCTGGCCTCTCCCCATGACATTTCTAGCTCAGTTGTTTAGAATAGTGACTCTATTTAGATCAGTTTCACTTCCTGCAATAAAAATCTTTGAGATCATGATGGGGATCATTAGCAAAACATTGTTGTAATCATAGTTAATGCAAAAGGACTGAGGAATTTATATTAGATCATAGTGAGTTAATAAAATGCACTGGCTGAAAATGTCTCCTAATTCTAGAGTCTAGCATGGAGAGTTACTAATAGTGTACAATTTGTGGCTGTTTGTGGGTGGTGGCCTAGTAACAGACTGTTCCATTTCAAGGCTACAGCTAGTGAGCACTAAAATGCTTGTGCTGAAACAAAACAAAGTAAACTCTGCTTTTTTTTTTTGTCTGTTTTGTTTTGTTTGTATTACATTATACTTCACTGCTGCTTATGTTATACCAGGGCTGCACATTTCTGAGTGTCTCATTCTTTTTATTCATAGATAGACTCAGACTTTTCCCATGATTCTGAAGAGTTAGACATAATGATCAGTAAAAACAGATTTTTGCCAATATGACAAACATTCTAGTAACAATGACTGATTATTCTTTTGTTTCTGTTCACCTACAAAAAGAATTGTGCACTAATTTGTTCAACAAAATGTCATTTGTTGCCATGTTTTACTGAAGAAAAGGATTTTCTGGCTCCTTAGAATTTAATAGGTTCTTCTTATGATTTGTCAATTTCTATGGTGGTAAACAAAACTATCTAAAAGAAAAGTCAGTCTAAACATGGCACATCCCTTAATTTTACCTGGTGGTTAAGTAATCCTTGTTTTTATATTAAATCAATAAGGATACACTATGACTTAAAGGCAAAAAAACTCTGGGAAGACTTTGAAGAAATCAGGGCCTGTACTGCACTATTTACGTTGCAGCCTGAATGAGAGTTTAGGGATGGGAATAGTGGAGGCTCTGCTCAGGTATCTCTAACTTAGTGGAGAAGTTTGAAAAGCTCTGCTTGCCACTGAGATTAGTCCAGAAGGACCTTTGCTTGGCTATCCATACTTATCACATCACTGAGAAAGGTCTAAATGCCTTTTAATGTAGTTGGAGAGTGCCCTTGTCCTACCCAGGTCCTAGAACTGGAGGGAGCTGGTAACACAAGAACATGTTGAAGATGAACACTGAAAACACTCCTTCATTAGCAGAAACAGAATGGGCCTTGTCAGAGTTGTGACAGTTACTGACAGGGCAGGGGGTTTGGATCTGGCTAAATATAGCCAGGGGAAAGAAACTAGTAGTATAACTGGAAGGATGGTAATGATTACACGAGTGCATATGTTTTAATTTGAAGGTAAAAGAGGAGAGAATATCAATCAGAGATATTACTGAAGTCCCAGCTTAATATTTTAAATATTTAAGGAGCTCTAAAGAGGAATATCTGATTCTGCTTGAGAGACAGCATTTGAAAAAAAAAAAAAAAAGGAACATGAAGATCAAAATAAGTAAGAATGTGTCCAAGGGAATCTCAGGAAAGAGTAAATGAGCAGGAAAAAAAAAAAAAAGTGAAAAAATGTCTGTAAGATAAGCCAAAATTGTTAAATGTTTCAGCTAGGTGATCTATTAGAATGCCAAAAGGACTATTCATGAGGGGTAGAACTGCCAACCTAATACATAATGGCATTAGCAGGACTTTTCTCAAACAAAGAAAAATCTCTAAGAAAATTTTAATTACTATTAACTGTAAAATCAAATTTTTAACTGCAGACAGGATTATAGAGTGAGAAGTGAAAAGTTATAAACAAGTTGAGAAAAATGAGGACCAAATGTATTGTGTGAGGGCAGACGAAGTCAGGGGAAATGATCTGTGACAGCTTCTGAATAAAAAAGGAGAACATTTCAAAGCATGTTTGTAAAATGTGCCAGCTGGGATAGTACCCAATGGATGGCCATAGCAGAGATGCATGTAAACAACACAGCAAGCAAAGGGAGTGCAGGAGATGGGAAAGGCTTTTAGTACAGTTAAAACATGAGCCAAATTATAGCAATACTGAACAAAATCTATTTTTTAACATATTAGAGTTCATTGAAAAGAAGACATACCAGCAAAGTATTATACCACTTAACTCTAACATACTATATTTCTGTATGACTACAAATGGAAAACTTCAAAAAAATTATGCATAACTACATAATACACAATCAATGGTGCTTGATAACAATACTTATATTTATTTATATACATCCCTGGGGGTGGTATTTTATAATTTAAAAGAGGTTTTTTTTTTTTTTTGAGATGGAGTCTCGCTCTGTCACCCAGGCTTCAGTTCAGTGGTGCAATCTCAGCTCACTGCCACCTCTGCCTCCCGAGTTCAAGCGATTCTCCTGCCTCAGCCTCCCAAGTAAGTGGGACTACAGACTCCCGCCACCATGCCCGGCTAATTTTTGTATTTTCAGTAGAGGTGGGGTTTCACCTTGTTGGCCAGGCTGGTCTTGAACTCCTGTTGATCCTCCCACCTCGGCTTCCCAAAGTGCTGGGATTATAGGAGTGAGCCACTGTGCCTGGCCTAAAAGAGTCTTATCACTTTTCAAGAGCTAAATAACAGAGCAGGCATATTAAAGGCCAGATTACCAGATTTCTTTGGAGTTCAACCCTTTGAAAAATGCTAGTAGAAAAAGGGAGCTCTGACTCAAAGAAACGTATGTTCTGCTATTTTTAAGTAATATTTTCACTGTAAAACCAAACAGTTGTTTTAAAAACATCACTGAGCACAATGATAGAGGTGGGTAGATAACCGAAGTTCAAACAAAGAAACAAACATCGACATTTTCTGAAAGAGTTTAGGATAGCTGGATTTCACATGTACATAACATTCTAGATTAGGGCTTCCCTGGGCCACACTGGAAGAAGAAGAATTGTCTTGAGCCACACATAAAATACACTAACACTAATGATAGCTGGTGAACTTAAAAAAAAAAAAAAAGAAAAGAAAATCTCATAATGTTTTAAGAAAGTTTAAAAATTTGTGTTGGGCCACATTCAAAGCCATCCTGGGCCACATGCGGCCCTTAGGCCGCACGTTGGACAAGCTTGTTCTAGATTCTCACTTTGACTTTTCCAAACACAACTGAGATTACAGCCTCACAATTTAAAAGAAATCGACAATTTAGAAGAAGACTGTAGGCTCGTTCTCTGGGAAGAATGACCCAGGGAATAAAATAAGTAAAGTCAACTTTGCTGAAGACTGACTAAATGGTCATTGGTCTTGGTGAATTACTTTGCTTAAGTTACTGTCATGAAGTACATGCAAACTCTTGTTGTTGTTGTTTTTTTAAAAAAAAGCCAATCTTGAATTTTATAAATTTTGTGTAAATTTGCACACTTTATCTCTCATTAGTTAAAACAATACAAATACATTTTTCGCGGAGCTGATTGCTAGGCAAACGGGTCTGCAGTTTATCTGTGTTGCTTTTCCCTATCTCTCCTTTACTTCCTGTGTCACAGCCTCCCTTACCACAGTAGCCAGCCCCAGTGCTGTGTTCTGCATCCTGGCAGGCCCAGCTTCACTGTGGTATCTCTAAGCTTGTCCTCCAGAGCACAGCCCTGGAGGACAGTTTGGTCTCCACAGTTTGGAGACCAGCCAGGAGTCTCCAAACTTTTTTGACCGAGCACCCCATCAGAAAACAATGTGAGCACACTCCCAAGGGCTATAAATTACATGCATATATTACTATGAATACAATATAACACAAACAGAAAATTTTGAATAGATGAGATGAAGATCAAGTCAATCGTAGTTTAATGTATTAATTGTGATACATTATTTGATAATGATACATACATTATGAAATTTTCCTCTCAAAAGTTATTGTGAATAAAGCTTTACAGGGAGAAGGACAATTGAATATGTCTCATTTTAAAATCTTGGTTTACATTTTATGACACAGCAATACAGTTATCTGGTTTTATGTTCAGTTTATTTAAAGGCTCTCTGAAAAGAACTTAAAAAGATCTGTGGAATTTATCAATGAAGAACTGCTTCATGATTCTCATTTTTCAGTCCCATTATGCAAAAGTTTTAGTTGATATTTGATGAATATATTTCCTGCTTGCAAAATGTTACTCATCTGTTTCTGAAACTAATCAGAAGTGTAATACGTTTTTACATGTTTAACCCATAGTTTCAGAACTGATTGAAATTATATTTGGAAAACGTTTAGGGAGTTAGAAAATTCTATAATATGGAAGAGATTTTATGGGTTACATGCCTTGTTTTCAATCACAAACATTACATAATGAAGGAGGCAGTTTCAAACACTGGGTAAGGGCACAGACCCTGGGGCCAATTGTCTGAATTGGAATTTCAGCTCCTCTGCTCCCTACTTGGGTAGCTGGGATTACTTGCCTTAGCCTCCCAAGTAGCTGGGACTACAGGCTCCCGCCACCATGCCCAACTAATTTTTGTAATTTTAGTAGAGATGGGGTTTCAACACGTTGGCCAGGCTGGTTTCGATCACCTGACCACAGGTGATCCACAAGTTTCTTGCCTCTTTTTTTCATGTGGCCAAGTTTCTTAACCTCTTTGTGCCCCATTTTCTCTCCAGTAAGTTAGGATAATAATAGAACCTACTCCATAAGGTGGCTGTGAGAATTAAATGAGTCAGTATTTGCAAAGCACTTAACGTAATGCCTGGTACATGGTAAGTATACTTAAGTGTATAAAGAATTATGGAGCTGGGCATGGTGGCATGCACCTGTAGTCCCAGCTACTTGGGAGGCTGAGGTGGGAGAATCAATTGAGTCTAGCCTGGTCAACAAAGTGAAACCCCATGTCTTAAAAATCAAAATTATGTGTAGAACCCTGGACATACACATGCCATGTGACCTAGCACACCCACAAATATACTATATTTTGAAGCAAAAGTGATCCTGGCAGCTTTGTTTATAATAGGCAGAAACTGGAAATAGCCCACGAGTCTATCTACAATGGGATGGATAAATAAATGGTGGCATATATTTGCATTGGATGCTATTCAGCAATGAAAAGGAGAAAAACAAACCACAGCTACAGCAACACCATTTAATCTTACAAATGATGATGAATAAAAGAATCAAGGCACAAATACATACAGTGTGATCCCACTTAGAAAGCGTTCAAAAGGAAGCAAAACCAAAATATCTGTTTAGGAATGCACATAGAGGTAGTAAAAGTCTAATGAAAAATGAATAATCGTTACAAAAGCCAGGCTTATTATAATCTCTGAGGGAAAGAAGAAGAGGGCTGTAGCTGAAGAGGGGCGCCGTGCGTGCACACACACAAGCACACGCCTTTCCGTGAGCACTGAGACTGCTCTCACTTTTGACCTGAGAGATTTTAGGAATGTTTATTTTATAATTATTTATTAAATCATGTGCATAGCTTTTCTGCACTTTTCTTTATGTGTGTTGTATTGCACAACCAAAACTTTTTCAAGCTGCTATAAAATTCTTGTTTCTACAAAATTAACTACTTGTATAACCTCTTACAGTGTTGTGTATTCTGGCTCCAGCTTCTTTGTTAGAATAAATTGCATAGGAGATATGCTGTGAATGAATTTCATGTGGTTGCTCTCATTGTAATGTTAGCTTGGAATTCTTCTTTTCTATTCCTTTTTTTTCTTTTTTTTTAATGTTTAGTCAAAACAACTAATCCGTCAGTGGTTACATGTAAAGAAGTTTTGCATAAAACACAGTTTTTATTTTTAAACAGTCAATTATTGTTTACAGTATTGTCAAAAGATGTAGAAGAGAAAATATGTCTTCTCTACTACAGCTTTTCTTTAGTGGATCACAAAAAAAGTTATTTCAAAATGTATTTCATTTGTTGGAACACAATGTAGTAAATACTAAACTGAAACAGAATTTCTGAAATACCATAAAGTGGAACATATTAAAAACATCTGTGCTTTCAGTTTAACCTTATAGTAAACTTCCCACATTGTTTAACTTGTTCAGATACTTATGACTGGATGTTTAGCAAAACTTCAAGTGAAGATTCTCAAGGTATTTGCTAACAAAGGAATGCAGTTGTTTTTTTCCATTTGTGTTCTATGTATTATTTTAGATATTTTTATCTTGGCAAGAAGAAAACTATTTCCCCAAGAGTGTGCTGCTTGTTGACTTTCATTTTTAAGAAAGCTCAGAAGAGACTTTGTAGCATTTATTCTTGGTGACTTTTCTTGACAGTATTGACTTGTATATAGTACACTACTTAAACATGCTAGAAACTTTATTGAGTTTGCCTTCAATACTTTGATGTTTAGTTTTTAAGTTGCTAGCGAATTGTAATCAGTTTAGAATATCATTATCTATTAACTATAATATGCACTTAGGGTGAAATCAATGTTCCCAAAAATGGCTGTAAATTCATACTTAAAACAGTGTTTTTTATAATCTATTATTACGGTCAACTTCTTGGCAAATCTGATTAGTCGTTGGTTTTTTACCTTGCAATGTGGCTCCCAAAGAGTGTCAGAAACATCAGCTTGGCTGGGTGTTTTTGCTTCTTCTTGCATTTTTAACACTGTCTCCCTTGGTTCCTGCTGTAACATTAGTTTATTTAAATATCATTCATAAGTCCCCTTAGAAACAGAAACTGCAACATGTGGCAGTATGTTGAAAGTGAACATACAGCCCTCCCGCTACCCCTCACTGTGCATCCTATTGCTGCCGTGCCCCCAACACTCCTTGTGTCTGCCCACTTACTGGTCAGCCTGGGGTACCAGCAACAATCCTGACATTAACTAGTAGTAAAGCTTAATTTTTTTCTCCTCCCTTTTTTTTTCATTAGAAAAACAATGGGTGTGATTAGAAGTTTATTCTGGAATTTCAGGGATCATCTTCTGTACCCCACCTTGAAGACTCAGGCTCTAGATAAGTGGTCTTAAAAATTGTGTTGGTTTTTAACCTTGGAAAACCCATCTTTTTAATGAAAATGAATATGAAACTTTTTTTTTATAAAGATAGCAATAAGACCGCCCTGATTGACTTTAAGATGCAGTGTCAGAGTTCAGATCTCACTGCTTACTCTTTTTCTGCCAGCTCCTCAAGCTGATTTGAAGATTCTTCTATGGAAACCTAGTTTTCCTTGAAACATAGTTGGAAAAAATCTTCTGCCAAGCCTAGATCTCTAGGCCGGACCTCACCAATGCTTACTTCCTCTCCAGCTGTTAAGGAACCAACACGTTTTTCAAAAACCGGTATATGAATATTCACAATTTGGGGACTAGTAATAGCCCACCCCAATTACTTTACATGTCCTCACTGTACCTTATGCTACATCTTCTTTAGGGATAAGAACATCTAATAGAGTAAATATGAAATGGTGGCATTTCAGCCACTAAAATAGGAAAAAAATATTGTTTGGGTTGGAAGCCCTTCCTGTGTGTTCCCCAGTGACCTTGAGGTTGGAGGACATGTGATATCTGTTCTGTTAACACTGGTAAAATAAAATTTTTTAAATGTGCTAATGAGAGAAACTACAAATACATAAAACAAATAAAAATTTGAAATAAATGGGAAATAACTTTAAAAAAGTGATCATAAGAAAATTATGAAAAGATCTTTAAGATACCAGAAAATGGACCATCTGTGATATTCTTTTAGCCAAGATAAATAACACTTGCTGCTGTAATAATTGACCTCAAAATGTCTGGCTCAACTCACTGAAGATCTATTTATCACTCAAATCACAGTACAATGCATGCTGTGAGGAAGCTCTGCTCTAACTAGTCATTCAAGGATTGGTTCCACACTGCAGTTCCAATAGCTTCAAACACCTGGCTTCAAGGTTGACCTGACTTCATGTGGTTGAGACAGGAAGATAAAAGAGAATGGAGAGACACACTTCTCTACTGCTCAGCAGGGATCATATTCCGTTGATGAGAACTAATCATGTGGCCCTACCTATATGCACAAAATTTGAGAAATGTCATTTAGCTGTCTTGGAAGAGAAAACAGGTTTGGTGAGTATGTAGCCAGGCTTTGTACCAGATACTCAATTTGTAGCTTGAGTATCACCAGGTATGACTCCAGAAATCTCTTGGGAAGCCTCCACTACTCTTTTTTCTGCCTGCTTTAATATAGAAATCTACATGCTAGCACTAACTTCATCTCTTGCTGTTCCTAGGACGAGTCATGATCTTCCATTTTTTTATACCTTTGCATGTGATGTCTGTCCAGATCTTTGAAATACTCCTTCCCTTCTAACCTCCTCTTCCTCCAAAGCTAACAAACTCTTAATCTTTTAAGATCTAAGACAATGTTTACTTCCTTTATGAACTTCTATCTGACACAGAAAGCACAGATCTCTTCCTAGCATTCACTGAACTTATCTTTTACTTTGTACCTGTCTCTTTTACTGACTGTCTAATCACTTAAGGAACTAGAATGTTTTCAAAATGATTAAGTGTGCTAATATTCACAAACTAATTAATATGTCAGAGGCGTTTGAACCAGAGCAACTCCATCTTGAGTAGGGGCTGGGTACACCAAGGCTGAAACCTACTGGGCTGCATTCCTAGAAGGTTAGGCATTCTTAGCCACAGGATGAGATAGAAGGTCAGCAGAAGATACAGGTCACAAAGACCTTGCTGATAAAACAGAATGCGGTAAAGAAGCTGGCCCAAACCCACCAAAACCAAGATGGTGGTGACAGGGACCTCTGGTCAACCTCACTGCTCATTATATGCTAATTATAATGCGCTAGCATGCTAAAAGACACTCCACCAGCACAATGACAGTTTACAAATGTCATGGCAACGTCAGGAAGTTACCCTATATGGTCTAAAAAGCGGAGGAACTCTCAGTTCTGGGAATTGCCCACCCTTTCCAGAAAAACTCATGAATAATCCACCCCTTGTTTAGCATATAATCAAGAAATAACTATAAGTATACTCAGCTGAGCAGCCTATGACACTGCTCTGCCTACGGAGTAGGCATTATTTTATTCCTTTATTTTCTTAATCAACTTGCTTTCACTTTATGGACTCCCTGAATTCCTCACTGGAGGTCCAAGAACTCTCTTTTGGAGTCAGGATTGGGACCCCTTTCTGGTAACAAATTGCCTTAGCTTCTTAAGGTCAATGACCAAGTCTTATGTATCTTGGGATCTCCCATGCCTACCCAGCACAGGCTTGGCTCACATATTCAGTAACGAAGGAAAAAATGAATACTTTCCCCCTTTCTGACACTTCCCAGTTGTCAGCAACTTTGGTGTCTTTTTCTGTTTCATTTTTGTATTAATATTTTTATATTGTCATAAAATATAGCAATATTTACCACGTTAATCATGTTCTAGTGTTTAGTTAATAATGTTCTAGTGTTCAGTCCTATAGTTCAGTATAGTATGAACTATAGATGCACATCATGCAACAGATATCTATAACTTTTTCTTCCTGCAAACCTGAAACACTATACCTGTTGAACAACGACCCCTTTTCCCCTCTCCCCAGCCCCTGGTAACCATTATTCTACTTTCTGTTTCTAAGAGTTTGACTACTTTAGATACCTCCTATAAATGGAATCGCTTTTTGTGATTTGCAACTGGCTGATTCCACTTAGCCCAAGGTCCTCAAGGTTCATCCATGTTGTAGTTTATGAAGGAATTTTCTGCTTTTTTAAAGGCTAATCGTCCATTACATGTGTATACCACATTTTCTCTATCCATTCATCCATTCTAGTGTCTTTGTTTTTGACTTATGGGTTTCTGGAAGAGACTGATGAGAAAATATATTTTCCATTAACCCAAGAGAAAAAGTGATCCTGAATGCTGGAATTTTTAAGGATGGTTTAGGTTCTAGAGACTAAAAGAGAAATCATAGAAAATGCAAAGGGAAATTAGATTTAAAAAAAATTAGTGACCACATAAAGAATGTCTCCTATTATATCTTCTCTGAGCACGAGAAACTACTAAACTACTTTCAACCGAGCAATAAGGGCCCATAATAAAAAGCTGTTACCCTAGTTTTTTACTACCCTACTCAATACCCCCTCTTTTATACCCTCAAAATAGCTCAGTTGAGAAAAGAAACAGTCCAATTTTACAGAAGGGAAAAATAAATAGATAAAAGGATAAGCAAGAACTCTTTTTAACACGGAGTAAGGTACTGGTTAGAATTTTAATACTGTATGGAGGAGTCTAACCCCAGAGTAATCCCTGGCCCATTTTGGTGTTAGTAAGTGGATCCCAGTGTTCGTTTGTATTGAGGTAGTTTGAAGCACGCTAGGGATATTCATAGCCTTTACTTCAGTGCATTATTATGAAAGAATCTAAAGTATCTTTGCATTTACATGATTATGTTTTCAGTTGGTCTGCGGAGCTATTATTAAATATGTGTCCATAATGTGTACAGAAAAATCTCCAAGTAAACTAGCATTTAACTCACCAACACACTAAACCCCCATACATAACTTCCTTTAAAAACGATCACACTAAAAATCCCAGCATTTAAAATCCTGAAGTTTTCGCTAAAATACGCTAAATATAGCTCGAAATAGTAAATAATCCCCCCAAGGCGACATTAGCAAATTAATTGGTGTGCGAACAAAGAACCCTTTCTGCAGCGGCATGAATGTTGCCTTTATTTTTTCTCACAAGTATGATTTTAGAAAACAGCTGTAGCGCATGTTGACAAATGGCAAAGCGGCAGTCGTGGTAAAGCACTTTCGGTCAAAGCCAAGAGGGGGGGAAATCGGGTTGCTGGGGCGGCACTCGTGCTGGAATCCCTAGCTTCCCTAACCTCCTTTTTCCAGTCCGGAGCGAGCGGGGGCCCCATCGCCCCACCCCCCTTTCCTGGCTCTGGTTACGGCCTTGCGAGTTGAACAAACTTGCTGCAGGCGGATTGGCGGTCGGGAGCTCTCGGGCTGGGGCGTTGTATTTATTAATTTATATTCCGCGGCGCCCCGCGCGGGCCACTCCTTTGTGTCCGGCCGCCGCCGCGGGAGCTCCAGGGCCTCGGCAGGGAGCGCGTTCCCTGTGTCCGCCCGACCCCCGGGGCCGGCACGTGCTGCGCCCGGTCCGCCGAGGGGGCGGAGGCCCCGATCTCCCTGACCCCCCTTCTCTGCCTAGAGGAGGAGGAGGAGCAGCGGCAGCAGCAGCAGGAGGCGATAGCTGCCAGCCGAGGAGGCGCGGCAGAGAGGGGACTGCGGTCAGCTGCGTCCACTCGGGGCTGCGCGGCGGTCCCGCGCCCGGCGATGTTCCCGGGCAGTCTCTGAGTAGCAGCAGCTTGCCCCCCGCCCGCTAGCCCGCCCTGGTGTCCGGCTCACTCGCTGGCTGGCGCGGCCCCGGCCCCGCTCTGCGTCGGCCCCGCCGCGGTGGAGGCGCGCGAGAGGGACGCGGCCGGGGATGAGCGGATTGCGGGTGAACTCGCCGCCCGGGGGCCCCGCGAGGCCGTAAGCCGCTGCTTTTCTCCGAGTCGCCGCCCTGCCCTTGGATTTGAGATCATGTACGTACGCGCCGCCGTCCTGCCATTGTCTCTCTCCAGCGCGTGCCGTGCGCCCCAGGGACGGGGGCTGGTACCCATCCTAGCCGCGCGCTGTCCCCTGCACTTCCTGTTCCGAGGAGAGACCCGCGCGCTGACCGTGCTTCCCTTCTCCCCTCGCCCCCTCTCTGTCCGTGCAGGTCCATCCACATCGTGGCGCTGGGGAATGAGGGGGACGCGTTCCACCAGGACAACCGGCCGTCGGGGCTCATCCGCACTTACCTGGGGAGAAGCCCTCTGGTCTCGGGGGATGAGAGCAGCTTGTTGCTGAACGCGGCCAGCACGGTCGCGCGTCCAGTGTTCACCGAGTATCAGGCCAGTGCGTTTGGGAATGTCAAGCTGGTGGTCCACGACTGTCCCGTCTGGGTAAGGAACAGCAGCTGCTCCACGCCAAGGCTGAAGAAGCTTTTCTTTCCTTTTTTGCCCCCTCCCCCTTCTGCACACTTCCGTGAGTGTGGAGTGTCCGCGTTACATGGGTCAAATTTTTAAACATTTTTGAGAAAATATTCGGTCCTTTGTTTCACTGGGCAGGGCACAGCCCCGTCAGAGAAGACTCTTAGGAAGATAGAAGGCCCCAGTGGGAATGTGGAGCACTTACTGGTACACTTCACGACTGTGGGTTGTCCCTTGGTAGGCAGCTGACAGTTGAATGTGCCAACTCCAAGGGACGGGGTCACTAAGTTTCACCAGCAGAAAGCAGTGTTTTTTTATGCCTGCCCTATGGGTGATAGTGTAATATTGGTGTTCTAAAAATACAGCCTTCTCAAAGCTCAACACAGGCAAAAATACTTTTCACTGGGACAGTTCAGAAATAGTTCCTCTGGAAAGCGGAGGAAAAGACAGGGACTGGGAGTTAATTTTAAATGACTCATTTATAGCACTATTAATTGATCTCTGAAAACTTTTAATTTTAATAATGCAAATACTCTTTATATATTAGCCATTTGTCTTAGTGACTCATAAATCAGAAATAGTATTACTAATGTTGCTTGGAAAACTTAAAAAATTAAAATTTGTAATAATTGAACAAAATTGTAGTGAAGTGGATAAATTGTAGCCCGATTCTTGAGTGTTTGATTAAGGGAGAAAGGAATTTACTTTCTGACACATGTAAGTATTTTCAGTATACAATAACATCATGTTTGAATGTTTTCCTTTAGTCTTATTTGAAAATCTCTGATTCTTTACTGATATTGGAGTTACGTATGTTTCAGCTAAGTTTACATTTAATAACAAGAAAGTTTAGTGCCTGAAAAAATACGAATTGTCATTGTGTGAGATTTCACATTTAAACAGCAATTTTAAAAACTGAATCAGGGCTATAGGAAACTATCATGCCTTTCTAAAAAATGTGTAGAGTGTACTTGGAAAAATTTTTTATGCAAAATTCCATGTAACAGAAAGAAAAGATCACTTGCTTGTGTAAGTTTTCAGTTAAAGAAGAAAGTAATGTTAATTTGGTAAAATAAACAGGCCTTTTCAATTAAGAGATGCTATTAAACCCCTAGTTATGACAGTGATGACGCTGTTCATAAGAAGTATGATGGAGAGCTTACTGACCAGAGTCTATGCAGGCAAATGAAACACTTCTTTTACTTGAAATCTTTCATCGTGAAAGATCTTACAGCCTAAAAACATAACGGTTCAACATGCAGTTGAACAAATGTTTGGTGAATAGAGTAAACGTAGGGAAAATAAAATTAGCTACATTAGAATGTTAGGATTGCTTTCTCTATATTTAATTTGAGCTGTTAACACTTTCCTGTTTATATTGTTAATTTTGCAAACAGCAATGCTTGTGATCCCATACACTTTGTCTAGTAAAATGAAATCTTCCAAATGGAGAAAATAGGCCTCTATAGTACGGATTTTTCCCATATGCTGGTTGTTATGGTTTATTTTGCTAATCACTTTTTGTTTGGTTAGACTCTGGCCCTATTTAAGGCACCAAGGTTTGTAACCCGGTACAATTTGCTGGGTTATAATGATCTTCAGATATGAGATTCCATTTCTAGAATTGCTCTTTATAAGGTGCTTTTCTTCACTTGGTGGTAAGTAAAGCCCATCAGAGATACTAAAGCTGATTGCATTAATCAACTGTTATTTGACATATTACGGAATCAGAATATTACATATAGCAGAGCAGATAAAGCACAGCCTTTGATATCAAAAGGATCTGATTTCAGATTCTCACATTGCCATTTCAGGTCTGCGTGTCCTTGTTAAATCACTTACCTTCTTAGCCTTATTTTCCCTATCTATAAAATAATCTGCCTCCTAGAGCTGTGCTGAGAAGTGAATGAGAAACTAGCACGCATCACGTTCTAAGTATAGAGGCTGACATTTAGTAGCTGCTCTATAAGTGGTAGCTAATATAAAAATAAAATGTTTGTTATAACTTTAGTATAGTTATGTATCACTTGTATTAATACTAAGCAAAAGTAAGATTTTCGCAGGTCATTCAGGATGTATACAACTACAGTACCAGTACACTGGGGCAGCGATGTTCATTCTTCATACATGCAGCCCCACATTCAAGTAAAATAAAATAGTTTCACTGTAGAAATTCAGATTTTTTTTAAAAGATGAGTTCAATTCTCCAAATGTGGCTCCAAGCCTTGTGTTGCATAACCCCCTAGAGGAAATCCTGGAACTGATTTACAAGTGGTAGGAGAATTTGATTTCCTTCATAATTCTAGAAATCTTTGGAGTGTTTTCTCTTTGACATAGTTTGAGAAGAGATGTGTTGTTGTTGCCTTGAAGTTTAAATGAGATATCTGTGTTTCTCTTCCCTGGTTTTCTTCTGTGGATCCTTAGCCTTACCCTGGATCCTTGCCTTAAATACTTGGAACTTTTAAAACAAATGTGCTGCAGATTCATTAGACGTAGCACATTATCTAGTGTGTCTTTCTCTCTTTCCCATCCGTTTTTTTGGTGTGGTACGTTATTATTTCATTTCACGTTTCTATATCTTTTGCTATTTGTTAAAAATATTCCACAAAAAGCAGTGAGGTAGTTTGATAGATTTACAGTTTTCTTTGCAGGGTTTGAAGCTCTGCTTTGGATTACAAATAAAAGTATTTATAGTCTTCACATCCTCAATCCCACAGAGTTAAAGATGCCCAGACCCATTTTTTCATAATGTTTTCCCTTAAAGGTCCTCCTCTTCCCCGGATACTTCTCCAGTAACTCTGGAATTTTGAACTATTTGGAATTCGAAAAGCAGCTACTTTTGATTTATTCTCTCAGAGTTAAATGACTGCTTAATATTGGCCCCATTTTTGTTTAGCTTTTTATCTCGCTTGTCTTCCTTGTTATACTAATGCACTCTGATATACTTGTATACTTTGAACTTGAATGCTATAACAGATGCATTTGGAACTGAATAGGCTGTGTGGTTTGGGATTTGGCAGTTTGAGAGTTCTGCTGGGAAGCTTTCCCATTTTCTTGCACTGTGTCCCTCTTCCCTTCTTCCCCCTTGCACCCTCTACCAAGTTCAAGCCTTGCCTTTGTTGTTTATAGTCCATAGTTTGCCTTTTTTTTTTTTTTTTGGTTCTTTTACCTTCCTTCAAAGATACTGTACGCATCTCAGTTTTGATAGGGTATTCATGACAAAAAATTCTGCAGTTCTTGTTACTCTGAGTGTACTTGTGGGAAATGAGTGGCTGGGAGGGTATGGGGAACTGGGGGAGGCACTGATGAGAAGAAGCTTTCTCTGCAGAAGGGCATTGCTGTGTGATACTCCTCCAGAATGTTCCATTGTAGGATAAAAGCTCTGTCACGTAGACCTTGGTTGGCTGATTCAAACACTGTTAACCCTGTTTTAGATTCATTATTTCAAAGTTTGAACTTTCTTAGCTCAACAGATTTTGAACCCGTTCATCACACCTAGCTATTTTCTTAATCTAGCTTTATTACATCCTAGAAATATGTACCAAAGGCCACATAAAAGGACAAATGATTAATAGTTAACTAGAATGTGAGAAGGAAACTACTTGTACTTATTTGGTAGTGGAATTAAGATACCTAAAGATATTTTCCTTACATCACTATTCATACAAAAACTTTGAAAAATTATATTTAAAATATCAACCCAGGCCAGGCATGGTGGCTCATGCCTGTAATCCTACCACTTTGGGAGATCGAAGTGGGCAGATTGCCTGAGCTCAGAAGTTCAAGACCAGCCTGAGCATCATGGTTGAAACCCCATCTCTGCTAAAGTACAAAAAATTAGCTGGAATGGTGGTGCACACCTGTAGTCCCAGCTACTCGGGAGGCTGAGGCACAGGAATTGCTTGAACCTGGGAGGCGGAGGCTTCAGTGAGCCAAGATCATGTCACTGAACTCCATCCTGGGTGACAGAGTGTAAGACCCTGTCTCCAAGAAAAAAAAAAAAAATCAAAACATTATATTTTTAAGGAATAGTGTTTGTCATAAATTAGTTATGGCCCCAGTTCTAAATAAATATAAATGTTATAGCTGTAGCACAAAAGTAAATATTTCAGAACTAGAAGGGTTTATCCTGAATTTTTAGTTTATGTAAGCAAAATACATGAATTGAAAATACATTCCTTACCATATTAACACCTTATAGTACACAGTATTTCTATTTTTATAAAGGAATTTCTCCCTCACCCCACATTCATACACTATATATACAGTACTGTCCAAAGGATGGATGAAGTTGAAAAGTATACATGAATTTTGAAAATATGAATAAAGTATATGGAACTTCACAGAATTTAAAATGTATTGCAGTTCAAAACACTGAAAATCCTGCAGTGTCTAACTGGGTCACAGGAAAACCTTTGAGGCTTCGTTACTCATACTGTTGCTCTTCCATCTAATGCCATAATGTTACACTTTTGAATTTATGAGGTGATAAAAATATAGTGTAATTTTAAAACAAAAGGCTTATTTTTAAGTGCAAATAGTGAAAGAGGTTGCTTATTTCATCTGACTCAAGAATTCTCAGGTTCTCCTGTTTAACCATTACATAATTGTCGAGGCTACATGAGTAAGTAAACATTTTCAAAAAGAGGGTTGGCAGACTGCAACACTTTTAATTTTATGTAGTTACTTATTTTAAAATAATTTTTTATGAATTCCAAAAATTAATGTCATAAATTATTTCAGCATTGATTGGAAGATAAGTAGACTAAAGATTTCTGTTTGCATTTTGGTTTAGGACATATTTGACAGTGATTGGTACACTTCTCGAAATCTAATTGGGGGCGCTGACATCATTGTGATCAAATACAACGTTAATGACAAGTTTTCATTCCATGAAGTAAAGGATAATTATATTCCAGTGATAAAAAGAGCATTAAATTCAGTTCCAGTAATTATTGCTGCTGTTGGTACCAGACAAAATGGTAAGTATTTAATATTCTCTTTTATAATGAGCATGCAAATATTGTATATTTTAAATAGTGCTAACTTTATTAATGAATAATAGGGTTTGTTTTTGAAAACCAGAGTGACTTTGGTTCAATGCCAGCTGCTATCACCTCATCATTTGATACAATAAAAAGGCAACAAAGGAGAGGATTATGAACTTCTGCTGTGATTCCACTGGGTGCAAATCCGTCTTCTAAATGGCTCTTCTACAGTAGTGATGGAAGTCAGCAGTTGTGTTATTTTGACATGAGAGGTATTAGGCTGATGCTGAGCCCTAGAAAACTCTTTTTGATGATCTGAAGGTCTACCCAATTGGGAAGAATAGATTGTTCACATGAAAATGTGGACTTGGGAGCAGGATTTTTAGGTAGATAATAATGAGTGAGCTGGAAACAATGATAGTGCTGCCTAAAAGAAAGGATTGCTTATTCCATGACTGGTAGATTCACTGGGTTTGGGCTGCTTCAGCCATTACTGCTGTGCATATTATTGTCAGATACCTTTGGGCCAACTCAGGATTCAGTTTGATTTGGTGGTATTTTACAGATCTTCTTAGTGGAATTTCCTTAGTAAAGCTATTTTAAAATTTTTACTTTTACACATTATTCTAAAAACTTTGAAATTGAGATATTGCAAAGTGAAGGACATAAAATTTGGTCATCTTAGAGTGCAGCTAAATGCATTTTTACCTATGTATACAGCCACGCAACCCACACAGATCAAGGCATGGAACATTTGCAGCACTTGAGAAGGCTCCCTCATGCTCTTCCCAGTTAATACCTCTCCTCCTCAGAGGTAACTGCTATTCTGACTTCTGACAACATAGATTAGTTTTACCTATTTCTGAACTTGAGACCAATGAAATTATACAGTATGTGGTGGTGTCTTAGTTCAGGCTAATTTCAGTTGGCGTAATACTTTTGAGATTTGTCCATGTCGTGTTTATCTGTAGTTCGTTCTTTTTATTACTGTATATTATTCCATTGTATGAATATGCCATAATGTATCCATTCTTTTGAGGATGCTTAGGTGGTTACCCAGAGGGCGGGTATCTATTTAGCATTAGCAGATACAAATAAGGCAGGCATGACCCACCCATGACCCCATATCCTCTCTAGTTCCTTATCTTTCTTTTTATTTCTGGTCATGATTCATAAAAGAGGTATCCACACTTCCTGAGTCCATTTCCTATTCATTCTTCAGTCCACTACAGTCTGACTCTGACTTTCACAAGTGCACCAAGTTTGTTCTCACTCAGGGTCTCCAGTTGCTGTGGTCTGAATGTGTTCCCCCAAGTTCATGTGATGGACACAGTGTTGGGCAGTGGGACTTTAGGAGGTAATTAGGGCAAGAGAACTCTGCCCTCGTAAATGGATTGATGCTATTATCTCTAGAGTGGGTTAATTATCACGGGAGTGGGCTCCTGATAAAAGGATGAGTTTGGCCCCCTTCTGCCCTCTGTCTTGTGAGCTCTCTTGGACTTCTGCCTTCCACCATGGGACGTTGCTGCAGGAAGGCCTCACCAGATGCTGGCACCTTGATATTGGACATCTCAGCCTCCAGAACTGTGAGAAATAAATTTTTTTTCTTTAGAAATTACCCAGTCTGTGGTGTTCCATTTTAGCAGCACAAAATGAACTAAGACACCATTTATATCCTTGTTAGCCAAATTTAATACACTTTAATAACAATTATCTCTTACTGAAGAGATAAGAGATAATAATAGTTATCTCTTATTGAAATTATTGAAACATACTTCTCCCTCCATTTAATAAAGCTACTGTTTCTTTCCTGGTTCTTCTAACTCTCTGTCTCCTTTACCTTTCTCCCATCTCCCACACACACAGCGGCACCAACATATCGTGGAATTGCTTCTCAGGGTTCCATCCTTTGACCTCACCTGTTCTTACTCTTCAACCAAACCATTAACCTGCTAATCTGTTACCCTGGCTTCTCCTGTATAAACACTGATGACTGTTCAGTCTGTCTCTCTGGCTTTAGTCTCACTCCTGACACATATCTCCATAGACATCATCTTCCTCTGGCCAAATTCCCTGTCTTAGTGAATGATGCCAATCCTATCCATTCACCCAAACAAGAATCATCCTAGACGCAGCCCAATTCCCCATATCCAGTTGATTAAGAAGCCCTTTTGCTTTTATATTTTAAATAAATCTCAAACTCATTATTTTCTCTTCATCTCCATTGGATTTCATATTTTGGTCATTTAATTATTTGTCATGGTGGCCTTCTTTTTGGTCTCTCTAAGGGATGGTTTCAGATTTTGTAGGGCCTCAAACTTATACAATTTGGGAGGTCCTTTGTAAGGAAAAAAACCCACAAAATAACAGATACATACATGTACAAAAGTAAATATTTAGAATGATAAGTGAAAGCACAGCAAATTACAACTAAAAAAGCTGTTAAATACTATAAACATTTTTACATACATATATATATATTTGAGATAGGGTCTCGCTCTGTTGCCCAGGCTGGAGTGCAGTGGCGTGATCGTAGCTCACTGCAGCCTCGACCTCCTGGGCTCGAATGATCCCCTCACCTCAGCCTCCTGAGTAGCAGGGACTATAGGCACATGCCACCACACCTGGCCGATTGTTTTGCAGAGACAGAATTCTGCCATGTTGCTCAGGCTAGTCTCCATCTCCTAGGCTCAAGCCATCTGCCCCCTTCAGCCTCCCAAATTGCTGGGGTTACAGGCATGAGCCATCACATCTGGCAACACATCTTTTTAACAGCCTGATACTTCAACTTTTTTTATATTTTTTGGGTGACCATAGTCTTTGGTCATCTCTTCATATGATAACCACTGATAGGTTATGGCTGTGTCCCCACACAAATCTCACACTGAATTGTCATAATCCCTATATGTCATGGGAGGGACCTGGTGGGAGGTAGTTGAATCATGGGAGCAGCTTTTTCCCGTGCTGTTCTTGTGATAGTTAATAAGTCTTGTGAGATCTGATGGTTTTATAAAAGGGCAGTTCTGCTCATGCTCTTTTGCCTGCTGCCATGTAAGATGTGATTTTGCCCCTCCTTCACTTTCCACCATGATCGTGAGACCTCCCCAGCCATATGGATCTATGAGTCCGTTAAACCTCTTTTTCTTTATAAATTACCCAGTCTCTGGTATGTCTTTACTAGCAGCATGAGAACGGACTAATACAACCACTTTGTGATATTTTCTATAGAGAGAAGAGAATGATAATCAGTTTTTCTTTCTGCATGTTTCTTCTCTTTCCACATCTTTCTGGTCCTGGGCACCAGAGTTTGTGTTGTATTCCTATTTCAGCTCAGGATTCTTGTCGTAACACCAAATAAGTGTGCACTGTGGGTGGCAGAAGCATTTCTGAAAGTCATACGTGTATTAGGATAGTTATCACTCAACTATACATGGACGCGACTATAAACCACAAACAGCTAACTAAGCCTAAAGTTAAATTCCCCTTAGCAGCATCCCCAAAATGCCCAAAGTTACTCCAGAGCTGCCTGATACAAGATGAAGTGATTTGGAGTGGAGACAGTAGTCTTGACTAAATATCTTATTTTGCAAATCTTACAAAAGAATATGACCATGTGAAGATATATTGCTTAGGTTCTTCCTGGGGCTTGGAAAGGATCCATAAGAAAAGAGCCTTGAAGCTTGAGCTTCATCAGTTTCATGGTAAATTGGCCTCTGGTGTGCTATTCCTGGTTTGTCTCTTTCTGAAATAAATTCTCTCAGAATAGTCATCCTAGAATACAAGTCAGATCATGGCACTCAGTGCTTTGAATTCTTTAGGAACTTTCTTCTTTGCCTCTTATTTTGCAAAATTTCAAACCTAAGAAAGTTGACACGAATGAGACATTGAACCCTAGATTTTATAAGCAAGCACGCACACACACACACACACACACTATTTTTGGCTGAACTATTTGAGAGTAAATTGTAAACATTATGAGATTTCTTTATTCCTATTTACTTTAGCATGTATTATCTCATCATCAATCAAGAAATCTAACATACTATTATATTTTTACTATTATTTAAGATATAATCCATATTTACATTTCCCCAGTTGTTTGTTTATAATGTGCGTTAGAGCTGGGGTTTATTGTTGTTGTTTAACCAATCCAGGATGCAGTTAAAAATTACACATTGCATTTAGTTGTTATATGTCTCTATTCTCTTTTTTTTCTTTTTTTTTTTTGAGACGGAGTCTTGCTCTGTCGCCCAGGCTGGAGTGCAGTGGCCGGATCTCAGCTCACTGCAAGCTCCGCCTCCCGGGTTCACGCCATTCTCCTGCCTCAGCCTCCCGAGTGACTGGGACTACAGGCACCCGCCACTACGCCTGGCTAGTTTTTTGTATTTTTTAGTAGAGACGGGGTTTCCCAGGATGGTCTCGATCTCCTGACCTCGTGAGCCACCCGTCTCGGCCTCCCAAAGTGCTGGGATTACAGGCTTGAGCCACCGCGCCCGGCCTATTCTCTTTTTTTTCTTTCTTTCTTTCTTTTTTTTTAGAGACAAGATCTTGCTGTGTTGCCTAGGCTGGTCTGGAACTCCAGCTTAAGCAGTTCACCTGCCGCAGACTGCCAAGTAGCTAAGATTATCGGCATGCATTACCACATCTGCCTTCTAATCTCTTTTAATCTGGAGCAGTACTCCCAATGGTTTTTGAGGGGGAGGGACCGTGTCTTTTGTAAGGTTAACATTTTTAATGAACCCAGGCCCTTTAGTTTCATAATTCCTTCATTTATGATAAATGTGCTTGGAAAATAGTGATGTTTCTATCATTCCTCCTACACTTATTAGTTGATACTCTTCTGTAAATGGAGCTTTCCTTTTTCTGTGCTCCCAGATTTTTCTCTTAGAATTATCATGATTCACGGATTTGTATATTAAATTCAGTATTTTGTAATCTGTTCTGATTATTCTTTTGGATGCTCGCATTGTTCCATATTTGCCTAGAGGTAATCATTTCAAGCTACCTCTAATCAGTTTTTAGCCCCTTCCTTATTTTCTGCCACAATATATTCCAGGCTCAGACTTCGCCTGTCCCAGTCCTAGAATCAGCCATTTCTTTAGGGAATTCTGGTTCCTTCTAGGGGGCAATGATATTTAGAAACCAAGGTCTGGACTCTTAGATGCTCATGACTTTAGGTGTCTTTACTTCTAAGCCCTTTAATTGGCTAGAGCCAGAGATTATACCTTTTCTTTAAATTATGAGCACCGATACCCTTATTTCAGTCCAGTATTTGTATCTCATTTCAATGACTTTTGCTTATAAAATCATTACCTAAAATGCAAGATCCTTCATGATGTAGCCTCTGACTGTTTCTAGAATCTTGCAAGGCACAATTCCCTGTCTTATGTAACAGTCACACTGAACTGCTTGAAAAACTTTATGTTTTTATTTAGGTCTGGGAAAGTCTTAACTTTGTGACTTCAGATATTACCATCCCTCCATTTTCTCTTTTCTCTTCTTTTGGGACTCTTGTTAGACTAATGTTGAAACTTCTGGATCTCTTCTCTGATTCTTTTATCTTTCTTTTATATTTCTTATTGCTTTATTTCTTTGTGTTGCATTATGGTAGATTTCCTTGGCCTTTTCTTCTGGTTCACACATTAATTCTGCTGGGTCTGTTCTGCTATTCTGCCTTATTACATTTTTTGTTTCAAAAGCTTTTCATACAAGATCTGTAATGGCTGTTTTCATAATTTCTTGTTCCAGTCTTAAGGATGCAAACTTTTGCTTAAAAAAACTCTCAGGGTAATTAATGATACTTAATAATTTGATTTTGATTTGTCTATTAAGTTTGGTTTTAAGACGGCATTATAAGTCATTCTACTTGATGAGATTTTATTTTATGGTATGGATGCTTCTTAAACATTGGGTAATTCTTAATTTGCCTGCCTTTGCAGTTGACTTTCCTTGTTGGATTGATGCCTTCCTCTTTCTCTGCCCAGCTGCTGTCTGGGGATGGGGGTGTAAGTAGGAAAACACCCAGGATCAACAGACCTGGCTGTTTCCACAGGGGTTCTCCCACTCATCCCCAGTCGTTTGCCTTTGGGCCTCCTCCTCCTTCTTGCTCCCCACATTGTTGAGCAGGGAGCGCTGTGGATGTGGCTGCAGTGTGAACCTGTACTCAGAGCTTCAGGAGGCCTCTTTTGTCCTGTGCTGCCTGCCTTCATTCTCTCAGGCACTGCTAGTTTCTGAGCTGATGAGGTTTCCCCTCTAGTTTTTGAGTGTTGCTGTCTATTCAGTCCTTCCTGCTTCCCTCCCTCTCTTTCTCCTTCCCTCCCTTCCTTCTTTCCTCCCC
Source organism: Mandrillus leucophaeus (assembly GCF_000951045.1). Lineage (NCBI taxonomy): Eukaryota > Metazoa > Chordata > Mammalia > Primates > Cercopithecidae > Mandrillus > Mandrillus leucophaeus. Next base: position 1,489,926 of record NW_012103732.1, on the reverse strand, counting down.
ACTTCCCTCCTTCCCTCACTTCTTCCCCTCCCCCCCCTTTTTATTTTTGAGACAGAGTGTCACTCTGTCACCCAGGCTGGAGTGCAGTGGCACGATCTCAGCTCACTGCAACCTCCACCTCTCAGGTTCAAGTGATTTTCCTGCCTCAGCCTCCTAAGTAACTGCAATTATAGGTATGAACCACCATGCCTGGGTAATTTCTGTATTTTTAGTAGAGATGGAGTTTCATCATATTGCCCAGGCTGGTCTCAAACTCCTGACCTCAAGTTATCCACCTGCCTCAGCCTCCCAAAGTGCTGTGATTACAGGCATGAGACAATGCACCTATCCTCTCTCCCCCTTCCTTCTTTCCTTCCTTCCTCCCTTCTTCCTTTCCCCCCTCCCTCTCTCCTTCTTCTCTCCCTCCTTCCCCCTTTATTTCACCATCTCTGTGATTTGGCAGGGAGGGGAGATCACAGTGTGAGCTTAGCTTTCCATCTTGAAACTGAAAATGAATGTTTTCCTTTCTTCTCACACCCCGTCCTCTGTATATGCTGTATTCTTAACTGTAGTACCCCTCTACACAGTCCCTGTCATATCAGCATAGCAAATTCACACTTACCTTTTAAATCATTACACTTTCTGTGAAGCCTTCCGTAATCCCCCCCCAGACAGTTAACTTTCTTTCCTCTGTTCTGTGGTGGCTTTGGACACCTGTATTTCAGTGCTTATTACATTATGTTATAACTGTTTTCTGTCATGTCTATCTTGTCTCAGTTGACTATGAGTTTTTTTATCATTTCATTTTTATATCCTTGGTACTTGATGTGTGGTAGGTGCTCACTAAACGTTTATTCAGTGAGTGAATGGTTTTATGGATGATCTAAGTAAACGAAAAAATCAGTTTCACTAACGATGAAATTAGTTTGCCATACAAGATGTAATTATAAAGTAATTACAAAGCTAAATCTGGCTATTCAACTCAAGGACCTTTATTGGCTTCCCCCCATCCGTCCCTTGGAATACATGAAGCTGTGCTGGGTGCTCTCCTTATAATTCCCTTGGAATCCTTTTTACCTTCTTGTTTGTTTGTTTTTTGTTTTAAATAGAGATGGGGATGGCCATGGTGACTCATACCTGCAGTCCCAGCACTTTGGGAGGCTGAGGTGGGAGGATCACTTGCGATCAAGAGTTCAAGACCAGCCTGGGCAGCATGGTGAAACCCCATCTCTAGTAAAAATACGAAAATTAGCCAGGTGTGGTGATGCACACCAGTAGTTCCAGCTACTAGGTAGACTGAGGTGGGAGGATCACTTGAGCCAGAGATCATACCACTGCACTCCAGCCTGGGGACAGAGTGAGACCCTGTCTCAACATAAATAAATAAATACATAAAAATTTAAAAAATAAAAAAAATGGAGATGGGATTTCACGATGTCGACCAGGCTGGCCCCCAACTCCTGAGCTCAAGGGATCCTCCTACCTCAGCCTCCCAAGTAGCTGGAATTAAGCACATGCCATCATGCTCAGCTTCTTGAAATTCTTTTTAAAATTAAAAAGAATTCAGCAAATATAGTCTAGTCTCATATCTTTCCTTTGTTACCCATGTTTTTGACAACCTTGACCCTATGGATATCTTCAACATATTTGGCTCGGAATAAATTTTCAGCTTGTACGAAATATTGAATCTATCATGAAAAGAGATTTTTTTTTCAGAATGTGCTTAGAATGTATGCATAGCTTTAAGCTCCCAAAGACAGTCATACTTTCAGTTATTTTTGAAACTCCAGTAGAGCCTGGTCCTTTACTAGGTTAGAATTTTTGAAAAGAATTTCTAAAACTTCTGAACAGTGGCAGTGTTGTAAGAATTAACTTACAGGTTCCCAAAGCCACTGCTTTTCAAAGAGATGTTACCCATTTGAATGTCAGAGTTACATTGTGCTTGCTTTAAAAAAAAAAAAAAATAGACAGCATTTTATGATAACATCTTAAACATGTAAGGGAAAAAAAGACTATAACGTTAGCTAGAAGTGTAGCACTGATTCAGTCACGTGACCATGCGGCACCACAGTTTAAAATTAGTTTGAGTCCTCTGCTTATTTCTGATTAAATGGTTAATGTAAATTAATTTAATTCAGAATTGGTTCTCCTGCTATAACCAATGCAAGTCAGACTTCTACTTGGAATCTTAGATCATATAGCTGATTGATATTGAAGAATATAGGAATGGTTCAAAAGAGAACCACAAAGTAACTATTTAGAAACAAAAGCCTATGGAGAAGGTTTTAAGAAGTAAGATTTTAGAATCCAGATAAAGGGTAGGTAGCTAAGTTTCAACATAGTTACAGCATAATATGGTATAGAATGACTAGACATTTTTTTCCTTTCTGGTGAGTGAACAAAAACAAATGTCTTCAGTGATGTAGAAGAGTTACAGGGTGCTTTCTAGGAACCTGTGTGGGTAAGTTGCTTACCACCATGCACAGTGGAAAACCCACCCCACTAGCATAAACCTGAAATTAGTTGTATTTTCTCCCTCAAATCAAGATTGTTAAAAATTATTTTACGTTATGTTCACTTCATTTTTCCACTTGAAACACTCCTGTCTCTGCTTGATTTCTGTCCAGAAATAAAGTTTAATAAGATGATCTGCCTACCCACTCCATTCCATCAACATAAGGAGACCTTTGTAGATATAAGAAGGCCTCTGTTTTCAGAAAACCAAAGGCACTGTTTACGAAGGCTTTGTAAAGAATGTTAAACACCAACATATTATTTTTCAAGATAGGCTAAATTCTGTATGAAAACTTTATTTGCTCCAAACTTAAAATGATCTTAGAAAAAGTAAAAGTAAAATCTCAAATTAGAACTTACGGCATAATTTAGAGAACTCAAGTTTAACGTTTAAATCACTGTATCTTTGGAATCAGTAATTCTTTACTAAAAGTATATCTTTATTTTTTCTTTTAGTGTCACTTTTCTTTTTAGGCGGAGCAAGTAGCAGTGTTATGTTGTTTATCTCTAACCCACAAAGAGACTTGGAAAAGTCACATAACCTCTCTGAGCCTCAGTTTCTTCCTCTGCAAAATGAGAATATGAATATATGGCTTCTGAGCTCCAAAATGCTTTCAGTGAAGCTAAAATTATCTAAGCCATGTGTGTCTGTGTGCATGTGTGTGTGCCTGTTTATGTGCATTTTTACATGTTATGCATATGCACTAAATATAATTTGCATATACCCAATATTTACATGTATCTGCTCCATCTGTATGCAGTTCATTCGCAGGGAAGTTGCTGCATATGTGATGGGGAGCTGCTCAAATGTCCTTTCAGGGCCAATGTACTTACTCCCTCAGTTATTGGGGCTTGCTGGCTGCTGGTGGTGCACATGTGAGCCACTTTCCATGCATTAGTCTGTGCCGATGGGAGCTGCCATGCCCAAGTTATGCCTGCTCCAGGGGTTTAGTCCTTGTCTGATTACTGGTCAATTTAGGGATAGGGTACAGCTCAGCGACCTCCCTTCCCCAAATGAGGAACAACTCTAAAAGACCATCTAAGCTCCAGAGCCCCCTGTAGGATCAGCTTTGGTCCCTGTTCCAACAGGACTGCAATTCCGATTTTCCCTCTACCCAGTCCTGCATTCCTCACCCCCGAGAAGGGTTATTCCCAGGATCGCTCCCCAATTAACCTTCTCCACACCACTCTTCATCTTAGAGTCTTCCTCCCCACGGGAAGCCAATCTACAACAACATGCATTTCTGGAAATAAATTTACCCTCTTTTGATCTGGCAGCCTTTTTGAATGGTGACACATCTGATGTGGTCACGACACATAACAAATCTGGCTGAGAAATATGGAGTTAAACATATATTTTTAGCCTTACTAGGGATGTTCTTAATAGATAGATTGTTCTCCCACCTTCCTAGCCATAGATCTATACATGATACAACTGTGAATCTTGGGACATTTCATTTTTTGAGTTAATACTTTTTATTCCTTCAGTTTTTAATCTTAAAGGAAAAGATAAAGATGATTGAGTTAATACTTTTTATTTTTTGAGTTAATACTTTTTATTCCTTCAGTTTTTAATCTTAAAGGAAAAGATAAAGTTGAATGCTTTAGAGTTTAATGATTGAAATGTCTGAATTAATAGGAATGTACTTCATATGAAGTTTACAAAGAGAGTGACAATTTTGTTGCCTGGAAAATCAGGTCAAGTTGAAGGTTCTGTTACAATAGAAGTATAAGGTTTACTCAAACTTCGTAAATAGATTTAAAGTTTATTATATTAAAAAAGCAAATCCACTGTTTTCCATGCTCTCCATGGCAATTAAGTTGTTACATTTATCTTCTTTTCTACTGGCCTAGAAATATTGATATTCAGGATGTCAAGGTTGTGTAAAAAGAAGCAGACCCACGAGTACTGGTTGTTTGTTAATATCCATTCACCTACTCTAAATTCTTCTATTTTCTAAAATGCTATTTATTATTATTGCAGTGACTGCTTGTTTATTTAGGGACCTTTCATGGTCATTGATGCTTTTTATTCAGGGTTTAGTAGGTAGTGGATATACTGAAGGCTTTTGAACTGTGGCTCTGGTATGAACTCTTAGTTTGTTGTTTAATGTTCAGATTGTCTCTGTACCATTTTTTTTCCTGTTTAATTCCAAAACTCTTGGTTTTAAAATTTGTTTTCTCAGAAGAATTACCTTGTACATGCCCACTATGTACGTCAGACAGAGGGAGCTGTGTTAGTACAACCGAGGGGATCCAACTTGCAAAAGAACTAGGAGCGACCTATCTTGAACTCCACAGCCTTGATGACTTCTACATAGGAAAGTATTTTGGAGGAGTGGTAAGTGGAAATTCCTGTTAAGTATAAAGTTACTTGTCAGGTTGGCTCATTAGGTATTTTCTAGAACATCAGTTAGAACTTCAGATTTAAAAGCATGGTTTGTCTTACTTAACCTGGAGAAATAAAATGAGAGTGAGTGCAGAGGTTTTATCAGAATAAAATTATAATTGTATTTTTCTCTCCAAATGAAACCTTTTCTATTATCTGATATTTTGGAATTTTTCATTTGGTAATCTTTAGTAGTCTTTGTTGCATGTATCAAAAGCGTGTTTACTTACCCAAACCTGTGATGCCAGTTTTAATAGTCATCTTTATACAGCTGAATGAGCCTGGCAGCCTGAGCCAGCAGGCCCTGAAAGTTCTCTTTCATTTCCGTCTACTAGTTGAAAAAAATAATTTTTCTTCCTCTATGTGTGCTTTGGCAAAATTTTATATACTCCTAATTTTGTTGTAGCTCAAACAGATTCAGAGGAGCTACTTATACAAATAGCTGCTTGTCGGATATGTGGGAGCAAGTCTGCTTGCTTGGTTGCAGTGGCACATATTGGGTTCTGCAGTCATTTTGACACTGATCTTAACACACAGCACTTCCCATATAGTATTAGGACTGTAACGTCATTGGAGAATACTGTGGAGTTGTATCATTTAAGAATTTGCTGACATAGAAACTACATTTCCAAACCTCTAAGAAGCAACTCCTCTCAACAGACAAATCTGATATACATGGATGAGAAGTTAAAAGCAAAGAAAACCTGCTTTACGCAGGAGCACCTTGGCATCCCTCATCGGTTCCCTAGCTCTTCACCATGTACTCTTTCCAATATGCCCCAGTAGTCATTATGTAAATTCACGTTGAAATGTTGAGGTTCCACAGATGACTACAGAAGTGTCATTTGTGTAAATGGGTAAAATAAAGACCAAATATAAATGCTGCTAATTTCCATCAAATATAAATGGCTTTTATTTACCCAATAATATAAAGAAACATTAATATTACAATGTTAAGGAAGATATACTCACAATATTGATATTATCGATGACTGTGAGAAACTTTTGTTGCATTCATTTATAGTGATGAGCAGTGAGTAGAAAGGTGGATAAGAGAGATTTAATCTTCCTGTCAAGCAGATTATATTCTAGTGGCTTTTTAAAAATCTTAATTTGGCGAAGAATGGTACGTTTCCTAAAATACCTGGGGAGCTGGAGAGCAAAACGATGGTTTGGTTTTGCTTGTTGCGAAGGTTCATTTGTCAGATAGTTTCATGCATTAGATTTGGTTTATTTGTTGAGGGGAGGCCGTTCCCGTGGAAGCCACAGGACTCCTTGCTCCCCGTTCCAGGATCCTGAACCTGAAATTCCCAGGATCACTCTTCCCACCTTCCCACTCCCATTTTCTCTCCTCTCTTTCTCTTCTTCTGGCTCCTTTTTTCTCTTTCTTCCTGATATCTAATGTTGCAATTAGGGTTAGAGGCATGATGAGGATTGATGTGGCCAAGGTTGGGAGAAAGACATGGCAGTTTCGTTTTTCCTTAACTTAAGACCTGATGAGAGTATGGAAACAAGATCAGAATGATCTCTCTTTAGATGCTTTACTTTCTAGTAAAGTACAACTGGGATCTCAGGTGTAAAATAGAATGGCATTGGCAAGCATATGGATGGAGATGATAATGTTAGAATAAAAGGAGCATTGAAAATCTGCATTTAAGGGTCAGGGTTGAAGAGCTGTGCAGTACTACCGTTAGACCTAGGCCAGAGAGAAAGCCGCCTGCCTTCCAGCTTTAGAGAGCTCCATCTGTCCGTCCTCCAGTTGCACCCCTCCCCACAGGGTACAAGTCAGTGGAGCCAAGGGTTGTACCCACCTGGAGCTGGTGGACTTCATTCCTTTCTAGACCTGTGCTGTCCACTATGGCAGCCACTGGCTACATGTGGCTATTTATATTTAAGTGAATTGAAATAAAACCAAGTAAAATTCAGTTCCTCAAGCATATGAACCATATTTTAGGTGCTCTAGGGCTACGTGTGGCTAGTGGCTACTGTATTATATAATGCATATATTACAGAACATTTCCATCCACACAGAAGGGTCTGTGGAGTAGTGCTAGGACTATGCTCCCAAACCCAGTACCCCAGAATTCTCTGGCCACTGGTCTTAGGCCTGTTTCGACCTATGCCGGCCATTTTCCTGGGACAGTCCTCCTGATGGTGGACCACATGGCTGGTATATGCACCCCTAGGCCTGCCCGGTGACCCAAGGGTGAGTCTTTATGGGGAATGGGGGAGGGGGCGGTGGACAGAGCTTGGATGTCCACTTCTGTGCACAGAGCTCTTTAAAGCATGAGTTAGAGCAGGAGGTGAGAAGAGAATGGGTGGTCTTAGGGCTCAGGAATTAGGGACCAGCTCTCCCTTTGCTGTATGAACCTCTGAAGAATCTGAGAATTTAAATATAAATCTTGCCTGTGAGGCTTTTATGATGATGTATTTGTCAAAGCAGAAGTATAGAATATCTTTTATAAGTAACTGTTTGTTTTCTTTATTTACAGCATTTAAATATTTAGGTATGTGGTGGGTGGGCCTCCTTATGGACTTTTGCCCCAGGCCTTGCAAGCTAGGGCACAGACCTGAAGCTATGTAAATGCACCTGAGTGAGATTTTTAATTTGTAAAGGACAGATTTTAAAGAAATTTGTTCAAGAGAAGAAAGTGAAGTTTCCTGGCTCATAGGAACATCTGTAGACACAGAGGCAGATCTGTTCCTGCTTTGAATTTCACTAATATTAACTGTGGTGGTTGCCCACTGAGAAAATTATTAGCAGCGTCACAATTGTAGAGATTGACTTTCTTGAGTATTCAAGAGAGTAGCTGCGTGGGATGGCATGCGCTTGTAATCCCAGTGACTTGGAAGGCTGAGGCGGGAGGATCCCTTGAGTCCAGGAGTTTGAGTCTAGCTTGCGCAACATAGCGATACTCCATTTCTAAAATTAAAATATATATATGTGTGTGTATATATACGTATAAAATTTAAAAAAGAACCAACAATTCCTTCTTTTAAGAAAAAAAAAACTTTTAGATTCAGGGGCACATGTTTGTTATATAGGTAAATTGTGTGTCACAGGGGTTTGGTGTTCAGATTATTTCACCAACAAGGTAATAAGCATAGTACCTGGTAGGTAGTTTTCTGATCCTCACCCTCCTCCCTCCCACCACCCTCTCAAGTAGGCCTGGTGTCTGCTCGTCACTTCTTTGTGTCCATAGGTACTCAATGTTTAGCTCCCACTTACAAGTGAGAACATGTGGTATTTGGTTTCTTGTTCCTGTTAGTTCGTTTAGGATAATGGCCTCTGGCTCCATCCATTTTGCTGCAAAGGACATCGTTTCATTCTTTTTATGTCTGTGTAGTATTCCATCATGTGTATGCACCATGTTTTCTTTATCCAGTCTATCGTTGATGGACATTTAGGTTGATTCTGTGTCTTTGCTGCTGTGAATAGTGCGTGTGTCTTTGTGGCAGAATGATTAATAACAACTCCTTCTTGAGTAGATAGTTTATTTATGTTCAGAGAAGGCACAGTCTGCTCCACTAGATTCATTTTTTTAATAAAAAATTGTTTATATGTGTTTGCTAATGCATACATATAAATGGTACTGACATTTAAAACGTTTGACAGTTGTGACTTCAGATACAAATTTTCATGTTGGATATACAGTTTTGTTGGATCTTCAATTAAAATTCAATTCCTGTTTTAGTTGGAGTATTTTATGATTCAAGCCTTAAATCAGAAGACAAGTGAAAAAATGAAGAAAAGAAAAATGAGCAACTCGTTTCATGGAATTAGACCACCTCAACTTGAACAACCAGGTGCATTTCTTAGCCAATGTGTAGACATTCATTAGACATTCATTACAGATCCTTTCTCACAGGTCTTAGAGCAGTTGTTCTCAAACTTGAGCATGCTCAGAGCTTACCTGACATTCTGATTCAGTCAACCTTGGATAGGGCCTAGAATCTGCGTTAATCAACTTCCCAGATGATGCAGAAGCAGATTGGTACTTGAATCACATTTTGAGAAATACTGCTTTAAAAATTGAGCCTATAGATTCTAAAAGTAATATGTGTCGTGGGTGGAGAGCTGTTCTATATTAAAGTCTAATGCTAAATAACTACTAAATGCAGTGCATGAACCTTGATTGGATACTGGTTTAATAAAAATATCTAGATGTTCCTGCAACATGGGTTAATTTTAATACAGACTGAAAATTAGATTATATCATGTAATTACTGTTAATTTTCTTATGTATCATAATGGTATTGTGATGAATAGGAGAATGTTCCTATTCCCAGGAGATGAAGGTGAAAGTATTTTAAAGCCAAAGCATCCTGATGACTGCAACTTTTAAATATTTCAGCTGTGTAGCTGTGTGTGCGTATGTGTTTGCGTGTGTGTATGTGTTTGCGTGTGTGTGTGTCTTTCTGTCTTTCTAGAGATAAGGGGAAAATAAAATGTTAATAATTGCAAAATCCAGGTGACGGATATATGTGAAGGGTATATGTGTGTTCATTGCATCATTCTTTCAACTTTTTTGAATGTTTGAAAGTATTTTTAATACAAAGTTCAGGGCAAATAAACTTAAAAGTAAGTTATATCAACTGTTATCAGAATTTTCTGCATGATTTTGTAATAGAAATAGCGTAGCACTTTATTGGATCAATATCCTTTGGAATTTAAGAGACCCCATCTCTTTAAAAAAGTGCAGATATATAGACCACATATAAATCTAAATGATACACATTTGGCTTTGAATTTCCTGGTGTGCAAAGGGAAAGGGGAGACATGGTCTATTAGGTTGCAAACCCTTGGGCATTAAATCCTTTCTGGATTAGAAAATGAGTGGGAAATGACCAGATAAATAATGTAGATAGTTCTTAGTTCTCATTAATCAAGAAGACAAAACATACTACATCCTCAGAGAAAGCAAAACATTACATGTCATTTAGCTCTAAAAGAAATATCTGGGCCCAGGCGTGGTGGCTCATGCCTATAATCCCAGCACTTTGGGAGGCCAAAGTGGGCAGATCAGCAGGGGTCAGGAGTTCCAGACCAGCCTGGCCAACATGGTGAAACCCTGTTTCTACTAAAAATACAAAAATTAGCGGGGCATGATGGTGACACCTGTAGTCCCAGCTACTCACGAGGCTGAGGCAGGAGAACTGCGTGAACTGGGGAGGCAGAGGTTACAGTGAGCCGAGATCATACCACTGCACTCCAGTGAGACTCTGTCTCAAAAAAAAAAAACAAAAAAGAGAAAAAAGAAATCTCTTGTGTGGGTCTTCATGTGGGGGCACTAAGTGATATAGTGGACAGGGCCTTCAAAAGTGTCTCTTCAGGAAATGCAGCCTTAGCGTTCACAAAGCTGTTTCTTGTACTCTTCTGTTAGGACAGCTGTGTGTAAAACACTAAAGATATCCCAGGGGTTCAGAATAATACAGTCTGGGTACATATTTAGGGCTGATTTGTTCCAAGGACGGATCCTGGGCTCTGGGGCACATTGCATTTAGGGTTTTGTGAGGGCGCCACAGGCAGTGGAAGGGAGGAGGGTGGACTGGAATACAGTGCAGGGAGAGCCTGGCCTCCAAAGGACTTTGTTATTATCTGTTTTATAGGCTGGGGTTTGCTTTGGAAGCAAGGATTTTTATTGCTAAAGAAATTTGAATTTCACTGATCTAGATGGTTCCTTATCCTTCAACACTGCACAAATATTACTTTCCTCAGCTCCTCTTTGGATGAAGATGAGATGGCAGATGTTTTACAGTTAGGGCCGGTGGAGAGGGCCTGGAGTGTAGGTATTCTGAGTTGATTGAGGGCTCCTCTCTCTTTATTGGTGATCAAACTAGTAGACTGAAGGTTATATCCTCTATTAGAAATTAGGGAGCTGAGTCAGCACTTTTGCTGAAGCATTTTACTAGAAGGAAAAGTACTAGTTTTGGAATCCAAATAAAGGGTTCAAAATGTTTTCCAACAATAGCGTTCAAGACAGTGAGCCTTGACTTTGAGAAGTTGCAGAATTTTAACAGCTCAGCCCTCTACCTCTGCTTCTGGTCCCAAGAGTTAAAGGACTTCAGATGTGAGGTTGGGTTCTTCGGAACTTATTCAGTACTCTGAACTTTTAAAATCGGATAGAAGTAAAGAATGATGACTATGAAATACTAAAATTCGGTATTTGGCGCGTTGTTCTATTTTGGGACACACAAGTAAGAAGAAATGTTATTTTATTGCTCTGTACGTCATTAGTAAGTTCTTCATTTGCTCTATAAAATGTAAATAAGCATAGTATTTGTGTGTCTGTGTGATAAAATTCTGTAGTCCCTGAATAATTAGTTTATATATGTTTGTAAATTAGGTTAAGCTATACAAAATTGCTGTTTTTGTGCATCAAAAAATGGTTAAATATTGGCTGTTTCTTATGGTTTAACCTAATAATCTTTTAAAATATTATACAATTGTATTTAAAGTAAACATGAAATTATTGAGTCTGTAAACCTGAAAGGAGTTTATTATTTTTATTTTCTTTTTCAAAACAGAAAAAATGCCTGTCTTAAAGGCCGAAGCGTCACATTATAACTCTGACTTAAATAACTTGCTGTTCTGCTGCCAGTGTGTGGACGTGGTATTTTACAACCCCAATTTAAAGGAAGTTGTAGAGGCCCACAAGATCGTTCTCTGCGCTGTAAGCCATGTTTTCATGCTGCTTTTCAATGTGAAGAGTCCCACTGACATTCAGGATTCCAGTATCATCCGAACTACCCAGGATCTCTTTGCTATAAACAGAGATACTGCATTTCCAGGTGCTAGCCAGGAATCTTCAGGCAACCCACCATTACGAGTCATTGTTAAAGACGCCGTCTTCTGTTCTTGTTTATCAGACATCCTTCGCTTCATTTATTCAGGTATCTTGTCAAGTGGTTCTGGTTACTTACAATCTCATAAACTTTGCAAATGAAACGTGCCTGTGGTGCTCAAGGGTACTGGTTAGTTTTACAGTGATCTTTTCCTACCATCTGGGATGAAGATTATACATGAAATATTGTTTGTTTTATATATAGGAATTGGTCCAAGCTTTCTGTTTTCCTTACAAACGTACTTGCCTCATCTTTTTCCTATCAATTTCATTTTACTGTGGTAAAATATATGGAACATAAATTTTACTATCTTAGCCATTTTTAAGAACACAGTTCAGTGGAATTAAACACATTCATAATGTTATGTAACTATCACCACCATCCGTGTCCATAATTCTTTTCATCTTATAAAACTGAAACTCTCTACCCATTAAACAATGATTCCCCGTTCCACCCTGTTTCCAGCCACTGACAGCCACCATTCTACTTTCTGTCTCTGTGATTTTAACTCTCCTAAGTGCCTCATGTAAGTGGAATCATACAGTATTTGTCATTTTGTGATTGACTTATTTTACTTAGCATAATGTCTTAAAGGTTCATCCAAGTTGTGGTGTGTATCAGGATTTTCTTCCTTTGAAGGTTGATCATATTCTGTAGTACCTATAGACCACATTTTGTTAACCCATTCATTCATCCATGGACACGTGGGTTGTTTCTGCTGTTGCAGTGATTGTGAATAATGCTGCTGTGAACATAGTGTACAAATACCTCTTTTGAGACTCTGCTTTTATTTTTTGTTTGCATATATACACAGAAGTGGAATTGCTGGATCACATGGTAATTCTATTTTTGATTTTTTACAGAACTGTCATACTGTTTTCCACAGTAGCTATACCACTTCACGTGCCTACAAACTGTGCACAAGGGTTCCGATGTCTACACATCCTTGCCAACACTTGCTATTTATTTTTTTTAATGGTAGCCATCTTAATGGGTATGACGTGGTATCTAATTTTGGTATTGATTTGCATTTCCCTAATGATTAGTGATATCAAGCATCTTTTCATATGTTTTTGTATTTGCCTTGGTTTTAAATCTACTTGTAAAAACAATAATCTACCAAACAGATATGTTAATATTTTATTTCCTTAACATCCAAAATATGAAATATGAGACTTTATTGTCCAATTTCGTTTTAAAGACATAAAATATTCCAAGAGTAAGTGAAATCAAATGTCTATACCTTAAAACCTAGCTATTCACTCTTCAGTTCGACTCTTAGATTTTGTAGGCCGTCAAAGAGAGAGTTGCATTCAGCTTAGGAACTGGAAATCAATATCCAGTGTTAGTTGAGGTCTGATTAACTTTGGCCATGACTATCATAGACGTTACTTTCTTTTTTCTTTACTGTGCCCTTTCTTTTTAAGATTCAGCTTATCAAGTATTTTTCTCTTTGCTCTTTTAAAAACTCAGCAGCAACTATATTTTAAAGATAGAAGTTCTATCTGAGTCATTTTAGCAAATGAATCGAAGGTCTTACATCTAAGTGTCCTGTGTAAGAATGGAAAAGAACAGATGTAAAATGAATTTTAATGTAAGCATCTACATATAAGTTTTCTGAGAACTCCTGTCTTTTATTTTCTTTACCCACTTCAAATCATGTACCGACGACCTGTTAGGCTAAGGTCACTCTTGCCCTGCAATGTGTCTGGAGAAACATTTATAATTAATTTGTTTTTAGGCTTCCAATAAAGCCTAATTGGGAACAGATAAAAAGTTTAAGGTTTGCAAAACAAGTATCATTTCCTACAGGTAGGGAAATTTGGGGCAGCCTTTATTTAAGTAATTGATTATAAAAATAAGGTATTACTTTGTTCATGTGGGTT
>NW_012103732.1:1473921-1476262 GCF_000951045.1 Mandrillus leucophaeus | reverse complement strand
TTAGGAACTGGAAATCAATATCCAGTGTTAGTTGAGGTCTGATTAACTTTGGCCATGACTATCATAGACGTTACTTTCTTTTTTCTTTACTGTGCCCTTTCTTTTTAAGATTCAGCTTATCAAGTATTTTTCTCTTTGCCCTTTTAAAAACTCAGCAGCAACTATATTTTAAAGATAGAAGTTCTATCTGAGTCATTTTAGCAAATGAATCGAAGGTCTTATATCTAAGTGTCCTGTGTAAGAATGGAAAAGAACAGATGTAAAATGAATTTTAATGTAAGCATCTACATATAAGTTTTCTGAGAACTCCTGTCTTTTATTTTCTTTACCCACTTCAAATCATGTACCGACGACCTGTTAGGCTAAGGTCACTCTTGCCCTGCAATGTGTCTGGAGAAACATTTATAATTAATTTGTTTTTAGGCTTCCAATAAAGCCTAATTGGGAACAGATAAAAAGTTTAAGGTTTGCAAAACAAGTATCATTTCCTACAGGTAGGGAAATTTGGGGCAGCCTTTATTTAAGTAATTGATTATAAAAATAAGGTATTACTTTGTTCATGTGGGTTGTGATCATGTAATTTTCTAAGTTAAAACTTAAATTATGATTTTGAATAGTACAATTGCAGCATGCAGATTTATGTGGATAAAAAATACATATTGGAGTAGAATGTGGTGCTAGGTTAGTGAAATATTGGCTTGGAAAAGGCATAAATTAAGCACCTGTACAGCACACACCCAGCACATTGCCTTCAACGGGTTCTCTCTAAGTTTTAGTTGAATTACAGGGAAGGCTACAGTAGCCGGGCATCATCATATCAGTAAGCCAAACTACTTAAAGACTTCATTTAGTACTATAGATTTTAACGTTTAAACTTAGAATGTCACAGTTCAGAATTTAAGATTTTGAAAAACTAACATGTTTACATGTTAAGAGAAAAAAAATATTTTTAATCATATGTCTAAGGAACTGTGAGGGACGTGACTTTTTAATGATAATTTTCTGTTGAAATTAAGTGAATTATTCAGCAGGTTTCCAAAATTACTATTGACTACTTTCAAAGACACATGAGCACTCTGAAGTCTTATATCCTTTTTAATACAGTAGCAGTAAAATAGCTAGATGTATCTCCAGTGGTTGATCCTGCCAGCTTTCTCCTAGGGGGAGTGCTTTATTTAATTGCAAAATTAATACAGGCAGATGGAAAAAAAGGGAAAGAAAAGAAAAAAGTTATCCTTTTACCCCAGACCCTTTCCCCAGAGTCATTTACCTGTTGTAAATTTTTTGTGCATTCATTCTGATACTGTTTGAAAGAGATTAATATACGGGGGACATTTGCATTAGTAAAAATGTAATCCTAGGTAGCTGCTGCTTTCCAGGGATCACAGCCATTTCCCATGACTGGAGCATAGAGTGAAAGGTGATGGCTGGTGGGTGATGAGGTGGGCAAGGTCTGTAGAAGCTGTTCCTGCTGCTCTTAGACTTGTGTTAGAGTTTTAAGCATGATCAGTCTGGGCTTTAGAAAGCTCATCTCTGGTGATGGTTGGAGGGTGGAACAGTGCAGCCAAGACAGGCATTCAATCTGGAGGTCCCATTACTCTGGCGATCAGCCTCAGGAAGGCCAACATTCAGACAATGGATGGCCCTGCCCTTGGCCCTTCATCATCTAGACCAGTGCTTTTCAAACCTTCAAGTGTATGCAGATCATCTGAGGATCTTGTTCCTGTGGAGATTCTGATTCAGTTGCCTGGAGTGGGGCATGAGTTTCTGTGTTTCCAGTAGTCAGTCTCCCAGGTGGTGCTGGATCTCTGGACTGCCAGAAGCAGCTGGAATACCTGCTTTTGGAAGAACTGGGAACCAGCCAAAGCCAGCACACTAGGGCCTAGAATTCAGTGCAGAGGCCTGAGAAGGCTACCAAGTTATCAGCTTAGGATTCAAAGTAAAAATGGGGTGAGCTGCAAGGCTGACTGAGGCAGGGCTATTTGGAACTGGGGCTCTCAGTGCCCTGTGTGTCCCCTGCCTGACATGAGGAAGAGTGGATGCCTAGTGGTTGGGTGGAAGTTAAGTAAGGCTGGAATAGGGATCGGAGGGCAGGCGGGCATGATGATGTGAAGAGCCTGCTGAGCTACAGGTCTTCAACCACTTCAGAGTCCTGGCTTCTTAACCTGACACTCACCTGTTCCATTTTGGCTGCGATCTCTCCTTGTATGTCACGGCCAAAGCCGGAGATGCTGTCTGCTCTGAGCAGGAGCACGGGCCGTTGACCTGGGGCTGCAGAGACCCAGATACTGGTTAAGGAAAAGTGAAAATAACTGGTTCTGCAGGTACCTATTTATTATTC
>NW_012103732.1:1463015-1473871 GCF_000951045.1 Mandrillus leucophaeus | reverse complement strand
GAAGCTGTTCCTGCTGCTCTTAGACTTGTGTTAGAGTTTTAAGCATGATCAGTCTGGGCTTTAGAAAGCTCATCTCTGGTGATGGTTGGAGGGTGGAACAGTGCAGCCAAGACAGGCATTCAATCTGGAGGTCCCATTACTCTGGCGATCAGCCTCAGGAAGGCCAACATTCAGACAATGGATGGCCCTGCCCTTGGCCCTTCATCATCTAGACCAGTGCTTTTCAAACCTTCAAGTGTATGCAGATCATCTGAGGATCTTGTTCCTGTGGAGATTCTGATTCAGTTGCCTGGAGTGGGGCATGAGTTTCTGTGTTTCCAGTAGTCAGTCTCCCAGGTGGTGCTGGATCTCTGGACTACCAGAAGCAGCTGGAATACCTGCTTTTGGAAGAACTGGGAGCCAGCCAAAGCCAGCACACTAGGGCCTAGAATTCAGTGCAGAGGCCTGAGAAGGCTACCAAGTTATCAGCTTAGGATTCAAAGTAAAAATGGGGTGAGCTGCAAGGCTGACTGAGGCAGGGCTATTTGGAACTGGGGCTCTCAGTGCCCTGTGTGTCCCCTGCCTGACATGAGGAAGAGTGGATGCCTAGTGGTTGGGTGGAAATTAAGTAAGGCTGGAATAGGGATCGGAGGGCAGGCGGGCATGATGATGTGAAGAGCCTGCTGAGCTACAGGTCTTCAACCAGTTCAGAGTCCTGGCTTCTTAACCTGACACTCACCTGTTCCATTTCGGCTGCGATCTCTCCTTGTATGTCACGGCCAAAGCCGGAGATGCTGTCTGCTCTGAGCAGGAGCACGGGCCGTTGACCTGGGGCTGCAGAGACCCAGATACTGGTTAAGGAAAAGTGAAAATAACTGGTTCTGCAGGTACCTATTTATTATTCTTTAATTATTTACAGATTACAACCTCTGGCTCAAGGAAGGGTTTCATTTACATTATGTTAAAAAGAGATATCAAAGCTGTATTTGCACAGAAAAGACAATTTTGAAAAATGCTGAAAATTAAGAGAAAAATATTTACCCAGATTCCACTATCAACAGAAAATGTCTAAACATTTACTGTTTTGTTTGATCCTCTGGTCGTTTGTGTATAAATAAGTGACACTGGTTTTGAAAGCATATGTTTTGTAATCAAGTCAAACAAAAATTTTAAACCTACAGTTTTCTCAAAGACTTCAATAAATGGGCCAGGCTTGTTTTGTTGTTTGTTTGTTTTTTAACAGTTTTAAACCTGTGAGTAGAATACAAGTGTTAAGGCATAGTTTTGCAGTGGTTTTCCCACAGAAGTGCTGTGGTCTGCCCTTGGGTTATGCTAGAGAACCACTGAAGACAGGAGTTGTTTGTTTGTGTTCCTGTCAGATGAGTTGGTAAAGCAGAGGTTGAACTCCATCATGGGCTCAGGAATATTTGCCTTGAGCAAACATGGGCTAGAAAATTGTAATAAGCCTATCTTGTGTCCTTTTTTTTTTTTTTTTTAAAGAACCAAATTACAAAGAATATCTTAATTCTTTTTAAATAACATGCTTTTTTTAACCTTTAGGAATTTGAATTTTGGTGTGTATTGTGTCACCATGAACATTTGGGTCGTTATTTAGGAGGGACCTGTTTAACAACAGTCCAGTTAACGTTTTACACCTATATATTCCTATTGAAATTTTTGATTCAATAGACACAGTCAAGGTATGTCTGTTTTGTATATGTTAGTTTTCTATTGAATAACAACACAACACCGCGTAACATGTAAGTACTTAACTACTAATCCTAAGGAACAAGGAGTAATGTGATAAGTGAAGCCAGCCCTTTCCTGGTCTTCAGGGAGAAATTCTTACATGGCATACAATTGTAACATTCTTATAATACTTGATACAGTCTTAATGCTTGCACATTCTTGAGTCACATGATCTCAGATGGTTAGGAAGTGAAGTAATTGTAAGAACCTCAAGAATTTAGCTTTGAGCTCTTCCTGCCACAGATGGCCCTTAGAGTTTCACATCACTTATTGAAATGCCATCAGAGTAAACAAATATGTAGAAGCAAGCTTTCATCTTCCGTTTGCATAGCATTCTCCAGTTCTTAGAATTATTCCATGGCATGCCCTTTTCTGTATTGCGTAAAAACACAGTGTAGTATATGTGAGTATACCATGCACTCTAAAAGTCTAAGTGAATTCAGTGCTTTAAGAAGTTAACTAAAGAAAATCCCAGTCAGTGATACAAGATGTCATCCTGCCCTTGTCTGCAGTCAGTCAATCAGTAAAGTTATGCCAGATGAGTAAGTTCTGGAGACCTGCTGTGTGACATTTTGCCTATTGTTAATGATACTGTAGTATATACTTAAAAGTTTGCTAAGAGGGTAAATCTGATGTTAAATGTTTTTACCACTGGAAAAATAAAAAGAAAGTCCCAGTCTTAGGACTATTGGCTTATTAGGACTTGAAAGTTTCAAAGATGACTTGATTAATGTTTCTAATTATGAAAACAGCCCAATCATCAGTGTGCTCTTGAGAATTAGTCTTACTTTCATTTTCAGTGATTGATTCTCCCTGTGTGTGTTCTTAGACAGTTCAGTGGCCTGTGGGGATTTACCTGCTACTAATTCCATCTACTTAGATTATTTGATGCTTGCTTGCTTGCTTTTAGATAGTCTTCTGAATGGAGATATTTTATAGGTATTTTTTAGTTAATATGCTTTTACTTAAATAACAGTGTAACTTTTACATATGTAAGTATGTAAGAGAACACAGAGACAGTACTTGTGTTCTTCTTTAGACTGGATGAGCGTAGACAATAAAAAATACCTACATGTTCCCTTTTTTCTGCATACCACTAACACTGGGTTTCGGTAATGGCTGAAATTTCTTTCCTTTTTCCTCTTTTTTTTTTTTTTTTTTTTGAGACAGGGTCTCACTCTGTTGCTCCCGCTGGAGTGCAGTGGCATGATCACAGCTCACTGAAATCTCTGCCTCCTGGGTTCAAGCAGTTCTCCTGCCTCAGCCTCCCGAGTAGCTGGGATTACAGGCACATACCACCATGCCCAGCTAATTTTTGTATTTTTAGTAGAGACAGGGCTTCCCCATGTTAGCCAGGCTGGTCTCAAACTCTGTGGCTGAAATTTCTAAAGGGAAAACAGTGGCCATCAGCAGCATACAATGCACATTAGGGTCACCAGGGAGGATTTTAAAACACTGATTCCAGGGGCTTCAGGCTCAGAAATTCTAATTTACTTGATCTGGAGATGAGACCTCCTCTGATGGTATTTTATAAAAGATCCCAGGTATTTATAATACACAGGTGTGGTTGATAGTCACTGGCATAGAGTAATTTTCTTGATCTGGGATCCATTGGCTTCTAAGGGGTTTTTATGCTCTGACATTGTTATACTGACTTTAATGTTTGTATGCACATTAAATTTTCTGGTGATACAATCCAAAGAATTTATGAGATGGGGAAAGAGGATGTGGCCACAGAGTTAAAAAGCATTCATGCAGAAAGAGAGAAAAAGAAATCATAGAGCTCTTCTACACTACACAGCTTTGGGAATTTGAGGAGGAAGAGGAGCAATCAGTGAAGGCATAAAAAGCGCTAGCAAAGGCAGAAAGAATCAGTGGTGTGCTGGAGCTGGCACCAGCTTGTGAGAGCCCAGTTGTGTTTATCATCCCCATTTCCTTGTTCTGTGATGTCATGTTGGTAGCATCACAGAAATGGCAAATGCTACATATCATTTGACTCCCTCCCCCAGGACACACTGTAAATACTTACATTAGGAAGGCCAGGTGGGGAGAAGTTGAAAGGATGCACAATAGTGCTCAGTGCTGCCAGGCTCAGCTGTAAAGAGCCTGAGAGCTTCTGGACTTGTAGTCTGCCCCTTCCGATTGGATTTGGTTCCAGACTGGCTGCAATTGCCTGATCTCATTGGTTTAATAAGTGTTTATGTGCCTGCCTCATACCGCAATATCCATGAATGCATCTGGTGAGTGCTGAATACAGGAAGGAAAACATTAGAAGAAATAACTGAGAGCAGATTGAAAAGGATCTTGAATTACCCAGAGAGGTGAAGTGACTTGTCACACTAGTAGTCAATAGCTGAGGTAGAACTGGATCCTAACTATACTGCCCACACTAGGCTTTCTGAATTCTATTTTATGAAATAGGACCTTCTATAAATCATAGGATGGATGCGGGTAATCTCTTGGAATATCATGATCAGATTCGTGCTTTCGAAAACTCACCGACTTTGAGTAATAGGATGGGTTTGATGGGGAAAAGACTGTTAGGGAGCAGGGAGGTTGGATGGGAGGTTGCTGCAGGCCAAGTGAGAGAAGTCCTTGGGGAAAAGGTCAGCTTTTGCTGACCATAGAATAAGAATTTTGTAAGACATAGAGGAAAGGGGGCTGACAGAGTTGGAGAAGTGAAATGAGCTTGGGGAGAGTTTTGAAGTGAACTGGGGAAAGGCAAGGGATGGTGGGGTGATTTTGCTCCAGTGACATGAGCTACATGGATGATGTAGCTCCCTTCCTCGGGCTGGTTTTGTAGAGTTGACTCTCAGACATCCCAGTCTGCCCCTGACAAAACATGAGACCTTCTGAATGCATTCTATGGCTGCTGCGTGTTCCTCTACCTGATGATAGTCACTGCTGCCCATGACTAGTAAGATTTAATTCACGCTTGGGAAAGACCACATCTACCTTCTTACTCAGGACAAGTAAATAATTTGGATGCTGGACCATTTGTCATGGTAATTCATATTCAGACCATTGCTGTTATCACTAGCTGGCCACCTATTGCAGAGAGGTAGCAGCAGTCCGGGGAGGAAGAGTTCAGATTTTGAGAAATAATTTAGGGGAAGTTAAACTGTTTTTTCTAAATGTAAGTACTGTTTAAATGTTTTAGTATAGTTATAAGGATATATACATAGTAAAGAAAAATTAAAAGAAAGCACTAAAAAAAGGGAATGTTGTATTTAATAAGAGATTTACTTGAGTTACTTCCTCATTTAACAGAAAAATCCAGCATGTACTAATTTGTTTACAGGTGCTTTTCAGTGGGAAGAATTGGAAGAAGATATCAGGAAGAAGTTGAAAGATTCTGGGGATGTTTCAAATGTAATCGAGAAAGTTAAATGCATTTTAAAAACACCAGGAAAGGTAAATTAATTTGTTGTAAGTTAGTTAACTTTGACTATCTGAATTATAACTCACATACTATGATGAATATAAAATTGAGTCCTTAGAAGAGTCAAATACTATATAAATGTAAATGTTTCCCTTAAGTATATTTTGCCATTTAAATACTGAAAACATAAGCGTGGGTTATTTGTATCTTAGATTGTGTGTGTGTGTGTGTGTGTGTGTGAGAGACAGGGTCTCCCTGTGTTGCCCCGGTGGGAGTGCGGTGACATGATCTTGGCTCACTGCAACCTCCGCCTCCTGGGTTCAAGCAGTTCTCCTGCCTCAGCCTCCCGAGTAGCTGGGATTACAGGCACATACCACCATGCCCAGCTAATTTTTGTATTTTTAGTAGAGACGGGGCTTCCCCATGTTAGCCAGGCTGGTCTCAAACTCTGTGGCTGAAATTTCTAAAGGGAAAACAGTGGCCATCAGCAGCATACAATGCACATTAGGGTCACCAGGGAGGATTTTAAAACACTGATTCCAGGGGCTTCAGGCTCAGAAATTCTAATTTACTTGATCTGGAGATGAGACCTCCTCTGATGGTATTTTATAAAAGATCCCAGGTATTTATAATACACAGGTGTGGTTGATAGTCACTGGCATAGAGTAATTTTCTTGATCTGGGATCCATTGGCTTCTAAGGGGTTTTTATGCTCTGACATTGTTATACTGACTTTAATGTTTGTATGCACATTAAATTTTCTGGTGATACAATCCAAAGAATTTATGAGATGGGGAAAGAGGATGTGGCCACAGAGTTAAAAAGCATTCATGCAGAAAGAGAGAAAAAGAAATCATAGAGCTCTTCTACACTACACAGCTTTGGGAATTTGAGGAGGAAGAGGAGCAATCAGTGAAGGCATAAAAAGCGCTAGCAAAGGCAGAAAGAATCAGTGGTGTGCTGGAGCTGGCACCAGCTTGTGAGAGCCCAGTTGTGTTTATCATCCCCATTTCCTTGTTCTGTGATGTCATGTTGGTAGCATCACAGAAATGGCAAATGCTACATATCATTTGACTCCCTCCCCCAGGACACACTGTAAATACTTACATTAGGAAGGCCAGGTGGGGAGAAGTTGAAAGGATGCACAATAGTGCTCAGTGCTGCCAGGCTCAGCTGTAAAGAGCCTGAGAGCTTCTGGACTTGTAGTCTGCCCCTTCCGATTGGATTTGGTTCCAGACTGGCTGCAATTGCCTGATCTCATTGGTTTAATAAGTGTTTATGTGCCTGCCTCATACCGCAATATCCATGAATGCATCTGGTGAGTGCTGAATACAGGAAGGAAAACATTAGAAGAAATAACTGAGAGCAGATTGAAAAGGATCTTGAATTACCCAGAGAGGTGAAGTGACTTGTCACACTAGTAGTCAATAGCTGAGGTAGAACTGGATCCTAACTATACTGCCCACACTAGGCTTTCTGAATTCTATTTTATGAAATAGGACCTTCTATAAATCATAGGATGGATGCGGGTAATCTCTTGGAATATCATGATCAGATTCGTGCTTTCGAAAACTCACCGACTTTGAGTAATAGGATGGGTTTGATGGGGAAAAGACTGTTAGGGAGCAGGGAGGTTGGATGGGAGGTTGCTGCAGGCCAAGTGAGAGAAGTCCTTGGGGAAAAGGTCAGCTTTTGCTGACCATAGAATAAGAATTTTGTAAGACATAGAGGAAAGGGGGCTGACAGAGTTGGAGAAGTGAAATGAGCTTGGGGAGAGTTTTGAAGTGAACTGGGGAAAGGCAAGGGATGGTGGGGTGATTTTGCTCCAGTGACATGAGCTACATGGATGATGTAGCTCCCTTCCTCGGGCTGGTTTTGTAGAGTTGACTCTCAGACATCCCAGTCTGCCCCTGACAAAACATGAGACCTTCTGAATGCATTCTATGGCTGCTGCGTGTTCCTCTACCTGATGATAGTCACTGCTGCCCATGACTAGTAAGATTTAATTCACGCTTGGGAAAGACCACATCTACCTTCTTACTCAGGACAAGTAAATAATTTGGATGCTGGACCATTTGTCATGGTAATTCATATTCAGACCATTGCTGTTATCACTAGCTGGCCACCTATTGCAGAGAGGTAGCAGCAGTCCGGGGAGGAAGAGTTCAGATTTTGAGAAATAATTTAGGGGAAGTTAAACTGTTTTTTCTAAATGTAAGTACTGTTTAAATGTTTTAGTATAGTTATAAGGATATATACATAGTAAAGAAAAATTAAAAGAAAGCACTAAAAAAAGGGAATGTTGTATTTAATAAGAGATTTACTTGAGTTACTTCCTCGTTTAACAGAAAAATCCAGCATGTACTAATTTGTTTACAGGTGCTTTTCAGTGGGAAGAATTGGAAGAAGATATCAGGAAGAAGTTGAAAGATTCTGGGGATGTTTCAAATGTAATCGAGAAAGTTAAATGCATTTTAAAAACACCAGGAAAGGTAAATTAATTTGTTGTAAGTTAGTTAACTTTGACTCTCTGAATTATAACTCACATACTATGATGAATATAAAATTGAGTCCTTAGAAGAGTCAAATACTATATAAATGTAAATGTTTCCCTTAAGTATATTTTGCCATTTAAATACTGAAAACATAAGCGTGGGTTATTTGTATCTTAGATTGTGTGTGTGTGTGTGTGTGTGTGAGAGAGAGACAGGGTCTCACTGTGTTGCCCCGGTGGGAGTGCGGTGACATGATCTTGGCTCACTGCAGCCTCCACCTCCTGGGCTCAAGTGACATCTCCCACCTCAGCCCCGCCAGGGGCTGGGACTCCAGATATGCGTCACCACACCTGGCTAATTTTTATATTTTTTGTAGAGATGTGGTTTTTCCATGTTGCCCAGGCTAGTCTCAAACTCCTGGGCTCAAGCGATCTGCCCACCATAGCCTCCCAAGGTGCTGGGATTACCGGCATGAGCCACCACACTCGGCCCTATCTTAGACTTTATGTAAGAATTAAAATATGTGTGAGTAATGTCTTTAAAATGCTCGTTTGCGAATTCTGCCTTCTGAAACATTCCCCTGGAGCTCTGGGAACACACCATCTATATCAACAATAAAAGGCTGTTTAATTTGTCCAGCTACGGTTAAGGTTATTAGAGAGGCTACCTTCTCACTCCTCACAGTTTAGGTTTCAAATAGTTTCCGAGAGGAAGGCAGTTCTGTATGTCCCTTTTTCAAGTGTTCTGAGAAATCTATTCAATGAGGTGGACAGTTAAGGATTATCTCATCAATTATAGGTTCAAAATTATAAATTACATTCAAGTTTATAAAAACAGACTTTGTATATTGCCATAGACTGGTGCACATTAAAACTCTAGTAACTTGATATTGTATAGTCTGTAAGGGCTTTAAAAAACATTTCAAAACTTTAACACATTACACAGTTTCGCCAGTGTATTCTTTTTTCTGATTTTATGATAAATTGGCTGCAGTATATAAATAAGGTAAGTTATATGCAATGCTTAGCAGAATAAAGATATATATTCACTATAAGAAAAATGATTATTCCTTTAATTTTTTAATACAGATGACTTTTCTGTTTTCTAAAACCTGTTAACATTTTAAAGTTAATGTTTTACAAGTATAAAACTGTACTAGCTTCGAGTGAAGATTCTTGATTGTTCTTTAGTTGAGAAATAGTCTTTTTTACAAACAAAGTAACGTGAAATTAAGGAGTAAGTTTTTTTTGTTGTTTTTTTTTTAGTAACACATTGAAGCAGGTATACAGAAGCTGTCCAGTTTTACAAGTATATGGCAGGATGGTAGCTCTTGCAGTCTAATTCAACTAAATAATCCTTTGTAAAAATGTGCACATATGCCTATATTCTCATTTTCAAAACAGTTCATCTAGTTGTCTTGATTAACTTGTTTATGCACCAGTAAAAATGTACATCACATACATTTGTGTTCTCTCAAACTTCTGCCCTCCCATTTTTTTCAAATTCAAAACAGTTGATGAGGGAATCTGTTTATAGATTCTCTCCCTCTCTCTCCAGTTCTCTCTCTCTCATATATTCATGTGTAATATACGTCTATAAAATATTCACATTATGAAAATTCATAACCTTTATATGGCTGACAAGTACAGAAATGTTGACTTTTCTTCTAACCCTGAACCTTTTCTTGAGTCTGATTCGGAACACATTCCTTTGAATACGGAGAATAAAATGAATTCTTGTTGGGGAAAGGGAAGCCTGGGTGATATGATTCCATGGTATTGCACTGAATTCCCTCTGCACAGGGGGAAAGAAGAGTTCTTTCACCCCTTCTTCTTGTGCTTTCCCAGGGTAAGGGGCTGTCTCATTTACTCAGTACCACACGGGGATGTAACCCTGAATTGGGACTCGGGGAAATGGTAGATTACAGTTGTGAATCTGCCACAAATCACCTCTGTGGCTTTGAGTGCGTCAGGGCTTCCTATAAAATGAGGAATAAATTGGATGGTTTTTGAAGACTCTGTGAGCTGTCCACTTTGGTGACGCTTTTTTTTTGTTTGTTGTTTTTTTGGGACGGAGTCTCGCTCAGTCACCCAGGCCGGAGTGTCGTGGCGTGATCTTGGCTCACTGCAAGCTCTGCCTCCCAGGTTCACGCCATTCTCCTACCTCAGCCTCTTGAGTAGCTGGGAATACAGGCGCCTGCCACCACCATGCCTGGCTAATTTTTTTGTATTTTTAGTAGAGACGGGGTTTCGCTGTGTTAGCCAGAATGGTCTCGATCTGACCTCGTGATCCGCCCGCCTCGGCTTCCCAAAGTGCTGAGATTACAGGCATGAGCCACCGCACCCAGCCGGTGATGCTTTTTGACTGTTACTCTCCTTTACGCGTGGCAGGCACTTGACTCCCATCCCCGAATTCCTTGATGGTATGTTGTGTATAGGATCTTAGAGTGACTGTATAGGACCAGGATTTGTATGATCCTGTTTTGCCTATGGATGCCATTCTGGAATGTTTTCTGCTGTCTTAGGAGGAAGAATATTGTCATTTCCCCGCCCCCCACCACCAAATATTTTAAACTTCCCACCATAGTAGATTAATTTAGAGTGAGAAGTAGATGTCATTTATTCTTATTACTGCTAATGTTGTGTGTTTATTTCTTAGGGATAAAGCTTTCAGAGTTCCCTAGCTAGCCGAGCAGAGGATTAGCATTCTGACCAGGGCTGGGGCTCTGAGATTCAGCAGTGGGAATGGGTGGAGACATCAGAATTTAAAATGAATAAAATATGATATTTCAATACAAATCCCAACTAAATCATTCCAAATTAGGGAACTACATAGACTTTAAGCAAGCTTGCGGTCCTAATGAATCCTAGTATTTAAAATGACTTATTATTTCATCATCATTTGGGTAACATTACCTGAAAATATTCAGGCTTGTTTTGTTTACCCACTGTAAATAGAGTAAAATTAAAAGAAAGAGAGAGAGAGAGAAAGGAAGAAAGGAAAAGAAAAGAAATGGGTGGAGGGTATGGAAAGGGAGGCTGGCCCTTGACTACCAGGAGGGTTGGCACAAAGGGAATGCCTGAAGACCACAGAAAGGATAAAGCACTGAAGCCTGAGTTAGACAGAGGGGCTGCTCCCAGAGCCACCAGCTCCAGCCAGGCGCATCAGGACAGACGAGTTATCAAGGGAGAGGGTCTCAGGAATGCCAGATCAGAAACCCAGGAAGGTCTTTGTAGGTTCTAGTGGGCTCT
>NW_012103732.1:1411596-1462329 GCF_000951045.1 Mandrillus leucophaeus | reverse complement strand
AGAGAGAGAGAGAGAAAGGAAGAAAGGAAAAGAAAAGAAATGGGTGGAGGGTATGGAAAGGGAGGCTGGCCCTTGACTACCAGGAGGGTTGGCACAAAGGGAATGCCTGAAGACCACAGAAAGGATAAAGCACTGAAGCCTGAGTTAGACAGAGGGGCTGCTCCCAGAGCCACCAGCTCCAGCCAGGCGCATCAGGACAGACGAGTTATCAAGGGAGAGGGTCTCAGGAATGCCAGATCAGAAACCCAGGAAGGTCTTTGTAGGTTCTAGTGGGCTCTGCTGTGAGTAGGAAGGACAATTAGGATTATAAGATTGGACATGAAGATGGAGGTGAACCAACTGGGCCTGGTGGCTCACACCTGTAATCCTAGCATTTTGGGAGACCAAGGCAGGCACATTGCCTGAGGTTAGGAGTTTGAGACCAGCCTGGGAAACATGGAAAAACCCTGTCTCTACAAAAAATTAGCTGGGCATGGTGGTGCACACTTGTAGTCCCAGCTTCTCGGGAGGCTGAGGCATGAGAAGCACTTGAGCCTGGGAGGTGGAGGTTGCAGTGAGCCAAGATCACGCCATTGCACTCTAGCCTGGGCCACAGAGCAAGACTCCATCTCAAAAAAGATGGAGATGAACCAGCTGATCGGTTATTTTTTAAATGTTCACTGCTTTAAGAGAAAGTGTTAAGCTAGTAAGCAGAAGGATATGGTGTGATAAGGGAAAGATATATTTTTCTTTTTTTTTTTTTTTTCCCGGAGACAGGGTCTCACTCTGTCGCCTAGGCTGGAGTGCAGTGGCGTAATCTCAGCTCACTACAGCCTCCACCTCCCAGGTTCAAGTGATTCTACTGCCTCAGCCTCCCGACTAGCTGTTATTACAGGCACGCACCACCACGCACAGCTAATTTTTGTATTTTCAGTAGAAACGGGGTTTCGCTATGTTGGCTAGGCTCGTCTCAAACTCCAGACCTCAGGTGTCCACCTTGGCCTCCAAAGTGCTGAGCCACTGCGCCCGGCCAAAAAATGTATTTTTCTTAATTACAAATCAAGTACTATCTTAATGAACAAATTAGGTTGTACTTGTAAACATATTTTAGTAGTAGGCATTTGTGTGGGGTTGGACTACTGTTGTCTGTTTCCCGACAAAGACTCATAGGGGTTTTAGGACCTTGCAGCTTCTCAGCCATGGAGCTGAGTTTTCTCTTAGGCAATTCGTTTACTGCTGTGAATGCTGAAGAGAGCAGTGTTGTTCACTGACAGGCAGCCCATACCGTTCTTGAAGGTAAGTTCCTTTGAAACCTATGATCAGAGATGCCATAGAGTATGGAATCATATTTCTTTTGAGATTTAGCATAATTTTCCAAATTCTTAGCCTAGCCTGTATGTTATTAAAGCGTATTAAACACCTTCCCCCTGTATTTTTGTTTTCCCTTGTAGATTAATTGCCTAAGGAATTGCAAAACCTATCAAGCCAGAAAACCTCTGTGGTTTTATAACACTTCACTCAAGTTTTTCCTTAATAAGCCGATGCTTGCCGATGTTGTCTTCGAAATTCAAGGTATGGATGAACTTTTACAAAGTTTATGATTCATTTTTATTTCTTGTTTCTTTCCTTGCTGTCTACTTCAGATTGGAATGTTTGTTGTGAAGGAATGATTATTCCCTATTATTCCCTATTGAGGGATGTAGATTAATGCTACCTTAATGTCAACAAAATCTTCCGGGTAAATAGGAAGTATTTTATTAAAATGAGAAGAGAAATTTATATTTCCCTTAGTATTTTTTTCCTTTGCCATATGCTTCATCAACTTTTAGGGCCTAGTAAGGGATGGGATGATCTGTAATATTTTATTATATATTTTTGTGTG
This sequence comes from Mandrillus leucophaeus, assembly GCF_000951045.1. NCBI lineage: Eukaryota > Metazoa > Chordata > Mammalia > Primates > Cercopithecidae > Mandrillus > Mandrillus leucophaeus. The sequence continues at coordinate 1,460,468 of NW_012103732.1, read as the reverse complement.
TATTTCTTTAAGATCCTAGTGTTTGCTGCATCTGGAGCTAATCCCCTTAAAATTATATTATATCTAGCTTATTTTATCCAGCTCTCTTCCTTTTTATTTGAGAAAAAGGAATTGACCATTATTTTATTCAGCTGTCTTCTGTTTCTTTTGAGAAAAAGGATTGAGGGTTATGCCTGGCCCACCTCAGGCACCCATAGATATTGCTACATTTATTCCTCACAGCACTTTGAGAATTTTATCACCAGAGCAACTGAGAGCTGCTGCTTATCTCTCTAAGAAAGTAAGACTACCTAATTTTAATGAAGATGGGCTGTTTGAGTGCCCATTATTGATTACTCGCTTGGATAATTTTGTCACTTTAGTAGATTAAGATCTAAAGAATGTGGTGGGAGCTGCCAGCACACAAGGTGCCAACGGGCAGGGGAGAGGCAGAGGGAGGGGATGTGGGCTTATCGCCATGTGCGTCTTGCATTCTGTCCCTCACTGGCCACTGACCTGCCTGACTGCACAAGCTCTGCTGCTGCCCCACAGAAATACTTGGATTACCCAGTCTTTCCGCACATGAGACCGGTGTCAGAATACTGGGCTCCTCATCTCATTTGGGCTTATGCCAAAGATGTAAAATTTGGTGCAGGTGCCTGAGCCTTAATGCTTCAAAGTGTCAACCTTTTAGTCAAAGCCATAGCTGCTACAGTGGGGCCGAAGGGAAGAACTGTGATTATTGAACAAAGCTAGGGAAGTCCCAGAGTAACAAAAGATGGTGTGACTGTTGCGAAGTCAATTGGCTTAAAGGATAAATATAAAAATATTGGAGCTAAGCTTGTTGCCAGTAACACTAAGATGTTGCCAATAACACAAATGAAGAGGCTGGGGGTGGCACCACCACTGCTACTGTACTCGCACACCCTATGGTCAAGAAAGGTTTTGAGAAGATTAGCAGAGGTGCTTATCCAGTGAAAATCAGAAAAGGTATGATGTTAGCTATTGATGCTCTAATTACTGAACTTAAGAAGCAGCCTAACTCCAGCCTGGGCGACAGAGCGAGACTCCGTCTCAAAAAAATAAAAAGCAGTCTAAACCTGTGACAACCCTTGAAGAAATTATTCAGGTTGCTACAATGTCTGCAAATAGAGACAAAAAAAGTCAGCAACATCATTTCTGAAGCAATGAAAGGGGTTGGAAGAAAGGCTGTCATTACAGTAAAGGATGGAAAAACACTGAATGGTGCATTAGAATCACCATATCTAATTTTTGCATACCTATTAATACATTGAAATTTTTGCATACTTTATTAATACATTGAATAATTAGGCTAAATTTTCACATAACTTATTAATACATCGAAAGGTCAGAAACATGAATTCAAGGATGCCTATGTTCTGTTGAGTGAAACAGAAATGTCTAGTACCCAGTCTGTTGTACCTACTCTTGAAATTGCCAGTGCTTACTATAAGCCTTTGGTTGTCATTGCTGAAGATGTTGATGGAGAAGCTCTACAAACTTTCCTTTTGAATAGGCTGAAAGTTGATCTTCAGGTTATGGCAGTGAAAGCTCCAGGTTTGTTGACAATAGAAAGAACCAGCTTAAAAATATGGCTCTTGCTGCTGGTAGTGCAGTGTTTGCAGAAGAGGGGTTGGCCTCATAACACAGGAAAAGTTGGAGAGGTCATTGTGACCAAAGGTGACGCTGTGCTCTTTAAAGGAAATGGTGACAAGTCTTGAATTGAAAATTATATTCAAGAAATCATTGAGCAGTTAGATATCACAGCTAGTGAATATGAAAAGGGAAAACTGAATGAATGGCAAAACTTTAAAATGGAGTAGCTGTGCTGAAGGTTGGTGTGGCAAGTGATGTCAAAATGAATGAAAAGAAAGAGTTACAGATGCCTTTAATGCTATAAGAGCTGCTATTGAAGAAAACATCATTCTGGGATGGGGTTGTGCCTTGCTTCAGTACATTCCAGCTTTGGACTCATTAACTCCAACTAATAAAAATAAAAAATTGGTATAGAAATTATTAAAAGAATACTCAACATTCTGGCAGTGACCACTGCTAAGAATGCAGGTGTTGAAGGATCTTTGGTAGTTGAAGCAATTGTGCAGCGTTCCTCAGAAGTTGGTTATGGAGCTATGGTTGGGGATTTTGTGAATATGGTGGAAAAGAAATCATTGACCCAACAAAGGATGCAAGAACTGCTTTATTAGATGCTGCTTGGGTGCCTTCTCCATTAATTACAGCAGAAGTTGTAGTCACAGAAATTCCTAAAGAAGAGAAGGACCCTGGAATGGGTGCTGTAGGTGGGATGGGAGGTGGCATTTCTGATTCCTAGAATAGAGCTTAACCTTTATTCATGAATTTGTGATAGGAAGCTCAAGGCAGTATTTCTCACCAGTAACTGAAGAAAAGGCTGGGTGATGTTTTTAAAAAGTCACTATAACCATCAGTTACTGGTTTATGTTTTAAATCACTGTAACCATCAGTTACTGATTTCAACTGACAATAAATAGCAGTTTACTGCTGTCATTGTCCATGCCTACAAATAATTATTTTGTACTTTTGGATAAAAACACATTTTACATTCCTGATACTGGGTGAAAGAGCCGCGTACCAATGTACTGCTTTCAGCTTAAATCACTGAGACATTTTTACTACTATGCTGTTAAAATCGGGATTTTAGTGCTTGCTAACAACAGATGAGAAGTTAAGAAGCAGCTTTTCTGTGGAGAGTAAGAATAATTGTGTACAAAGTAGAGGAATACCCAATTATGTGACAACCTTTATGTAATACAAATTTGTTTAAAGTTAAAACAGAATGAATTGTTAGATACCTTCAGTTATGCAAGAAAGATTGAATTCCACTATATTCACAGTATCCCCAACCATAGCTCATAACCAGCTTCTGAGGAACGCTGCGCAATTGCCTCAGCTACCAAAGATCCTTCAACACCTGCATTCTTAGCAGTGGTCACTGCCAGAATGTTGAGTATTCTTTTAATAATTTCTATACCAATTTTTTATTTTTATTAGTTGGAGTTAATGAGTCCAAGGCTGGAATGCACTACTGTTTTCCAATGAAAATCTAAGTAGAACTTTAGATGGGCAATTACTAAAAGGAAGATATAATCTAATTTAATGGTAGAATTGTGTAGCAGCTAACAATAGTCATTTACTTTTAAAAATATTTCCTCAGAAAGATGCACATTACTTTTAACTTTGGTCATCTGCCAAGACAGGGAAATGGAAACTTTCCAATGTACCTTCCGACAAGCCACGGCCAGCCCCGTGTGCAGTGTGAGCCTGGGACCCTGAAAGTAGGGCAGCGAGAGTGACCTTGAGATACAGAAAAACGACTGGGAAAAAAGCTAACAAGAGGACACAGACTTTATATCATGCTTTCATCATTTTAGACCTAAAACTGGCTCTAAGCCCCTCATGTGATCACACCTTCATTTATTTGTTGCCTAAATAAAGATCCAAACTTTCTATCTAGAGACAGCTTTCATAAATTACTCATTATAGGTAGGGCACTCCTAGTCAGGGATAAAGCTCCTGGTGATTACAGAATTCTCTCATTAGCTTCTAGGAGAAAACTCTCTGTTGATGAAGACATTTACTAAAAGTGTTTGATATGCTCTATCCATACCAGAGAAACACAGGAATAGATCATTTTGTACAAATCATCTAAGAAGCTTCTCATTTCAACAGAAAAGACTACATCCATTGTTAAGAAGAAATATGATTAGTAAATTAAAAAGTATTTCTATCTTTCTAAAATTAGCTTTTTAAAAAAGTCTAGTTTATGGAGATTGAATCAGTTTCTGCATTCTGAAAGAAGGAGAATGATGCTGCTGGAGATGGCTGAATGCTGTCTTCCAGATGACTTCCTGGGGGGCACTGGGGTCACCCATGATTTAGGGTTGACTGTGAGCAGACTCCGCAAGATGGAGATAAGGTGGGGGCAAACCATTCCAGTGACCATTATAGCAACCTAGGACACTGCTTTTCATAACCGGAAAAAGAATTAGTAATCTGAAGGTTATATGGTGAACATATGAGAGTAGTGTCTAGTGGTGTTTGATCCAGGGCTTGGTGAGTTCTGGTAGATGTCTTCTGTCCTATAACATAGTGTTTGTATTAATCAGACCAAGCACCTCTGATCTTCCTGGATGTTCTAGCTACTGGTTCTATGGCCAGGGCTGACCAATCTCTTAGCATTTGCACAATATTTGATACAAATTAAGTACAGCGTACTCGATTAGGTATTTACTTCCTAAGTCCTGAGTATGTTTTAGTCCTTTGCTATATATTTTTTTTTAACCTAGGTCCTCTTTATTGGAGTTTCGGATGTTCCCAAACCCCTCAGTCATCCCCTAAGACTCTGGAATTTTGGGTTATTCTCTAAATGACTAATCTCTGTCTTTGTGTGTGTGCTTTAGAAGTTTAACTATGAGAAGGAAGCCATAATTCCTGATCACAGGAGGAAACTTAAAATGTCCACTAATAAAGGATCTATGTTATTATGTTGCTGTGTCTCCTACAGTCCCTAGAACTGTGACTCACCTTTAATAAATGGCTATTGATAGTAAGATTAATGGTCCTGAACTTGGGAATCCACCACCGAAGCATAAATGCGCTTGAAGAAGACTTTGCATTGTAATAAACTTGTGAGAGGAAAGAGGGTCCATCTCTTTGCCAGGGACGTTCATTTTGCAGCACAGTTTGAGAGCAATCTTTTTCAAGTAAATTGAATATGAATGCCTGTCCCCATCATACATTAATGAATTAGGGATTGTCTCCCATCCCCACCTTTTCTCTTTTGCTGTGTTGTAAAATAGCTACCAAATGTGCTTGTAATTTGCATAGAAGGCATTGGCATCAAACATGATGTCAGCGTAACTCACTGAAAAGATTTTGTAAAGGAATATGGAACACATGAAAATATATGTCATATTAAAAACGAGAGATAAGCAGTGATGTGGTGAACCCTTGCTCTTCCTAATCTCGTGCTTTTCTTCCATGATTCTACCTATTGCAGGCACCTGCTCCCCTTTCACCGTTTATGCAGGGGCTGGGGTCAAGAGGGCTGGCTGGATGATGATGTGCAGTGATTGCTGTGGTGCTCTTTATTGCTTCCCTAGCTCTGAAACCAAGTCTTCTTAGGAGTCGGAAGCAGGGAACAGCAGCAATGGTGGAGGCAGGATCTGGCAGCAGCTTCTCTAAAGTCAGCTGTAGGCCAGGCACACCAGCTCCTAAGAACTGGGGTGGGGAGGGGAGCTGTAGACAGCAGCAGTGTCGTTTCCTCAGGATGGGCCCCAATTCCAGCCTTGGCTTTGCGTCCTGACCAGTGTGTGTGTGGGCAAGTCACCTGACATTTCTTGTCTTCAAGTCTCGTTTGTGAAGTGAAGAGGGTGACGAACCATACAGATTCTAAAAAGTTCTTTTTAGTTGTGTAACTAATAGGCATCCTTCTTTGATTCTCCTTGCACTACTTGCAGGGTAGCAGTGAGAAAACTAAGAAGAAACCTTGAGTTAGAAGTTGAGTGAATTCTTGCTCCTTTCATGGTTAAAATATATGACCACCAGCCCATTGAATGGAATGGAGCATGTTTGAATTCGCCTCCCTGTGGTCACTCTGGCAGCCGGCTCAGCTTACTAGGGCCATTTCTCTAATGTACCTTTGGAATTCTTCCAAAATGTATAGGGAGAAGTAGAAAAACCAGAGGCGTTCTGAGTGAGGAAAGAAGCAGATGACTCAGCAAATCACCAATCTCCTTCATTTCCTTGAACAGCAGATAGTTGAATTTCATGAAGAAACTTTAATTTTTTTCTGATTATGAAAGTCTTATACGATTGTTTTAACCAAGTGTGCAGAGAATGATCACACTTATAGACAGTGTCTGTTTTGTTCATAAGTGAATTAAAAAGGTCAGGAAACATATATTCCATATTGTGAACAGTGGTCATGTTTAGAAACTGAAATGAGCATGGTGATTAGAAGAATGTTATAAGTGCCCGTTGTAGGACAGTCAGATAATATATAAAGATGCAAAAAGTAAAAAATAAAAATCACCCATAATCCTATGCCTCAATAACAATCCCAGCTTGATTCTGGCAGAATTCCCTCAATCAGTTTTCCTCTGCTTAGAAAAAGGGGCTGGGAAAATAGATACTGTCTACCCAATTGTGTGTCTTTTATTTTTGAACTTATGTCCTAAGCATTTTACACTGGATTAAAAATTGCTTGTTAACATTTTTAATATAGGTGTAAATTTTAACTATTTTAACTATAGGTGTTAATTTAGGTATCTCCTTTATTTTCACTATTAGAAATAAGAGCTGCATTGAAGATTTAATGTAAATATCTCACTCTGAAATTGGGATTATGTCGTTAGAATAGATTCCTTTTCAAAGAATAGGAACATCTGTAAGACATCATAAATGCTATGAAATTGTATATGTCCAGAATACTAATTTATATTCTAATGTAAATTCTGTACTAATTTACATTTCCATTGGCAGTGTATGAAAGCACTTGTTTTCATACAAACAAATCCTTGTCAGCATGAAGTATGCTTACATCTTAATTTTTCTTGCAAATTTGATACAACTGTATGTTTTTAATATTCTACTCTAGAATCAAGAAGTTCAGACTGTGCAAATCAAAATCCAAATCTCCTCTGATCCTTTGGATCTTTTAGTATTGAGACATTTGTATTACATATGTATGATAGCATTGACTCTGGCAGCAACTCTACTAGAGATTATATATGTAAATCTCAAGTCTTGAAACAGTGTTGTATTTTGGTATTGGTATTCACAACCCTATTTGACACATGATGGTGGAGCAGAGATTTGCACCTTAACTCAAAGGCGAGCATGAGAGTGCTTAAAACACCTGGTTAGTGCACCTAGAAAAATTAGATTGATTTCAGAATGGCACAGTCATAACTGCTGCTTTATTTAAAGTCAAATTGCATTCTCTCATGTATCCTATTTTACATTCTTGTCATTATCTGCAAATTTATAAAGGTTGAGTACCCTTAATGTAAAACCCTAAAATCCAAAATATCCTAAAATCCAAGATTTTTTGAGTGCTGATGTGTGCTCAAAGAAAATGCTCATTGGACTGGAGCATTTTGGATTTTGGATTTTTGGATTAGAGATGCTAAACTATTAAGGAGATTAGAAATGCTAAACTATTAAGAATGTGTGTATATATATATATGTAATTAAACATTCTTAATATATATATACACACACATATATATCTACATATATATATATATATTTATCAAATTTTCCAAAATCTAAAATAAAATGGAAGCGTTGAAACATCTCTGGTCCCAAGCATTTCAGATAAGGGATACTCAACCTATGCCAGGCATGAAGGTTTGCTTTTTAGATCATGTTAATGCCTCTCAGTGTGACAGCCTTTGGGCTCTATGGTTTTGAATTGTAGTTAAATTATTAACAGACAGCTAAATTTTAATGTCACTCTGAAAAATGAATGTCTAATTTTGGGGGCTATAAATAGGAATAGCAATTGGAAGTGTGAAAGTACTTCTAACTTTATCAGTGATGTGTAATTCAAATGTTTTACACCAAACCAAAAAAAAATTGGAAAGGAAAATATTTTTATGTTTTAAATTTATTTATGTCGAACTTAAGACAGACCCTGAAAGTAAGGATTGGGTAACCAGTCTCAAATCTTAATTATAAACTTTGTTTTAAGTTACAGTGCAGTCTTCAGATAAATTTACAATTTTTTTTTGCTATACACTTTACTTAAAATATTTATGATGCAAAATACACACTTCAAAAGATTCATAGTTGTGAAATAATTCACACTGGAATGTAACTTTGATATCAATACAAATTTATGTGAAGTAATTGGAATAATAATTTAAAAATTAGATGAGTATCCATTTAAATGTAATGTTTTGGTTGGGCATGGTGACTCATGGCTGTAATCCCAGCACTTTTGGAGGCCAAGGTGGGCCGATCACCTGAGATCGGGAGTTCAAGACCAGCCTGGCCAACGTGGTGAAACCCCATCTCTACTAAAAATACAAAAATCAGCTGGGCAAGGCAGCACGTGCCTATAATCCCAGCTACCCGGAAGGCTGAGGCACAAGAATCGCTTGAACCCGGGAAGCAGAGGAAGCTGTGAGCTACGGTCACACCACTGTACTCTAGCCAGAAGACAGTGAGACTCTGTCTCAAAAAGTAAAATTTTTTAAAAATGTAATTTATTTTATAATTATATTTTGTAATTATTTCACACAATAATAATCTGAAGTCACACGTATTAAGTTTTTGGCTTCTTTACTCCAGTTTTGAGCATGAATATTAATCTCATGAGAGGTTTAAGGAAAACTAAATAAGAATGGAATCTATGGAACAATTTACACCAGAACTGATATACTGAGGGACCTTGAGGTGGTGGTAGTGCCATGGGTCAGAAAGACCTGGTTAAGATCTTTGCTTGGATGCATACTTACTATGTAGGTTTGACTATGTTACTTTACATTTCTGCCTTTTTTTTTTTTTTGCCTATAAAATAGGGATACTAATTTCTACCTTGTGGCGTGGTCATGGGGGTTGAGATAGTGCATACAAAGGACAAGCAGAGGCTTCACCTGCGAACTCCACTCCCCTTCACCTGCAATGGCAGCTAGTTTAGTACTGGTGGATCGCTGTACTTTTTCCTGCTGAACCCACGTTCCGCAGCCAGTCTTTCTTTTAAAGTGTCCCAGGCCTTCACCAAAAACTGGCTGAAATTAGCCTACGATAGAAAATGGGATACCATCCCTCTAATAGGTGATCATCAAATATATATATTTTCTTTACCACTCCCAACTTACTGTTTTGGCGTGTGAAAAAAAAAAAAAAAAGTTACTATAGCAGTTCTAAAGTCAGTATTGGTAAATATTTAGAGAGGTACGGATGTCCTTTTGACATGAGTCTGTGTCACATGAAGAGTTTTTTAGAAAATTACATTCCTTCCCCATTTACTCAGCTAGTATATATTCTGAATGTCCCTTGAGCTAGATAGGTATCCTTTTTTAGCAATGAAACCAAAAACAGTTCTAAAAATTTCACTTTTGAAACCTGGAAAGTAGTATGAAGAAAGTGTGACAAATGTAGTATTTTATTTTAGTAAACAGTGGAAACAAAGATTTTTTATAATCTCTGTAAAGTGACTAGAAAACTTGAGCTTTTCATTTTTATTTCACTCTTGTAGTTCTTTTCCTTAGAAAAAAATTCTTAAAATTGTAACATCAAATGAATACTACAAAGAGAAGATAGTTTGGCCTTGACAGGTTAAAGGAACATGATTATCTTTTAACTAGAAAATGCTGTCTTCTATTTCCTTAAGTAATTTCTGTACCTGTATCCTATTGCCAGTTAGTACGTAAACCGCATTATGTTCCTTCAGCATATTTTTATATACAGTGTTGAAAGATCTAACCATACTAAGGTATTGTATTACAGTTTCACAACAGAACAATTTATAACATCAAAACAGTAGCTTAAAGGTGAAAAACTGAAGTTGATGTTTTCTTAACAGGAAGTGTAATCGTTTTCCAAACTAAATTCCAATATTGAAATAGGCTTAAAAATGCTTTAAGGTACAGTTGTCGGCCAGGTGCAGGGGCTCACGCAGGTAATGCCAGCACTTTGAGAGGCTGAAGTGGGCGCATCACTTGAAGCCAGGAGTTCAAGACCAGCCTGGCCACCACAGCAAAACCCTGTCTCTAGTGAAAATACAAAAAAAAAAATTAGCCAGGCATAGTAACGCAGGCCTGTAATCTCAGCTGCTCGGGAGGCTGAGGCATGAGAATCATTTGAACCAGGGAGGTGGAGGTTGTGGTGAGAGATTGTGCTAGTGTACTCTAGCCTGGACAACAAAGCAAGTCTCTGTCTCAAAAAAAAAAAAAAGAAAAAAGAAAAGGTACAGTCGTTCCTTAATGTCCATGGGGGATTGGTTGCAAGGACCTCCTGCAGACACCCAGATCTGCTATGCTCAAGTTCGTGATATTAAATGGCTTAGTATTTACATGTAACCTATGCATATCCTCTTGCATACCTAAAATCGTGTCTAGATTACTTATAATATCTAACACAATGTAAATGTTATATAAATAGTTGTTATACTGTGTTGTTTAGGGAATAATGACAATTTTTTTAAAATTTTGTGTATGTTCAATACAGTTGCAGGGTTTTTTTCTGAATATTTTCCACTCTCTGTTGGTTCAGTCTGTGGATGTGGAACCCATGGATTCGGAGAGCTAACTGTACTGAGTGTTTTGTTGCTGGGTTTTGCAACTCTGTTATAACCCCATTATCAACAGAAAATTTCTGTTAAAATTTCAAGGTTACTTATCAAATTCTACCCCCATCAACTATCTACTTGGTATTTTTTGGTAGATCTTAAATCCCTGTGCTTATCCCAAGTTATAGATCATCCAGTTTATTGAAGTCATGCTTCTAATTATTAAAAAAATAGTGCCCTATTTATCTTTAACATTTTAAAACCTTACAATTACAAGTCAAATGGCATTACCTGTTTGTATTCTTTATTAACTGCTGCACACAGATATAGCCAGCATGCTATCTTAATTATGGAAACTGGTCCTTCCCGGTGGAGGGACACTGTCACAGTGAGGCAAGGAGGGGAGTGTGCCTGCCGGGAGGTGAGTGTTGACTGGGTGGGAGGGCTTCACAAGTTACTTCCCTGCTCCTCGGGTAGGTGTAGCTGTGCAAATCGCAGTGCCAAGCAGTAGACGCAAAGCTGGCAGTGCCAGATGTTGCTTGTAGATCCTCAGTGATTATTGGCTTTGGAAAAAGCCACTGGGCTTAGATGTAACTCTTTTTCTTCTTTCCTGAGTCAGGAAATGGTTTGCTTGCATTTAAAAGGGATGAAGAACCCAATAATTGTAAATGCTTTAGAGAAGACTATATAACCCTGATAAGTACTAGATTTTAGAGATATGTAGGTAAACTCTTGGGCAGGGCTGAGTGGTTTGGTTTGGTTGGAGAGTTACTTTCTGGAATGCGACAGCTTTGTCACCCACACTGGCTGTGGTGTCTTCCACGAAAGTAAAAACTGCTCCAAAGCAGAGATAGCTTTGTCTTCCTCCTCTTTGTATCTTCAGTTCCAAATGCAGTGATTGGCACATGCTGATGCTCAGTAATAATCTGGTGAAGTGATCCAGGCAGAACTGAAGACTGGCAGTGTGTATTCGTGGTTTCCTAAGGTGGTGGAAGTGGAGAGCCCTGGCCACCTGTGGCCCTATCCAGCGCTGCCTTTGTGTGGTGCAGCAGTAGCTAGAAAGCCTAGCAAGCTTTTCCTAAAGAGTCAGTTCAGTTCAGTGTGTTCAGTGAGCAGTATGGGCTGAGAGGGCCCTCAAAATTCAATGTAGCGCTGGCTCTCCCAGCAGCAGGCATTGTTCATGTGAGACAGAATGGTTGCCTGGGGAAGTAGTGTGCTCGGGAGACTGCAGGGATTAAGGTCACCCTCTTCCAGATTTTCATTAAGTCTGAAATGCTGTCCTTGGCTCCACGAGAGATCCTCTTGCTGTTCCTACTGTGGTGTGTGGACTGCTTATGGTTTACTTCTTACAGTTTCCCGTTTCAGATAAGGGGAAGCGTGGCCAAGATGGTTCTGTGAGTCAGGCCCAGAAGGGTAGTGGGGTTGTTTTCTTGGGAAGCACATGGGCACGGGTGGTATTATTAATATTTCAAGCCAATTAGAAAGGATTGATGTTTCATTATAAAAATATGAAGCAAAATATTTCATTTCAGTGTTTCTGTTTCTGGAAATACAAACCAAGTGACAAATAGTTGTCTGACTTGCAAATTGTTGGTTTCAAGGTCAACATCTGAACTTTCTTTATTGCTCCCTTTAAAATTAAGAAGTTTCTGGATTAATGGTACTTATCACTCCCAAATTTAGATTCTGCATATCAGCCTAGCTGTCCCTAATGTAGTAGTCTAATTAGAAGGAAAATTGCTGGAATAACCCTGCGGGTTTATCTCACTTGTTTCTTGTTTCCCTTTTGAACCTTTCAGGTACGACAGTGCCAGCCCACAGGGCCATCCTGGTGGCCCGTTGTGAAGTGATGGCAGCCATGTTTAATGGTAATTACATGGAAGCAAAGAGTGTCCTGATTCCCGTTTATGGTGTTTCCAAAGAGACTTTCTTGTCATTTTTAGAATACCTGTACACAGACTCCTGCTGCCCAGGTTAGCAATACAGATGTTGGTAGTATCTTATAATTCTTTCTTTCCTTGCCACTCATTTTGTTAAATTGCATTCTGTGAAATCTATTTTCATTTAAGATTTATTAGTTGACATCATGGAATGTACTAAGCAGTTAGAGGTGGTGCTGGAACAACGACGAATTTTCATTCAGTTCAAGTGGAGGTTCAGTGATTGGGTGCCTTTTATGGATCTCCAATGCCGGCCCAAGTTCACATGTCCCAGCCAGCACCTACAGCATGGGGATCACTGTAGGCACCCGGAAATGAAGGTGTCTTGTGGTACCCATGGCTACTCTAATTCTAGAGATTGGGGCAGATTGTTACTTGAAGCACTGTCTCGTCCACAAGAAGAGGAGGGTTGTGCAACTGCTTTGATGGCTGTGACTTCTGATTGGGTCACTTTTAAGGACTTTCAATATTCTGAGACTTTTTTGGTCTTCTTTCTGGCCCAGAGGATGTGGGATTTGTAAAGGCCTCCTTCTGACTTCTGCTAAAGTCAGAAACTCCTCAAACTGACTTCTCTGAAAACTTTTCTTGAGATGTTTAGAATGCCCAGTGGACTATAGGATTCATTTCCAAATTCACTGACCAAGGACTGTCTTTGACCAGGAACCAAACATCTGTGGCAGCTCTAGGTTGGAACAGATCCAGCAGGGTTCTTCTAGCTGGAGGCGCTTGAAGAAATAGCAAAATTTTTTCTACAGGCCTGGAGCCTTGCTTGGGTTGCTGGCAGGGAAGCCCTCTGTGAGTAGTCTTCAGCCTTTGGCCACCAGGGGGCTCCCATCACAAGCACAACTAGATTCGGCCCCGTGGAGCTCAGTTCTGGAGCCTGAGACCTTAATTAGAAAATCTGGTCAAGCACCCTAATAAAAATAAAAAGCACACACACATTTCAGGCCAGACCTCTCTTCAGATTCACTGCTTTAATTTTTAGAATGGAAAGGTTTCTTACATTAGGTATTGAAATAAGTTTTAAACAAGTCATGAGCCCTCTAGTGAAAGATTTTAGTTCAAAAAGAAGCAAATTTATTTGTTTTGATTAAATTAATTCTGGTCTTGCAGCTTGCTGTAGAGTATTTTGGAGCCAGTTGCAATTGTTTCTGTCAGTGTTAAAGACGGACTTATCGCCAGGTGCGGTGGCTCATGCCTGTAATCCCAGCACTTTGGAAGGCTGAGACGAGCAGATCACCTGAAGTCAGGAGTTCAAGAACAGCCTGACTAACATGGTGAAACCCCGTCTCTACTAAAAATACAAAAATGAGCTGGGTGTCGCGACGTGCGCCTGTAATCCCAGCTACGCGGGAGGCAGAGGCAGGAGAATCGCCTGAACCTGCAAGGCAGTGGTTGCAGTGAGCCAAGATGGTGCCACCACACTCCAGCCTGGGTGACACAGTGCGACTCCGTCTCAAAAAAAGACTTATTATTTTTGCCTAATAAAAGTGAAAGCATTGGTTCTTTTTGGAAATAAAACTTATTGTTTATTATTTCATTGTTGGCAAATTTGTATAGTAAATTTTAAAATTGACCAGATTTGAAGTAATAGGAAAATCTGATTTTCAGTCATCCTCTCACTCAAGTAATTGAAACTGCTAATATTAAGTTTTACCTTTTGCTAATTAGAAAAAATTACAGAGGAAAGCAGTAATAATGATAGGATTTTTTTAAATTGGCAAAAGTGTGTTAGGGAAAAATGAGTCACAATGAATAATCGAAAAGTTAAGCCAGATACTGGAATCTATGCATTGGGAAGATCACAGAAGACAGGTAATGTTATTATGTTAAATATTCACCATACACAGTGTTCCTGGTTCCACAGCTACAAAAGAATGTAAGAAATGTAAGAATGTAAGGTGGGATAAGAACGAGAATTACATGAAAAACCAGATTTCTAGGGAAGTATTGAATTGGGTGGTTGCCAGGGACTGGGGAAAGGGGAAAACAGGGAGTTAGTGTTTAATGGGTACAGAGTTTCAGTCTGGGAAGAAGAAACATGTTCTGGAGATAGTGGTGGTGATGACTGCACAGCAGTGTGAATATGCTTCATGCCAATGAATCGTATACTTAAAAATGGTTAAAATGGGCCGGGTGTGGTGGCTCACGCCTGTAATCCTAGCACTTTGGGGGGCCGAGGCGGGTGGATCACAAGGTCAGGAGATCGAGACCATCCTGGCTAACACGGTGAGACCCTGTCTTTACTAAGAATACAAAAAAATTATCTGGGCATGGTGGCGGGCGCCTGTAGTCCCGGCTACCCGGGAGGCTGAGGCAGGAGAGTGGTGTGAACCCGGGAGGCGGAGCTTGCAGTGAGCCAAGATCGCGCCACTGCACTCCAGCCTGGGCAACAGAGCAAGACTCTGTCTCAAAAAAAAAAAAAAAAAGGCTAAAATGGTAAATTTCATGTTATGTTTATTTTATCACAATAAAAGCAAAACAACAAACCAACCAACCACCCTGAAGACTAAAGTCAAGAAAAAAAAATGGCAAAGATCTAGTCCTGGAATTAATTTTTAAGGGCAATTATAGAGTCACCTTTTCTGAAGAATTAAAAAAAAAAAAGAAGAAGAAGAGGTTCCCTTCTGAGTATGAAGGCTTAAAAATGGATTCTTTTTATTATTTTATTTTATTTTTATTTTTATTTTTATTTTCTTGAGATGGAGTATCGCTCTGTCACCCAGGCTGCAGTGCAGTGGCACAATGTCTGCTCACTGCGACCTTCGCCTCCCGGGTTCTAGTGATTCTCCTGCCTCAGCCTCCCTAGTAGCTGGGACTACAGGAACCCGCCACCACACCTGGCTAATTTTTTTGTATTTTTAGTAGAGACAGGGTTTCACCATGTTGGCCAGAATGGTCTTGATCTCGACCTCATGATCTGCCCACCTCGGCCTCTCAAAGTGCTGGGATTACAGGCGTGAACCACTGAGCCCGGCCTTCTTTTTAAAATGGAATAATAGGCTGGGTGTGATGGCTCACATATGTAATCCCAGCACTTTGGGAGGCCAAGGTGGGAGGATCATTTGAGCTCAGGAGTTCAAGACCAACCTGGGCAACATAGTGAGACCTGTCTCTACAAAGAAAAAAAGATAAAATGGAGTAAACGTGCAGAATGCTGGCTCCCTTGAGGCTTTTCCTAAGTATTCTATTCTATGGCGGATGATACGGCCAGCATGTTTTTTTAATTGTTGTTTTTTTGGGGGGTGTGTGTGTGTGTGTGTGTGTGTGTGTGTTTAGGTCATGAAAGAAACGGTTTTATCCACTTTCTCTCATGTCCCTTTTCTCATCAGCTGGCATATTCCAGGCCATGTGTCTCCTGATCTGTGCCGAGATGTACCAAGTGTCCAGACTGCAGCACATCTGTGAGCTGTTCATCATTACCCAGCTGCAGAGCATGCCAAGCAGGGAACTGGCATCCATGAACCTTGATATAGTTGACCTGCTCAAAAAGGCCAAGGTAATTGACTCTGTGTATCTGACAGCCTAATTTCTTATAAAATAGTTTTTAAATTATACTATTTTAAAATTTCCCCTTTTTAATCATACATTAATACTAGTCTTAGTTTGGAAGTTTGGCGAACGAGGCTAAAGTGCCTTCACAACAGTTTATCTGGCTAGATAATTTTGAAGCATTAGGGTTTGTGCGCAGTCCCTTTATATAAGGAGGCAAAATGTCCAGACATGGAATTTTTTTAACTAAATAGTGGCCCATAAAGTTATTTGAATGTGGTGCTATACTGTGTCACATAGGCATTGTAGGAAATAGAATTTACATTGAATTTCCCCCAAACAATCACATCTTCAGGTTCCTAAAAGGAAAATGATAGAATTGGCACATATATGCTGATAGCGATGGTTAAGTTAAACTCATTTACTTCTTCATTTTTTCATCATTAATGAACATGTTTTGAAGTTTCAGTTGTATGTAGGAGATACTGGTATGCCTCATTTATCCTTCCAGAATGCCTTTTGTTTTCATGTCTCACTGTATTAGCAATCACTGCTGTATATATACATGCTGTTTCTGGGCCTCTTGTAAGCTCAGAGTCTTTTGTTTTCAATAATTGTGTTATTACTGATTTTAGAGAACGGGGGTCGGGGGGTTACATAATTAAGTTAATTTTAAGTAACTGCAGTTACAGAGACCCTAAATTATGAATTGGAGCCGGGTCTGTAAATAAACTAGGACTACTGTGTTGAAATCTACTTCCCAAACCCCCAGATGTGCTCACAGTCAAAAACCTGCCAAATCCTCATTCGCACTTTCTTTCATTCCTGGAAGCAGAAAGCTTATTCAGATGGGCCATCCTTCCGTTGGCCATTCTGCCATTCCATCCACTGCCCCAGACAGTTTCAGGACTTGTGGTGGTTATGGCATTCTCTTGTGTACTCAACTTGTGGTAAGCTGAGCCCTCTAGGTTTTTTTCACAGGAATATATTTGTTCAGTCACTACAGAGTGTCAGTAATTCTTGAAATATTATCTGGCATCCAACATATCTATACCTATCAACTTTGACATCCAGGGTTACAAAAGCATGACAGCTTTTGTCTCCATCTACATTGCTAAAATGGAGCCACATGATGGGGCAAATTCCAGATCTGTGACAGCTGAATGCTTGCCTCCAAGCTGAGATGAATTCATTCATCAACACTTCTGTTTATAGAAGGGAATTTATTTAAAGCATTTAGGTCTTCTCCTACTATCTCCTTAACTATTTTGGACTTCACTTCTCTCATAATCAAGTCTTATGATCACTTGTATTTAATATTAGGGCTAAAAACAAATTTAAAAATTGAGTAACACTCACTGATCTCTCTTTGTAATATATTTACATTCATCTCATGATAAATAAATAGCTCCCCTCCAAATTTAGTTTACAAGTTTTTAAATTCTTTCTACTAGTTTCACAATCTCAGTTCATTTTTGATGTATCATTTTCATACTATTCTAACAAGTTGTTCATACTTTTTTAAAAATTGGGCACAAGTTTCTTTTTCCTTATATTTTAGTATCCTCTTAAATCATTTATGTATAAGAGAACTTCCCGTGTGGTCCCATTGATTTCTTGAGGTGCCTGTCCTCTCTGCTCCCCTACATTTGGTTCCTCATCAGAATCATTTTTGATTGCACTGTCAGAAATTCTTCACTTGTTTTCCCTGATTCTGTGGTTTCTGACTCTGTGATTATCTTTATCTTTTCCCCTTGACTTTAAAACAATCTAAGATACCAGCTCATTTTGAATTTGGTTTCTGAAGACTTTTTATTTTCTAAGATTATGCCTAAATTTACCAGTTTTCCTTTATTCTTTTCCTGGTGGTTCCTAATTTGGCAGTTGTGAATTCCAGATAACAGAAGTTTTCTTCCCAAGTTTTCTTTGAAGATCCCAGTTTGAGGTTTCACTTCAGCAGCCAGTTCACCCTGTTGGTCAGAATTTGGTTAACTTTTCTCTTGCCATTTCTATGACTTTTAGGAGTGAAATTGTCTTTTAGCAGAATTAGACTCCCAGTAGCTCTCCAAATAGTCAAAATTTCTGATCACTCTGCCAGTTTTGTACTGTGTGTCAGGAAACATCTTTCATACTTTATTAGATAGATGAGCAGTGTGGGTATTCTCTCACTTCTCTGTCCGTTTTCCCCTAACCTCTCTCAGATCTCTACCATGATTTACCTTCAGGTTTCCATCAAGGAGGACTCTTAAAATACAAGAGTTGAGATGCAGATTCCTTATGTCTACTCCTGTTTAAACCCTATCTGTTTAAACTTTGGTGATTCCTATGAAGTTGTATTTATTCTCGTATTAAAAATATTAATGCGTCTTCTTATTTATAATCTATATATTAATATTTGGCTACCTGAAGCTATAAGTTGTATTTCTGAGAGTTTCTGGATACTTCCTTTTGAGTTTCTGGGTATTTTCTCCACATTCTTCTTGTAGCTGTTACGTTCTATTGCATTTGGCTTATGGCTTTTTAATACCTTTTTAACAATTCTGTTGCTTATTTCAGTTTGAACCCATTTTCTTACATCAACACATATCCTTCTAAAACCTAGTTTTTACAGTGAGACATATTCCATTCCTGTTACAGAGGCCCTAGATTATGAATCTGGGCCAGGTCTGTACATTAGCTAGGACTGCTGTGTTGAAATCTACTTCCCAAACCTCTACATGTGCTACCAATTCCTCATTCCTCAATTCTTTCATTCCTGGAAGCAGAAAGCTTCTTCAGTTGTGTCATCCATCCTACTGTATTTAAGATATTTTGGATAATATAATAAGATTTAAGATACTATAATTGTGGACTCTTTGCAAAAGAGTTACAAAAGCATGACAACTTTTATCTTCCATCCACATTGCTAAAATGGAGCCACATGACGGGGCAGATTCCAGATCTGTGACAGCTGAATACTTGCCTCCAAGCTGAGACGAATTCATTCATCAACACTTCTGTTTGTAGAAGGGAATGTATTTAAAGCCTCTAGGTCTTCTCCTACTATCTCCTTAACCATTTTGGACTTCATTTCTCTCATAATCAAGTCTTACGATCACCTGTATTTAATATTAGGGATTAAAAACAAATTTAAAAATTGAGTGTGGAATGTTTGCAAAAGAGTCCACAATTGTAATATCTTAAAAGTACCTTAAATCTTGTTCAAAAAGAAAAGTCTTCATTTTTAAGCATGCTTTTGTGGCCAGCTGTTTATTTCTGTGACCTCCCTTTTCCTTCTCAATCACAGCCCTTAAGGCAATGTCCTAACTTCCTGGTGTTTTGTTATCTGCTCTGGGTTAATCATCTAATAGTAGTGGTGGCTTCTTGAAAAAGCTGAAGGGTCTTACTCTGTTCCCTTGAGAATGCACACATTCATCTGCTAAAAGATAAGGGGAGAAAAAAATGTTAAAATGTTATGTGGGATTAGATAAACTATAAAGTTATTTCCAGTTCAAAAATTCTGATTTTATGTAATGAAAATAACAGGGACCTGTGAATATATGTGTTTAAGTACTCTCACACTATACAGCTTTAAAAAAAAAAAAAAAAAAAGCAAATCCTTGAGTTTTTTTCATTAAGGTATGAGATTACTAATCACTCTTCAATTTAGCATTACTTGTTGCTTACTTAATATTTTTGCATCTCCTTAGAAGAGCTATATTTAGCCAAAAGGTAGAGGCAACCTGAATGTCCATTGACAGGTGAAGAGATAAACAAAATGTGGTATATATGTACAATGGGATATCATTCAGCCTTAAGAAGGAATGAAATTTTTATATCTGCTACAACATGGATGAAAAACATTACCATAAATGAGCCAATCATAAAAGGACAAATATTTTACAATTTCCCTTATATGAGGTACCTAGAATAGTGAAATTCACAGAGACAGAAAGTAAAGCAGTGGGTGCTAGGACCTGGTAGGGATAGGGAGAAAACTGTTTAATGGTACAGAGTTTCATTTTGGGGTGATAGAAAAGGTCTGGAAATGGATAGTGGTGTTGGGTTGCCCCACCATGTGTATGTACTTATTAATGACACTTAACTGTACACTTAAGAATTGTTAAAATGGTAAATTTTGTGTTATACATATTGTACCACAATAATAATTTTAAAAAGAGTTCTATACTCATGTACCCAAGTCGCCTGCCAGCAAGTTACTGTCATCTGTGTTGGTGGTTGGATGGATCAGTGAGTGTCAGTGCATGGACACCAAGGTGATGATGTCGGTGGCCTGCTTGCTTGGAGTTTTCCCTCCATTAGCAGCTGTTGGAACTCTGAATGAGGAGAATGGAGCTGGAAATCCTGCTCAGTTTACTGTACATCTCATTAGAAGCAAATATTTAGACACAGCTCTCTCTTAGAAACATTTACACATTGAAACCCATGCCTTCGACCAATGGTGTTTCCTCCTCAAAATATGTTTTGACTTGCTTCTCAGGTGAACTTGTTTCAACATTGCTCACCATCATCTGCTACACAGATACAGGTGCAGTTAGTGACGTCCGTGGCTTTAGATTAAAAGCTTAAATTAAATCGTCAAGAACCTCAAACAGATGCAGCCATGCATTGCTTAAAGATGTTTGGCCACTCCGGCAGCCATAGATTGTTGTTCGCTGTTAGTTTGGCTTCTTCCAAGAATGTACTTTTAACATTATCTGTTAATAGTGCTCCCTCATCCTGTCTGCTGTCACAGTAGACTGAAAGCTGCATCAGGTAAAGGCACATGAAACATGAATATGGGCTCTCCGTGATTGCTCCCAGGTCGTTCTCTTGATCTGATCATCACACGGGTGGCCATTATGTGCAATGTTGTTTCACTTTTCATTTTTCTTGCAGTTTCACCACTCTGATTGCCTTTCAACCTGGCTACTTCATTTCATTGCTACTAACTACCTCATCTTCAGTCAGAAGCCTGAATTTCAGGATCTTTCAGGTAGATTGCCAATTTCTATTTTGAAAAGAAAACTTTATGTTCTTTGTTCTTAGATTTGAGACATAAGTTGTAGAAGTAGTGCTTTTAGCAAAATAAGAATAGTCAATGTAATAAATTTCTTGTAAATTATGCAGTGTGGTAATTATGGAAACAATTTATAGTCACCTGTGTTACATAAGCGGCTTAACCTGTGTTACACAAGAAGTTTTCTAATGATTATTTTATAGCTCCCATCCATTTTTAAACACATTTTCTTTCCCTGAAATAGATAAGGTGACAAAATGTGTCCTCAGGTGGCATTTGCTTGTGAAAAATGATACCTTAGTTGTGACTACCTAAGTTAGTAGCAAAGTTTAGACAGTACAGATTTAAATATTTTACTCTTGTTAACTATATGATATATAGCTTTATTGTACTGGATATCTGTATTTACTGAGTATATCTATATGGGAGTCGATTATATTTGCAATAATGGTTTTTCATATATAAAAGAATGTTGTGAAACTTACTGAGAGTACATGTAATATGCTTTCTAAGGTAAATTATAAAGATTAAAACCGAAGTGTGAACTACTGAGTACTGCATAAAAAGAAAAAAATGAAAATATAATAGTTGTCAGAATAGACAGTTTAGATGCAATGGTTTGCTCATGTTATTTTCTAGCATAGACTCAAGGAAAATTTGAGCTAAAAAGAAAAGGAAGTGAAAGATTACCTTTTCGAGGAGTTTCACACTCTGGACAAACAAATCTCCGTGGAGATAACTGAAGTGACTTCTAGGGTGGGGGGCAGAAGGTAGGGAGTGGGTGAGGAGAAGAGAGAGAGGGAGTAAGGGAAAGGGAAAGAGAACGCTAAAATGTAAGCTCTTGGACTCTTCCCTTTCTTCTTCAGTCAGAGTACTTCCACTTTATCTGTTTCATATCTTGAGTTCTACCTAAAATTATACATCCTAAAAAAGACTTTGCTGGTAAAAGATACAAAAATCATATGGTCAAGATGGTGATTCTACCTCAGTGTAATCCCAGCCAACTTGGGAGGCTGAGGCTGAAGGATCACTTGAACCCAGGAGTTTGAGTCCAGCCTGAGCAACATCACGAGACCCCTGTCTCTAAAAGAAAAAAAAAGTAAAAATCTCTTGTTTGTATTCGGCTACTTGTTGTACAGTTAAAGGAAACCCAGGAACACACAATCAGTTTTTAGGAGATGTATTCAGCCAGTCAGCAAACATTATATGTCTATGGGGAGCCTCCTTACATAAGTCAACTATTAGTACAGTAGAGAAGCATAATCACATCAAAACAAAACAACAAGTATTAATTAGCTAGGTACTTTGTGCAAGGAAAAAACAAAGTCGGTTCATAAAAAGATAAGGCTTGTGTATGCTTGCTGTCAGAAGGAACATTCTTCTACAGTTATTCTTTTCTTTTCTTTTTTGAGATGGAGTCTTGCTCTGTTGTCCAGGTTGGAGTGCACTGGCGCCATCTCGGCTCACTGCAAGCTCCTCCTCCCTGGCTCACGCCATTCTCCTGCCTCAGCCTCCCGAGTAGCTGAGACTACAGGCGCCCACCACCACGCTCAGCTAATTTTTTTTTGTATTTTTCGTAGAGACAGGGTTTCACCGTGTTAGCCAGGATGGTCTTGATCTCCTGACCTTGTGATCCGCCCACCTCGGCCTCCCAAAGTTCTGGGATTACAGGCGTGAGCCACCGCGCCCCGTCCAGTTATTCTTTAAGTAGCTGCTTCTATAGTTATTTAAGAAACTAGCTAAAAGTTAAATGAATTGCACTGTAGTCCTGGATCCACTTTCATCATGCTACCTTAGGTCACTCTTATTTGTAAAAGAAGAATAAGATTATTTTCTACTCACTATCTTGTATAGATATGTGGTATATATGGAGTACTATTACAACCTTGGGAGAAAGATGCTCTATAAATCCTTTTAGTTATGAATTTTCATTATATGGTATTCCTCAATTGCCTATAAAGTATGTTAGGACATCTTGCATGGTGCAATGCAGCGCTTCCAGTGCGATGTGAGGTGGCAGGCTAAGGAGGACAGGCTGTGTCGATGTTGCCTTCTGTTCCTTTGATGGGAATTAAAAGGGAATCATGAGAACTCTCGTTCTGCAGTGCCTCTTCCTGTCCAGGGACCTGCTGTGAGGTGTCATCCTCTTGGGCAGAGGAAAAAAGCACCTTTTGGATAAGGGAGAATTTAATTGTCTAAATCAATAGTTACTCACTGGCTGTCTATGGTTTAGGTGTAGCCTGCCAATGTGTTTTATTTGGATCCCACAGTTAAAAATATATAGTGCTGGTATTTAAAAATACCATATTTATGACTTCTTTTGAAAAATTGGAAGATCTGGCTACCGCAGGTCCATCTTCCTAGTGGCAACATGTGGCTTGGCACTGGCGGCCCACCTAAAGGAGTATGCCCTCTCCAGAGGGTCACAGTCACTTCTCTCCAGTGCTTTACACCTGGCCTGCCGCACACGGTGACTTGAAGTTGGGAAAGGTTCTTGTCACAGTCACTCTACAGCTTCCTTATAGAACTGCCCATCTTCAGTTTCAAAAGCTCTCAAATTATTATTGGAATTCTACAACTTGTTTTCTGTTGAGTGAGAATTTTTCATTTTTAAACGTGTTTAGAAATCAAAAAGTGAGACTGGAAAAGATGTCATGTCAGTACAGGCACAGATACATCAGAACCCAGTTAAAACGTCATTAAGTATTAGGTTTTTATATACTGGACTCATGAACACAAACAGCAGTGCACAGGAATATGTTACCCTTGGCATTTATGGATTCATTATTCTCACAGTTTAATTTAGCTCAATATTATGTGTTCTGTATTATGGGGTTGTTTGTTTTGTTTTGTTTTGCTGGCTGCCAGAGCTCATCTGTAATAACTTTTCTCTGGTTTTTGATATTTACTGAGGGAGTAGCCTCATGTCACCTTTGCTTCCTGTTGAAACTTAGAGCTGAGCAGCTAGTTTGTATGATCCTGCAGCCTGAATCAAGACCTTATTAATCTGAATTATAATAGATGAGGTTAAACAGTAGATGGAGAATCAAGAGATTCTCCTGCCTCATCCGCCTCAGTAGCTGGGATTATAGGTGTGCACCACCACACCCAGCTAATTTTTTTTTTTTTTTTTTTGGTAGAGACGGGGGTTGTGCCATGTTGGCCAGGCTGGTCTCGAACTCCTGACCTCAAATAATACGCCCACTTTGGCCTCCCACACTGGTGGGATTACAGACATGAGCCATCACGCCTGATCTCCAGCAAGGTCTTTATGATCTGTATCTTGTGTCAATCTCTTATCTCATTCTGTAACCTAGAATGCCTAACTGTCTGGGAATGCAGCCCAGTAGGTTTCAGCCTCATTGTCCCCAGCCCTTATTCAAGATACAGTTGCTGTGGTTCAAATGCCTCTGACAGTTGTGCTTCACCAAAACTAGAGAATGAACAAAGCGAAGGACCTGGAGTTCAAGAATGGGGGGATCCAATCCCAAGGCAGGAAGCAGGTCCAGAAAGCAGGCAGGGCAACAGCAACAGGAAAGAACAGCTTATCTGATGACTGGCTGGGTGGGAAGCACAACTGAGAAGACTTGAAGGATTTTGGAAGACTAAGTTAGCTACAAAGAAAACTAAGTATTATAAATTGAAAAAAAAAAATCTGTCATATCCAGGAAAAACAAACATTTTATTGAAAAAGAAAAGCCAGGCATATGGTGGCTCACGCCTGTAATCCCAGCACTTTGGGAGGCTGAGGCGGGCGGACCACGAGGTCAGGAGATCTACCATCCTGGCTAACAAGGTGAAACCCCATCTCTACTAAAAATACAAAAAATTAGCTGGGTGTGGTGACATACACCTGTAGTCTCAGCTACTCGGGAGGCTGAGGTGGGATAAGTGCTTGAAACATGGAGGCAGAGGTTGCAGTGAGCTGAGATTATGCCATTGCACTCCAGCCTGGGTGACAGAGGGAGACTCCATCTCAAAAAAAAAAGAAAAAGAAAAGGAAAATAATCAAATACTACTCAAAGTAGTGGACAAAATGTATATAATTGTAAGTCACATCATAACTTAAATCCTGATACTAATTTAACCAAAATGGTAGTAAATTGTTTGGGAAAGCTTGCGAGAATGGTAGGAGGTGTATCACAGAGCTTGAATCTCATCTATTAAAGAGGAAATCAATAGCTGATATCTTAATTGATCCACAATAAAACATTCAATTAACATTCTTTTTCTTAACACTTCAGTGGAGGAACGCAGTTTTGTTGAAAAGCACAGATGGCCGTCGAATATGTACTTGAAGCAGCTTGCGGAATACAGGAAGTATATTCACTCCCGGAAATGTCGTTGCTTAGTAATGTAACCTGGAGCTTTTATATACTGCATTTCTTTTTTATTATTATGAAGAATGGGATACTTCCAGGTTCCAGTAAAACTCTTCCGACTGAAACCAATGTGGGTGTTAGAAAAATTACCATATTGCTTAATATGTTCATCAGTTCTCTTTGGGAAAAAACTACCATTGTGGTCTTAAAAAGGGAACAAAATATACCATAGGCTAAAACTAAGGCTTTCACTCTAGAATGCAAAGCTGTTTTGCAGCTATGTTTTCCCTTAAAGATGTCCTGTTGCTTTAGTGATATTTAGACCCCTCTCAGTTAAGAAGTGCTTAAGTTTAAAAAAAAAAAATTATATAGGATTAATACAGAAATTTTATCATGTCTGATTAATTGCTCTATTAAAATAAGGGGCATTTAAAGACCCAGCATAACTATTTGTATGATGAGAAATCTGGGGGAAAACCAATCAGTCCAATATGAGATTTTAGGAATAGTAATTTACCTGCCCCTTGGTGACAGTGTTTGAATCATCATAAAAAAACTTCTGCTTTTCACCTGGACAAGCCAACTGAGCCACTTTGTCTCCTTTTGGCAATCTGACTGGCAGGGAACCTAGGCAGGGCTGGCTTTCTTAGCATGTAACTTGTGTAGCAGCACAGGGCCCACACTTAGAAGGACCCCGCACTTGGTTCAAGGCTCTGCTATAGCGGAAATTCTTAATGATGTTTGAAGAAGGGTCCCATGATTTCATTTTGTGCTGAGCCCTCAAAATTATGTCTATTTCCTGGCAGGAAATATCCTATGTTTTCTTGCTCAAACAGCTTTCTCTGTTTGAGCAGAAAAGAGGCACTGATATAAAGGGAAGAGAAGGAGGCTCACCGGAGGGAAGAGAACATAGTAAAAATTCCCGCCTTTGGGGAGGTCTGAACCACCCAGGGCCCCCACTGCCACCTCGGCTGGCAAGGGAGAAATGTGTTGTGTTGTCTTAGCTTTAAAACAGTCACAGTTCTTGCTCTATCATAGATGAACAAATACTTTCTTGATCATTTTGTAAGACCAGGAGGTTGGTAAGAGTGACTAACCAGCCTAACTTTAATACACATATATAAAGATGCTCTCAGAGAAAGATGCTCTGTAGAGAATTGGCTACTGAAGTTGGCTCAAGAATTTTTTTTAGTGTTATTTACCAAGATTAGGACGTCAGTGGCTTAAATTCTTTGAATTCTTCTCAAGGACTACAAGATTATTTGATAAAGAGTAGCATGAATGTTGTCCTCTAAGATTACACAGTAAGTTCAAAGAAAGGATATAAGTCAAAGGCTTGTTATGTAGAGGGAGAATGGACTGGGATAGAGGACAGAATGATAGTTTCTTTCTTTCATATCACATGTATAGAGAAATAATTATATCAGAAACTCACAAACCTAGAGATGGAAAAACAGATTACTGTCTATTGTCAGCATCATTTTAATCTGTAAGTCAGTACTGGAATATGTTTTTCTTTTAATTTCCAGTAACTTTAGAATACACACAGTTTTTCCAACTTTTCAAAATTTTAACTAAATGGTTTTATAGTATATTGTTGGGACCCCATACCGTTAGCCCTTGTGTGTATACCAACACTGCCAAAGTGAAACATTAGGCCAGACATGGTGGCTGAGGCCTGTAATAACAGCATTTTGGGAGTCTGAGTCAGGTGGATAACTTGAGGTCAGGAGTTCAAAACCAGCCTGGCCAACACAGTGAAACCCTGTCTCTACTAAAAATACAAAATTAGCCGGGTGTGGTGGCACACACCTGTAATCCCAGCTACTCAGGAAGCTGAGGCAGGAAAATCGCTTGAATCCGGGAGATGGATGTTGTAGTGAGCCGAGATCGTACTACTGCACTCCAGCCTGGATGATGAGCGAAACTCCATCTCAAAAAAAAAAAAAAAAAAAAGAAACCAAAGTGAAACATTAAAAATTCCCTATAGATATATTCCAGGAAACATTTTAATTGGGCAGATTTTAATAAGGGTGTATCAGTGAAGATTACTGAAATTGATTTTATGTCTTTTGTATTTTAATCACTTGAGTTAATCAACCACCGGCAAATCCCATTTGACAAGGATTAGCATTGTAAAAAATAGATACTGTGGTAGATTTCTCGAAATTCATTCACATTTAAGACTTTTAAAATGCAATAATAGCCTTTTGTTTTTCATGAGCATATTCTCACCTATATAAATTACGGCATTTAAAGTTCAAACTCAGTAACTTTTAATCTAGGAAATTGAAAAATGTAAGTTGCAAAGCAAAAAAAGGTATTTTGAAAATACTATTTAATGTTTAACTAGACTATAGGTAGTTCCTTAAGGTTGTTTGACCTGAAGTGGAGTTGGGTTTGGAAGCTGGTGCCCAGTTGGTGCGGAGCGTGTAGTTTTGTTATGAAAGTTCTTTACCACCTGTGTAAGTGACACCAACACCCAGATGTCACGGCTCTCCAGAGCTAGTCAGAAGAGAAATCAAATTAGTGTTTAAACCCATTTGCATATAGACTCGTCAGTACATTTAACTCAATATAACAAGAAATTGTAAAATACTTATATCTTAGAGAAATGAGTGCTGGTTTTGAGCGTTGTTTTTTAACTGAAAGATTATTTCTAGATGGGTATGTGCTTTGTGCTGGTTTCTGCTTCCGTATATTTCCCAGGCATTTTAATTAGAGAAGACACTGTGGTAGAACTTTCCTTTCCTTTCTTGGCCAGAGTCTTTACCCTATTTAACCCTTTGTGTATTTCTGACTGCTCACTGTTCATATTATAGGAGACTAGATTTGTAATGTAGAACTCTCCATAACACGAATGAAATTAATCCCGTCCAAGCCAGCATGGTGGCTTCATATTGAGTAGTAACAGAAGTCTGAACAATTGGATAAATTTGACTTCCAAGACAGCTAAACTTTTCAACTGCAATTTTAAAAACTACACTACACTGTTATAGTTAATCTGACAAAAATGTCCTCAAAGAGTACTTTATTTTATTTAAAGCATCTGTTTAATTCAACCTTTAATAATTTTGCAAAGAAGGGTATGTGTGTATTTTAATATAGCCTGACCTGAATTTATATGTTTTTAGCTTTAGTATTTAACATTTTGTAACAAATAAACCTTTTTTAAAACAAGTTTGATGAAGCGTCCTGTGGTTATTTTACCTTGGATGTTGAAATACTGAAATGATTTGGAGAATGCTGCCTTGTATTTCTCAAGCGTAATTATGCTTCACAGGTAATTTTCATTATGTATAAAATATTTAGAATGTGGCTGATACTATAGATGACTCATATGTGTCATGAGATAAAGAAATTTATATTGTCTTTAACAGTCAAGACCAGAATTTATCTCAGCAAAATAACTGTCTTTGTTTAGAAAAGTGCTTTGATAATTAAACATAGAAGTGAGCCCCTTATAGGCTTGAGTGTTGTCTGGGACCAAGGCTTGGGAAGTGGAGAAGCTGCTCTGCATAATAAATGGAAAAGAATCTGGAATTTCCCAGGGCTGAGGAGCCCAGGCAGGGAGGGGAAAGAGATGAGACAGCCATACCATGAGAATGGATGGTGCATGGAATGATGTGGCTCCTCCCTAGCAGGTTCCCAAATTTTCAGTAAAGCCTACTAAACTCACGAAGGGCTCCACAGTTCCTTTGGAATTATGTTCCTCACACAGATCTTATCTGGACACACATCTTCATAGAAGAGCCCTATTGCCTTTAGTTACCTCCACAGTCCTCTTTGCCATGAGGCCTTTTATAACTTAGCCCTGTCTTTTCTGCTTGAGCACTCCTCCCGCAGGCAGAAAAGGTGCTGCCATCTTGACACACTGGACTGTCCGTTAAGATTGTGTACTGGCAGACTTTAAACTCTTCCTATGGCTTGAGGTGGGTTGCCATTCCCTGTCTACTTTGCAAACCCCTGCGTATCCTGAAAAGCCCGTCTTAAATATCATTTCTCTTTTGTGTTCTGTCACTTTCCCAGAAAGAATTTGTTGCTTTTGTGTGTGTCTTTCCTTAGCTCTTTGTTCATACCTTTGTTATGGTGCTTATGGCATTTCTAGGTATTTGTGTATTGGTGGTCTCTACTGGGCTATTACTTGAGGGGCAGGGACTGTGTCTTGAATTTTCTTCATGACCTGTTTCCCAACCCTCCATCTAGCATAGGGCCTGGCATAACCTGTGTAATGCATGGGACTGAAAAGGCCAGATTGCTTCAGTTGGAACAATAATTGGAAGCTTGCAAATGAAAATGAAAAGCATGCTAACACTTGAAACTGTTCGCTCAATGTCAGGAGTAGCCAGTATCAGCCAGCATGTAGGACCAGGGTGATCAGCGAGGCCAAGTGTATGGGGAGTTGATGAACATAGAATGGAAAAGTGATAAGTGATGGACCACTGAGGAGATGCAGAACATGAACAAAATAGTCCTTGGAGACGTCTTTGCCTGGGAGTCTTCACTGGAGTTTGGGCAGTAAGATGAGATGGGGAGACAGAAGAGTTTTTGTTGGGCATAACAAAGTTGGAAATGCTCTTGGTGCTATACACAGTGTTTGACTGTATGCAGATGTTCCTTTAACTGCATGTACTTAATTTTCCATGTCCTGAGGCAGGCTGTGTCTCAAAATCTCAGTTGTCCTCTACTGTTATAGCTTAATGTTCAACAGTAAACTAATGATCAGCATTAGCATAAAAGTGTCTGGCATTCTCTCACATGTTCATAGCAAAGAGTTCTCTTATTTATAATTATTTAAGAAAATAGCATGCGATTTATGTCACAGCTTGACAAGTTCTTCCTGCCTGCTGCCTCCCAAAAAACCAATGCATTGAGAGCAGCAAGTGTTGTAGCAAAGAAACAACACTTGCAGGGCCAGCCAGGTGAGGAGAATGGGAGACTTTTCTTAATCCACCTCCCTAACAATTCAGCTACTAGGGTTTTCAAGGGTACTTTGGTGGGTAGGGAGCTGGGGAACTGAAATAATTGATTGGCTGGGGATGGAATTACAGGGGTGTGTGTCTAAACTGCCTTCATGCATCTGAGTCAGTTCTGAGGAGGGGGTCTCAGGACCAGGTGGTATCTCTTGGTCTACCAAAATGCTAAATCTGAAAAATACCTGAAAAACCAGTTCTCTAGGTTTCAAAATAGTGATATTATCCGTAGGAGTAGTTGGGGAAATTACAAATTTTGCAGCCTTCGGTTGTATAACTCGGGGGCAGTAAGCAACTTACAGAAAAGCAAGTTAAGCAAACAATGGATGGTTATTGTTCACCCATGCCTATTCTTCAGCAAAGTTCAGGCCCCTATCATAATTCTAACCTTGTGACCTTGTGTTGGTATTTACAAATACGGTTTCAATTTTTGAACAAGGAGATCAGTTCAAGGAGGGAAAGGACTGTTATGATTTCCACACAAGAATGAGCAAAAGCACTTTAGCCTGTTAGAAGCAAGATGGAATCAGTTATGTTAAACTTCCCTGACTACTATAATTTTTGCAAAGGCAGTTTCATTTAATGGACAGGATATATTATTATTTTTTAATTAAGGAGAAAGGAATGGGGATCTCAACCCCTCTTCCTTTGTTGGGCACTTGGAAGATCTGAAGAACTTTTTAACTTAAAAACATATGAACAAAATCCAAAACATTAACTTGCCTTGAAGGTCAAGCCCAGTCCCTCATCTTTAACTTAGTGCCTATCCTGTTTTGTTCATGCCCAAGCAAGATTCTGTTTCTTCCCCTACTGCCTACATCACCAATAAAATGCTTTTGCTTTCAATACTTGTAACCTCTAGGACTCCAAAGGTCCCAGTGGTTTGATCTCTGATATGTCATATTCAGACTGACTGGTTCAACACTCAGAACTATTACTAAAAGGGGTCTCATTCTCTTTATTTTTTGATGGTTAACGTTGTGTAAAAGGTAATATATTTGCCTGGCTCAAAGCTCAAAATAATATAAAAAGTCAACTTTAAGAAGAAAGTGCTAGCTCCCATTCCTTCCCCTCGTGCCCTGCATCCTTCACAGGTACTCAGATTTATTAGTGTCTTGTGCATGAAAACTGTTTATTTATGTGAATACAAGCAAACGAAAGTGCATATTTCTCATCTTCCTCCCTGTAGGAAACTATAGCCTCCTCCAAAATGTCCATATTCCTAATCCCCAGAACCTGTGAATAGGTTGCCTTTCATGGCAAAAGGGATTTTGCTGATTTGATTAAGTTAAGGATCTTGAGATACAGAGATTGTTCCGAGAGGGTTCATTGTAATCATGAGGGCCTTTATAGGAGGGTGGCAGTAGAATGAGCATTAGAGGAGAAGGCAGTGTGATGGCAAGAGATTTGAAGTGGCTGCCCTCTGCCCTCAGGGGCCCTGAGCCAAGGAATAAAGATGGGTTCTAGAAGCTGGAAATGCCAAGGGGATGGAGTCTTTCCTCAGTGCCCCCAGAAGGAACCAACCTTGCTGAGACCTGGACTTCAGTCCAGTCATTCTGATTTTGGACTTCTGACCTCCAAAGCTATAAAGAGAATAAGTCCTTTTTTTTGTTTTTTTTGTTTTTTTTTTTGAGACGGAGTCTCACTCTGTCACCGGGATAGGAGTGCAGTGGCCGGATCTCAGCTCACTGCAAGCTCCGCCTCCCGGGTTTACGCCATTCTCCTGCCTCAGCCTCCCGAGTGGCTGGGACTACAGGTGCCCGCCACCTCGCCCGGCTAGTTGTTGTTTTTGGGGTTTTTTTTGTATTTTTTAGTAGAGACGGGGTTTCACTGTGTTAGCCAGGATGGTCTCGATCTCCTGACCTCGTGATCCGCCCGTCTCGGCCTCCCGAAGTGCTGGGATTACAGGCTTGAGCCACCGCGCCTGGCCCCCCCATATTGTTTTAAGCCACTGCGTTTGGAATAATTTGTTACAGCAGCTCAGTCAGTCCAGTAAACAGCTGGTTTAATGAATTGTTTTGTGAGGTCTTAATACCTGAAACACAGCATTTTGTTAAACAAGTTGTTCTCAAACTGTGGCAGTCATCAGAATCCCCTAAAGGGCTAATTAAAACAGGGGCTGGGTGTGGTGGAATGTGCCTGTAGGCCCAGTTACTTTGTAGGCTGAGGTGAAGGATTGCTTGAGCCTGGGAGTTGGAGTACAGCCTGAGGAACACAGCGATAGCTTGTCTCCTAAAAAATAAAATTAAGGCTGGGCACAGCTGGCTCAAGCCTGTAATCCCAGCACTTTGGGAAGTCGAGGCTGGCAGATCACTTGAGGTCGGGAGTTCAAGACCAGTCTGACCAACATGAAGAAACCCCATCTCTACAAAAAATGCAAAATTAGCCACGTGTGGTGGCGCATGCCTGTAATCCCAGCTACTCGGGAGGCTGAGGCAGAAGAATCACTTAAACCCAGGAGGCGGAGGTTGCAGTGAGCTGAGATCGTTCCATTGCACTCCAGCCTGGGTAAGAGCAAAACCCTGTCTCAAAAAATAAATAAAAATTAAATTAAAATACAATTTAAAAACCCAGAAACAATGCTGGGCCTCAGTCGCAGAGTTCTGATTTTGTCCATCTGGGGTGGGACCTGAGAATTTGCATTTATAAGAAGTTCCCAGGTGATGCTTATATGTCACTGGTCCACAGATCATGCTTTGAGAACCCATAAGACAATTAATTCCAGTTTTCAGGTCTGGAGCAGCACCAGCTCCTTGAGGGCCGTTCCTTCTCCTCCACTCTGCCCCAGCCCACAGGAGCTTTCCTTGCCCTTCCACCACCAGTGTGACCTTTGACCTCTAGGACCAGGCTCCTCCTTTCTCCTTGATAGTTTTTCCAGTTCCATCACTCAACCCCCATTTTTCTAATTATGTTTCATAAACATTTGACCGAAAGACCAGACTTTTCCCTGAGGCATAGGGTAGCCTAGCGGCTACTGCCTCCCAAAAATGATCTCTCTTTGTGGGAGGGTGGGTGGGAGCTGGGAGCTAATCTAGACCTTCTCAGGATCACACATTCAGCCCTGTGCCCTCCTTTCACATTTTGTTGACCTTATAATCTCTCCTGCTCAGGGTTTCTCTGGGCTTATACTGAGCGCTGTGTCCTGGACCCTTTGGACCAATCAAAGACCCAGGACTGTGAATTCGTATGGAGTTGATACAGAAGTTATTAAGAAATAATTTGTAGGCAGATAGTAAGGTTTTTGGTGGAATTTTTCCTGTAATAAGAATCCCTGAACCATCTCTTTCCTAACAGAAAGGGTGGCTTGAACGGCCAGGCCAGCAAGCTTTGATATGCCAATACAGGCCCATAAAAACTGGGTTCACTCAATATGGTGATTCCCACCATCTTTTCCTTGTCACCAGGTGTACCAAATGTCATGGCCACCTCCAGATAACACCATGGGTTCAGAACATCATGGTGACCCGTATTTGCATACCAAAGGGCTAAGGTGGGAGGGCCAGGCTTTTTGCCGGCCAGGTGAATGACACACCTGGTCAAACCAATCCCCTGGGCCCTATGCAAACCAGACACCACCACCTCCAGCATCCAAATATAAGCAGCCACTTTTTGGTGCACACAGGGTTTTCTCTTTGTTCGAATCCCCTTCCCTCTGTCTCTGTCCTGGGGAGGTACTTTCTTCTTCCTTCCTTGTTTCTTGCCTATTAAACTTTTTGATCCTTAAAATCACTCCACGTGTGTTCATATCATTACTCCTATTGGCTCGAGGCCAAGAACCCTGGTGTTCCTCCAGCCATCAGAGCCGTATCAGAGTTAATGTAAAATTAAATGCTGAAAAAACTTAGCAACAGTCTTATATGAATTTTTAAAGCATTTTAAACATAAAATTTGAGTCCCTCAATATTTTTTGTTTACAATGATAGAATTTTCTACTGTCTCAGAATATATATTTTTTACCTGAGTGGTCTACCTTTTTGTTAATTTCTGATTTTTAAAAAATATTCAGCCGCCTTGTAAGAATGAGAAGAAATATTGGAGCACAATCATAAATAAATAATCTTTTTAAGCCTAAGAGCCTTGCAACACCAAATTTGGCTAAGCAAGTTCTAAAGAGAGTTACTGAGTAACCGCTATCCTCAGGCAGGCTGGCTTGGAACCGGAGAGTGCTTTTTCCTTCCTCCTCCCAAGTGGAAGCGTCTTGCTTTTGCCTTTACTTTTCATAAATTTAAGGCTGAGGAAAAATGCAACATCCTCAGTTTCAGTTTCCATAAAATTAAAATTTATGTAGGCCATTTTCATTTTCCTCAAAATCTCTTGTCTAATTCTCTCCCCATTGTCCAGCCTGAGTCACTGAACACACCATTGTTCTGGGGGCTTCTGTCCCATTGGTTGGAAGAGGACTAGGGTTGGTTTTCTAAATTTAGTGACTTCCTCTGAGGAATGGATGGCCTCTGAGGCAATAAAGCCGTTCTAGTTTAAAGTAACTACATACCAAAATCCCTGAGAGGCCACCCGCTAGAACCCTGCTTGCAATGCTGCAGTGCCCAGGCGAGGTTAAAATGCTTTCTTTGACTAGACAGAAAGCAAAAGTTAAGAAAATTCCTTAGCAAGAACTCAGATATAAAGATTATGCACAAAAGCTAACAGGTGCTATTAAGTATGCCTGGGCATTTTTCTAAGCTGCACATCACCACCACCACCAACAACAATAACAACAAAACCTTCTCTTTCACAACCCTCACAATTTTTTTTTGTTTTGAGACGGAGTCTCATTCCATTGCCCAGGTGATCTCTGTTCACTTCAGCCTCTGCCTCCCAGGTTCAAGTGATTCTTTTGCCTCAACCTCCCAAGTAGCTGGGGTTACAGGCACCCGTCATCACACTCTGCTAATTTTTGTATTTTTAGTAGAGACAGGGTTTCACCATGTTGGCCAGACTAGTCTCGAACTCCTGGCCTCAAATGATCCACCTACCTTGGCCTCCCAAAGTGCTAGGATTACAGGTGTGAGCCACAGCTCCCAGCCTGACCCTCATGACTTTTAATGAATGTGATAAGAAAGACTGATTTTGTATAGCACCTTAGTAGGCATTGGGTGGCCCTACGCTGCTAGAGGGAGTCCTTGTAAACATATTTGTTGCTTGTAACTTACTTTTTTTTTTATTTGTTGTTCACAAATGTCATTTGCTCAGACATCCAAGGAAGATGGGCTACCATTAGCTCTTACTTTTTGTGTGTCTTCTAACACTTTCTCCAAAATATAATAGTTGCTT
The DNA here is from genome assembly GCF_000951045.1 of Mandrillus leucophaeus. Classification (NCBI taxonomy): domain Eukaryota; kingdom Metazoa; phylum Chordata; class Mammalia; order Primates; family Cercopithecidae; genus Mandrillus; species Mandrillus leucophaeus. Next base: position 1,425,195 of record NW_012103732.1, on the reverse strand, counting down.
AGGAAATGTCTGTTGAATGTAACAGAACACAGCAGGGAACACAGTGTCACTGGTCTCCAAGTGGATGGTATTGACTGTTTCGGTCCAGATACCCATTTGTGCTTGGGGCCCAGGGAACTTGGCCAGAGGGCTCAGGGGAGAGGCATAGGGGACACTAACATCAGTGGAAGGGTGAGGCGCCACCTCAAGGGACTTCACAGGCAGGACCTCAGGGAGGGGCAAGTGTGGAAGGACAGGAGGTCCATGGGAGGCACCCCAGGAATAACTTCAGGAGACATTGGGGCCTGGTTTTGGAGCAGGCAAGAGGTGTTTGCATGAATTCCATAAGCTGGTGAGGCCTGAGGAAATGGAAGTATTAGTTATTTCAATATCACCATTTATTGTGCTCTTACTGAGGGCCAGACATTCTGCGTACATGATGTCCTTCAGAAGAGCTGATATGGCACAGGAAAGCAGTCTGGTGGGGTGGCTGAGCATGTGATGAAACCAGACTGCGCAGGCAAATTCACATCCCAGCTCCAACCCTTACTGCGTGACCTCAGACAGGTAAAGTGACCTCTCTCTGGACTTTAGCTGCTCATTGTAACATGCAGTTAATGGACTACTAACCCCATAGCGTCACTGGGAGGAGTAAATGAGGTCACACACATTAAGTGCTGAAACCAGTGCCTTGCACAGAGTTAGCACTCTGCAAGTATAACCACTCTCATTATCTCCATCATTTTATTGTCCCAGCAATCTAGTGGCCAGGGGCTGTCAGTATCTCTATTCTAAAATGAGCACAGTGAGTCACCGCCTAAGGCCATGTGGTTAATAAGTCGCAGAGCTGGGAAGAACTGGGACCTGACTCCAAAGCTCACATACTTCACCGACTAGCAAACAGCCTCCATAAGCATTCTAAGAAAAATGTACAATAATCCAGCAAACACGGACGTCAGTGTCCTCCTTTGAGGATGCTGTTGCATTGCTGTCTTTGGGCAATGTGAGGGAGGCTGGGCATGTTGCTGGGAGACACATTCTTTTAGTTGACTTGCAAGGCTCACTCCAAGGTCAAGGAGTTATTAAGGTCATCCTCCCTCCCCACTTTCCTTCCCACCCACCTCTGAGGAAACTATTCCAAAGTCTGACCTGATTAGGATTCTTCAAATGTTGTGACTTGTTAACATACCAACCTTGTGGTTAATATTTGACTTAACCCAAAACGGATAATAGGAAAAAACAGCATGCTTGGTAGGAAGTGTTTGGGGAGAATGGAGAGCTGCTTGCAGGGCTCATTCAGCCGCGGGGAAGCCAGACAGTGAGGTTTCTCTGTGAATCACCTTTAATTTTAATTTAATTAGTTAATTTAATGTTCATTATCCTTAATTCTTATAATAAGAAGCCAAACTGGAGAGATTTGCTAACCTATAGTCACACAGTTGGGAAATCGCCTAACCAGGATTTGAATTCAGTCCACGTGGCTTCTAATCCGTGAAAGGAGCAGGAATATGAGATTCTGGGGCCAGTTCCCGTTAGGAGCTGAGCAACTTAAACATTTTCTCATTAAAGAAAATATACTTCAATAAAGTTGTAGAAAAAGGAAGAAGGAGAGAAGAGAGAAAAGAAAGGAGGAAGGAGGAAGGGAGGGCAGGAGAGAAGGAAGGGAGAAAGAAAAGTATAGGTAGCTAGAAAAATGTGTTCTGACTGGTTCTGTAACCACTGTAGACCGGTGACATGTTCAAAGCAAGGCCAGCAAAACTGGATAAAAATGGAAAAATTTTGTTTCTGGGCAAATGCTTCTCACACCTTCTTGTGATCTTCTTCTGAATTTAATTACCCACCGTGACACCCACAATACAGCCTTGTGACCATGGAATTCTACAATCCATGAAGAGCAAGTGCACCTTTTTGTGTTTGCTTTTGCTAACTGCTTGCTGCAGTTAACAGAGTCCTAGAATTTATGATTTTCCAGGAGAGTTCAGTCTTAACGATGCCTTTTATACACTTGTTGATGCTTGGGACTGTATTGATAAATCAGCTCTAACAGCTCTTGGCACAGACTTTGGTCTATAATGATGCTTGAATTGAACCAGGAGATGAAGACTTTGATGGACTCAGTGTCATTATTAAGTAACTTGGGAATTATGCCAGATTATCAGCTGAAAGTGTAAATAAGTTACAGAATGCTGACATAGAAGAAATGCCAAACATTGACATGATGCACCCATTCAGCATCTGTCTCAGGCTGTCAGAGCTGCTATAACAAAATACCATAGACTGGGTAGCTTATATACAACAGAAATATATTTCTCATAGTCCTGAAGGCTGGGAAGTCCAAGACCAAGCTCCTGGCTGCTTCAGTGTCTGAAGAGAACACATTTCCTGGCTTGTAGATGGTGCCTTCTCACTGTGTCCTCACATGGTGGAAAGGACAAGCTAGCCCTCTGGGTCCTCTTTAAAAGGGCACTAATCCCATTCATGAGGGCTCCACCATTATGACCTAATCACCTCCCACAAGGTCCCACTTCCTAATACCATCACCTTAGGGGTTAGGATTTCAACATATGAATTTAGGAGGGGCAGAAACATTCAGACCATAAGAGCATTCCTTGCATGAAATGGTGTTAACTGTGGAAAAGCAAGTGAGAGCAGCAAAGGGAAGAGAAGTGAAAGGGCAAAATATTAGCATTTCCAGTGCTTGTGACCCATAAAATGAATTCTGAGAGAGGTGCTTCTTGAAAAAAGGGCAGGTAAAAACTTTGAAATATAATGGGTACTTAGTTACTACTTTGGAAATTCACAATGCATGTAACATATTAAAGGCTCGGGCAAGTCCCAAGGTCAAGCTTCCAGCCCGTCTGTCTTCACAAGCCTGTGTGAATGTCTGCTAAGTAAATTTACCAAGCTTGGAGTCTTGCCAGTGCTACCCCCTTGCTCTGCCACTAATGTCCTGGACAAATGAAACATCTACTTCTTTCTTTCTTTCTTTCTTTTTTTTCTTGGCTGAAATGAAGTCTTACTCTGCCAGCCAGGCTGGAGTACAGTGGCACAATCTCTGCTTTCGCTCACTGCAACCTCCACCTCCCAGGTTCAAGCGATTCTCCTGCCTCAGCCTGCCGAGGAGCTGGGAGTACAGGTGCACACCACCATGCCCGGCTTTTTTTTTTTTTTTTTTTTTTTGAGATGGAGTCTCACTCTGTTACCCAGGCTGGAGTGCAATGCCGCGATCTCGGCTCACTGCAACCTACATCTCCTGGGTTCAACTGATTCCCCTGCCTCTGCCTCCTGAGTAGCTGGGATTACAGGTGCCCACGACCACACCCAGCTGATTTTTGTATTTTTAGTAGAGATGGGATTTCCCCATATTGGCCAGGCTGGTTTCAAACTCCTGACCTTAGGTGGTCCACCCACATCGGCCTCCCAAAGTGCTGGGATTACAGGCGTGAGCCACCGCGTTTGGCCTAATTTTTGTATTTTTAGTAGAGACAGGGTCTCACCATGTCGATCAGCATAGTCTAGAACTCCTGACCTCAAGTGATCCACCCGTCTCAGCCTCCCAAAGTGCTGGGATTACAGGCATGAGCCACCGTGCCCAGCTGAAACATCTAACATGTTGCAGATACTAATTCCACAGTACTTCCGGAGTGTCTCAAGGGTAAAACTGGATTAGGAGCCCTGACTGAGCTCACCTGCTGTATTACTCCACATGACTCATCCTCTCATCATCCCTCTAAGCTGGAGGTGCCTCTCAGGGAGGCTGTTTTCCATCCATCCTCTGTTGCCCTTTCCTATATCTCAGCAAAGGGAAAGAGGTAAATATTTTATATGCTTGTAGGGTTTAATGAGGCTAAGAGTATCTGTTTTTAAAGTTTATCAGATAAAAGGCATAGACTCTCAAAATGGGCACAAGTCCTGCAGGCCAGCACTGTATAGCCCAGCATTTCCAAACTCATGGAACCCATTTTTTCATGTAACATTTGCTGATGTGCCATGGAACCAGTGTTCTGAGACAGCTGCTCTGGAGACTCTGAGCTCAAGTAGCTGGGATTACAGGCATGTGCCACCATGCCAGCTAATTTTTGTATTTTTAGTAGAGATGGGTCTTCACCATGTTAGCCAGGCTGGTCTTGAATTCCTGACGTAAAGCGACCTCAAGCGATACACCTGCCTTGGCCTCCCAAAGTGCTGTATACAGCCTCTTTGAATGCCTGGGAGACACTGCTGAAGATTCCTTATACCCTGACCTTGGTAAGAGTAGACCATTATTTGGTACTACCCTCACATGGCAGCAATTTGCTAGATTCTCTGTAAGTAGGAAATTTCCGAACTACCAGTGTCAGCCACCTCTTTGGTTCAGAGCAGTAATTTTCAACATTTCCAAGCTTGTAGACCCCCCCTTTTTTTTTTTGCTATTGTAAAAGATGGGGCAGACCACAGCCTCTCCATATATACTGATGAGTTTTGCCATCAACTGAAAAAGCAGAATTGGTCAAAAGCTACTATGAATGCTGGGATTTTTTTTTTAAAGTAAATTAAATATTTTGAATAGATAATTATATGTACATGGCAGTTATCCTTGAACTGAGTTTATATTGTATTCCTTGCTGCTTCCGCCATACAGAAAATAAACCAGGAAAAACTTCTAACTGGGTAAATCAGCTGTTCACCTTTATTGAAATATTGGAAAAGGGCCAGGCATGGTGGCTTATGCCTGTAATTCCAACACTTTGGAAGGCCGAGGCAGGCAGAGCTCATGCTCCTTAGTGGGGATCACTTATCCCTCACTTATCAAATTCCTATAAAGGAAGAGGGATTTTTCTTCTCCTTCCAGCTCAGGGAGGGTTGAAGGAGCACTTTGCATCCTTTGCTCCTTTTCTCACTTGGAGGAGGAGGAGTCCTCTGGTTAGATTAAGGACAGTCTATCTGCCATTGGACCACACCTTCACACAGGGGTGGGGAAACTGACTCAAAAATAACCTAAGGTGTGGCCGCCCCTCCCTTGTGCTGCCAGCTAAAGGCTTCCTGGATGGGGAGGAGACCTAGGGCTCCTTGGTTTTCCTGTGGTTTACCTGTCTGGAGATGCCTACACTGTTCCCTTTCTGGGGGCAGCCGTCCCTGCCACCCCCTGCATTTTTTAATTGTACAGTGACTGCTTTAGTGAGGCTAAAGGAGATCTTCTATGCAAGGGGCTGGATAAAGGCACCCAGAGTCAGCTCTACACAAGGGTTGCATTCTAGATGTCAGGGGACAGCCCCCATGGCCACAGGTTCCAGCTATGCTCTTTAATTCTGTCTTCCCAGGAGTTGCTGGTCCCCCATTCCCAGAGTGGGTCCTTTGGTCCCCATTTAACACATCTGGCTAGAACCCTGGGCAGACTGTGTTAAAGATCATCCACACTCAGTTCTCAAGGATGACTTAATAATGGGAGGAAGCGCAAAATCTCCACCCCATAAACAGCTGTAATTTTACATATGAAGTGTCTTAAGTTTTACAAGGCACACAAGAGAATAGGAAGGAGGCATCTGTGCTTGCTTCTGAGAAAGCTCAGCTGCAGGTCCCCAGAGGCTTGAGCCCAGTCAACTGGGAGGGAGGAGTTGAGCGCGCAGGAAGAGCCGGTAAAAAACCCCAGAGCCTCGGATTGCCTCTGTGCTCTCACGTTCTGTGCCGTCATTGACTCTCCTAGTTACCCCTCTCTCTCCCACTTTCAGCTCCACACAGCTCACCAGAAAAGTCGCCTGGGGACAGGAAGTATAAACTTGTGCATAAATATAGACCCATTTTAAACATCACTTGTGCTTAAAGGGACCAGACCAGAATTCTCTTCCCCTAATGAGCAAGATTAAATTCTGCCCCTTCAAACATTCGGTGTATTTAAGAAGAAGACCCCTATTAAGGCCGGGTGTGGTGGCTCAGGCCCATAATCCCGGCACTTTGGGAGGCCGAGTGGGTGGATCTCTTGAGGTCAGGAGTTTGAGACCAGCCTGGCCAACATGGTGAAATCCTGTCTTTACTAAAAATACAAAATAGCCAGGTGTGGTGGTGTGCATCTGTAATTCCAGCTACTCAGGAGGCTGAGGCAGGATAATCACTTGAACCAGGAGGCGGAGGTTGTAGTGAGCCAAGATCACGCCACTGCACTCCAGCCTGGGCGACAGAGTGACTCGTCTCAAAAAAAAAAAAAAAAAAAAGAAGACCCCTATTAATATAAGAAAGGAATTCTAAGTAAAATATCTCAGGAGCCCAGTTCTTTACAATATTATGGTATAGTGAATTAGGGAGCATGGCTTTCTCTGGCAACCAAATGTCAAGATAACGATCTAACAATACTCACGGGGGATATAAATAGTGTGGTCTGGGCCACATAGATCCATTTATCACCAGTTTAAGAATTTACCATCGGTTTAAGAATTTACCAGTTCTTTCTCCCTCCTTAAGGGGCATCTTTGGACAGCCTTGAATTGGAAGAAATGGCTGTCTGGAGTCCAGCCCAAAGAGCCAGGCTGGAGGAAGCAGAGAAGGTGGTTATTAAAATCAGCAACATTCGCAGGAGATTGGATCACTTACTTTCTTCAGTAAACAGAAAGAGTAGAGCTTTGGCTGTGAATTTTTTGGTTGGTAATTTTTGGTTTTTGTTTTGTTTTGTTTGCCAGCCCCTAGTGCCAGTCTCTCCATACTCTTTGAAAGATCATTCTTTCTATCCTTGCATATCACACAGAATTACTCAGCAAGGAGCAGGGCAGGAAATAGGAGGTTACATGAGGTGTCCACACACCGGCCAGGGAGCTGCCAAGTCCCTTTTCCCTGCTTGGCAGCCAGAACCCTGACGATGAGGCGCAACCCCCAGCTGTGAAGCTGGAGACACTGAATGACTCAAAAGAAAAGGTGTCCAGGAACCAATAATTGGGGGAGCTCCCAATGAGACAGCCAGATCCACACCTGTTCATTTATTCTTTAATCTGTTCACTCAAGAAAGAGCCTACTATCTGCCAAACAGTCTTGATGCTGCAGATACAGCAGTAAATAGACACCAATCCCTGACTTCAAGGCACTTATATTCTAGTAGGGAAGAGACAGTAAACTAAATAAATCATACCAAATATTAAAAGATAGACTGCGTGTGGGGCCTCACACCTGTAATCTCAGCACTTTGGGAGGCCAAGGCAGGTGGATCACTTGAGCTCAGGAGTTCGAGATCAGCCTGGGCAATAAGATGAAACCCTGTCTCTACCAAAAATACAAAAAATTAGGTGAGCTTCCATGGAGGCATGTGTCTGTGGTGCCATCTACTCAGGAGGCTGAGGTGGGAGAATCACTTGAGCGTCGGAGGATTGCTTGAGCCCAGGAGGCAGAGGTTGCAGTGAGCTAAAATCGTGCCACTGCACTCCAGCCTGGATGACAGAGTAAGACCACATCTCAAAAAAGAACCTTATCCTTGAATTATGCTTTGAAAAAAAAAAAAAAAAAGATAAATACTATAGAAAAAAATAAATTAATAAAGAGGGATAGGGAATGCTAAGTGAAAGTGGAAGGGAGAGTGTTAGATAGGGGGATGGGGGAGCCCTTGCTGAGAGGGTGAGATTTGAACAAAGACTCCATCTATGGTGAAGCTATCAGTTGGCAAGCCTAACCTATGTACACAAGTCTTCCAATCAGTTTTTTAGTGCCACATTCTTTAAATATTTACAGATAGTCACATCTCCAGACATTTGAGGAAGGCTTTCAGATGTAAAAGAGAAAGAAAATTGGGGCTCAGAGGAAAAACAATAAAAAAGAGAAAGACGCAGTTTGCTAATTTTCTTTCCATAGCCATTCTCCCCTTCTTCTTGTATAGATCTCCTTCTTTTTGTATAGTTTTAGTGAGTTTTAGTTGGGCAAGAGGCTTCCCAGGCAGGGGCCCCTCTGTCTAGCCTGCCCTGCAGCTGGTGGGGCTATCACACTAAGTTCTGGCCAATGGGATGTGAGCAGAAGTGGTACATACGACCCCTGGGTCAGTCATGACCCCTTGGAGCAAATGCCACCTGCCTGCCTCTGGACTTTTTTGATAAAGAAGCTTCTATCGGGCATTATATCTTCGTTATAGCAGCCTAGCATGTATTCTGACTCATACATGTGGGTCAAAGGAAAGAGGAGATCCAACATAGGAGAGAAAAAGGGAATCCCCAGAATGACAGTGAAGGGAGATCCCAGATAGAGAACCCTGTCTGCCTCAGGACAGAGGGCAGCAGTCCAGATTGGAGCAGCGTAATTTTCCATGTTGAGGGTTCTCTGTAGTTGTACAGTTTTCAACTTGAGGACAGAAAGCTGAAATGGGCCTGAAGCAGATCTTTGTCTGTACTTAGCTTGCCTGGTGGTGATGACATTTCTGTTCTCCCTGCTACACAGCTGGCCAGCTGAAGAGGTGTGGGTGTGCTTTGAGCTCCTCCTGAAAGCTGGGGGCAGGGACATACTGAGCTTAGAAGCAGAAAATGCAGAGCAGCCCTCTGCCATTATCACATTTCTGGGGGACACTCCACGCTTGGTTCACACAATAGCCTCCCTGATCATGGCGTGCTGTGTTTCCAGGGACTCACTCAGCACCACTTCTGCTTCCCCAGAAAAGGCTCTGGAAAACTTGCAAGGGATACTGAAGCCAGTCTATAACTCAGTCAGTGTTCAGTTTACCTGTTCTTGGGATTGTTTGTCTAATTGTGATATCACCTTTTTCTTACATAGCTAGGTCGGTGTTACTGTTTTTCAAAAGTAAAATGTATTGCTTAGAGATATTATAAGGAGTAAAACTATAAAGTATCAGAATGATTACAACAAAAATGAACTAGTGGTTACCTCTATGGAGGGATGGAGAGAGGGAATACCCTTGGGGAGGGGCACACGGCCCTGTAAGGTACTTTATCAGGACCTGGGTTTGAGGCAGTTAGAGCAGAAAAGACTTTTAGTACTATTGGCTTTTTAAACCATATGCATACATTGCTTTGATAAAATAGCTCTTCTGTGCTGGAAACTGGGTTTCCATAGTTAAGTCTAGGTTCTTGCCTTTGGGTACTTCTTTTTTTTTTTTTTTTTTGAGACAGAGTCTCGCTCTGTTACCCAGGCTGGAGTGCAATGGCATGATCTCAGCTCACTGCAACCTCCGCCTCCCAGGTTCTAGCAATTCTTCTGCCTCAGCCTCCTGAGTGGCTGTGACTACAGGCATGTGCCACCACACCCGGGTAATTTTTGTATTTTTAGTAGAGATGGGGTTTCACCATATTGGCTAGGCTGGTCTCAAACTCCCAACCTCGTGATCCACCTGCCTGGGCCTCCCAACGTGCTGGGATTACAGGCATGAGCCACTGTGCCCAGTCGCCTTCGGGTACTTCTGAATTTGGCAAGAAACCAATACAGATGATTAACTACAGCGTAGCCTGATAACAGCCGTACGGTATCTATATGCAGTGTTTTTGAATTCCAGAAGAGGAAACGATGATTTTCAGTCAAAAGGCCATGAGAGGAGAGAGAAAGGATAGGGGAACAATCTAAATCAGGCCTTGAACAAGGAGGAGTTTCAAAGGAAAACAAAGGAGAAGAAAAGGCATCTCAGGAGAAACACACACAACGAGCATGGACAAAGAAGTGTGAAAGTGCAGGGAAGTGGTCCAGAGCCGATCAGGCACTGTAACCTCTGGCGGGGGAGGGGAGGGGCGGCATTCATATTGTGCAGTGTGTAACCTGAACAATCATCCCTAGCGATCCTGGTTGAAGGGAGCGGTTAGGGCCCACAAAAGAAAGAAGTGAGAAGTACACGGGCCTTAAGTGGGAAATGGCAAAAAGGAATATGAAATGAAAAAAGACTGTTATTAAACCCTAAGCTTATTCAGTAAGCTGGAGCTGGCATTTATTTCAATATGAAATTTCAAAATTATATCAACCATTTGTACCCAATGAGTGACAGCAGCACATGTCTTTATTTATATTGGCATGGCCAAACATAAACACAGTTTTAAGTTAGTATATTTCGCCTAACATTCCTTAATGTCTTGAGAACATGGAAACGAATTGGACAAAAATCACTGAATCATCTACAGGTATTTTTTTATTAGAAAAGAAATTAAGTGTTGTCACTAGAGACTGAAGAAGGAAATTAACAATCTTACAATTCTGGAACAGGCAAACTTCATAAGGGATTCTTAAGTTTTCAAAGGTGGGGGCTCTTTCATAGATACACTCTTGGTGTAGGGGGGCTGTAGTTTTCTCAGATGTTCTATACTTCATGCTTTAATCGTTGCTGGTAGTCTAAATCAAACAAATACACAGTGTTCAGGATTATCTGGACAGCCATCTTAAATAACAGAGTGTTCCGCATGACCACAGCCTCTGCACTTGTGCCTCCGATCCATGTGACGCCAAGACCAACTATGCTTTTCATATGATTTCTCCAATTGGGTCCTGTGACCTTTCACAGAATTGTTGAACATTTCCTGCGAGATCTATGGAGGACAAGGTGGAGAACACTGGTTCGGAGCAGTGATTTTCAAGGTGGGATGGGATGGGGTGGGGTTGAGTGGAGAGATGCATGTAGTTTGAAAGAACACATTCAAAATACCCACTGATATCATAATACAAACTCCATAAAGTCAAGCAGCAAAATGATTTCACCTAATGGACAGTAGCAGATAACCAACTATGGATTCATCATTGTGGAGAAGGAGTCTGGATAAACATAGTTGAAAAACACTGGCTTAGAGGTAGAGACATGCCGACACGTGGAGAACAGTAAGAAACGTGTGCCAAAGAGAACAGTTGAGGGTCAGTGAGGGAATCCTGGGCCAGAACTTGTCACAGTCTTCTGAAAACCAAAGAGCGCATCCAGAAGAAAACCAAGATGGCCCGTCAACCTTCTTGGCCTTGTGGTTAAGAGCAAGTTGATTCACTTTTAAATACGGAGCCAAAAGAGGAAAAAAGCTGTTTGTGCCCCCAAATTCATCCACCAGGAAGTGCTGTCATCATTTGCAATTCCATCCAGCTCTTGAGGACAGATGTCAGCATGGGGGGCCTGCTCTGCCAGGAAAGAAAGAATGGGATCTCCTTGTAAGGCAAAATCCTTCCTTTGTCTCATTACCAGAACACTTACACCTGCCATTTCAACACACTCTGTTGCAGATGGCCTTGAGATGCAGCTGCCAGTAAAATAATGACAGCATAGAACACTGAAGGAAAAGGCCAAATGCAAGAAAGGAGACTTTCTGAATATGGGGGACTCTAATGCCCACACCAAAATAGAAGCAGTTTGAGAAATGACATTTCCCATCTTCTCCCATTCTTAATCTAAGCCTAAATTGCTAAACATGTCCCAGAATAGGAAACATTTGGTACCACCATTAATTGGATTTGAGTGCTTTTAGTACCAGTGGTAAGGCTAGGAAGTGAACTCAGACAGACATAGGGTGCACCTGCTGTGATGATATTGTAGAATTACGATTAGAAGATTTCTAGCATTGACTATTTCATTTCAGGGAAATCAGTTGTATTTTTTCAGATATTTTTCCCCCTTCTGTTGCTATGTGGAGTAACTATCACAAATTATGTATACTCATTGCCGAAGAGATGAGTTATTAATTAGCAGGCAATAGATACCCCTCCAAGAACATTTTGGTTAAAGAACTATTCATTTCTCCCTCAACTAAAGCAGCCCTTACGTCTCTCTGTGTACAGGTCTCTGAATTGGCCTGCTTGGGAGCTGGCTAGCGCTAGCTGTGCTGGGGAACTGGGGGAAGGAGGAGCTAGACTCCAAAACCATCATGGTTTCTTTCTAAAATGTTCATCGCCCTGTGGTTTTCCACAGAGCCAAAGATCTCCTTTAGGTTACTAATTTTAGAAAACTTTGTTTTGGCTTTTGGGAAGCCAATTAATAATTAGAGTTGATCTGCCAAACGAACACAGGTAAAGCCAAAATGACCTCAGTTTCACATCGCATTTTGAATAAATCCAAATTGTTTACCAAGGCCTGGGTACTCTGGCCCCTGCTCACCTTTCTTTCTATTCTTCCTTCTTACTGCACTTCATTTACTCTATTCCTGGTTTTCTTCTGTTCCATGAACATCCCTTACCTGTTGCCACCTCAGAGTCTTTGTACTTGCTATTCTCTCTGCTGAAAAGCTCTTCTGCTTCATCTCTGCTTAGCAGTCTCCTTGTCAATCAGGTCTCAGCTCAACCCTTCCTGAGAAAGGCCCTTCCTTACCATGTTAGTTCAATTTTCTCCCCACCCCCTGACATATTCTATCACATTATTCTATTCTATTTAAGGATTTGCTTGTTTTTGATCGGTCTACCTCTCTGGAATATAAGTTCCAGGTTATCATTTTATGCATCATTATATTCTCATGCATCTGGCACATGCTCAATAAATATTTGTTAAATGAAGGTGGAGTGAAAGAATTTCTCCCATTGACACAATCTCTTTGTAAAGTGTGAAATTCATTAATTGATATCACCATTCCTCAACTCACCCCAAATCATTTTTCCCCAGCCAGAATGCTGTCCTACAGTATAACAAACCATGACAGAAGAATTCCACGGTGTCCCATGTTCCTGGCCTAGCACCTCACCTGCCACTCACCTGTGGTTACTGCAGAGCTCCAATCTGCTTTAGCCGCGTCAGCAGTTCCCCACTCTGTTGCATAGAGACTAGATCACTGCATCCGCCTATACAATCTTTACCGATAAAGACTCGAGGAACCTAAAGAAGCACACAACCCAGGACATTACTACATTACTAGACTAGAAAGAACATATCCCATCATGAAATATTTCCCATGATTCCAAATTTTTAAAATCACTTTACAACCTCCTCATGTATATGCTTATAGGACAGGACTTCCTTACTGTTATAATGGGTAACATTATAAACCCAAGAATGTTTTTAAGCCAGAAGAGTTTTCAAGTTGAGTGTGCTATGCATGAGCTTGTCCAACTTGCCAAAGGGATTTTAAAATTTCACTCTACAGAAACATGTTTCAGGAGAATTCTAATTGGCTGCAGTCAGATCACCTAGATTGAACTCTACTTTCTCTGCATCAGGGATTGTAAACTGGGTCACAACAATCAGGAAAGAAGGAATTCATTTCTAAATACAGCTGGAAAAGTATTTGCATTAGGTCTCTGATTTTTCAGGTCCACAGTTTATTAAATACAATCATCTCTCTGTGTTGTTAAAACACAGGTGAGGGCCAGGCACAGTGGCTCTTGACTGTAATCCTACTACTTTTGTGAGGTTGAGGTGGGAGGGTCACTTGAGCCCGAGTTCAAGACCAGCCTAGGTAACATAGTGAGACCCCCATCTCTACAAAAAATACAAAAATTAGCCAGGCATGGCGGTGCATGCCTATAGTCCCAGCTACTCAGGAAGCTGAAGTGGGAGGATCGCTTTGGCCCGGGAGGTCGAGGCTGCAGTAAGCTGTGATGGTGCCATTGCACTTACACCTGTATGACAGAGCAAAACAAACAAAACAAAACAACACAGGCAAGCTCTGTCCTCAACCAGGGGGGTGTAGTGGTATTTGAGTCTCCTTTAATCACTGGTCCACCATAAGATGGTTAAGTCACCCCGGACGTGGGTGAGTCACCCATGCCAAGCCACAGTCATGA
>NW_012103732.1:1406942-1409441 GCF_000951045.1 Mandrillus leucophaeus | reverse complement strand
TCATCTCTGCTTAGCAGTCTCCTTGTCAATCAGGTCTCAGCTCAACCCTTCCTGAGAAAGGCCCTTCCTTACCATGTTAGTTCAATTTTCTCCCCACCCCCTGACATATTCTATCACATTATTCTATTCTATTTAAGGATTTGCTTGTTTTTGATCGGTCTACCTCTCTGGAATATAAGTTCCAGGTTATCATTTTATGCATCATTATATTCTCATGCATCTGGCACATGCTCAATAAATATTTGTTAAATGAAGGTGGAGTGAAAGAATTTCTCCCATTGACACAATCTCTTTGTAAAGTGTGAAATTCATTAATTGATATCACCATTCCTCAACTCACCCCAAATCATTTTTCCCCAGCCAGAATGCTGTCCTACAGTATAACAAACCATGACAGAAGAATTCCACGGTGTCCCATGTTCCTGGCCTAGCACCTCACCTGCCACTCACCTGTGGTTACTGCAGAGCTCCAATCTGCTTTAGCCGCGTCAGCAGTTCCCCACTCTGTTGCATAGAGACTAGATCACTGCATCCGCCTATACAATCTTTACCGATAAAGACTCGAGGAACCTAAAGAAGCACACAACCCAGGACATTACTACATTACTAGACTAGAAAGAACATATCCCATCATGAAATATTTCCCATGATTCCAAATTTTTAAAATCACTTTACAACCTCCTCATGTATATGCTTATAGGACAGGACTTCCTTACTGTTATAATGGGTAACATTATAAACCCAAGAATGTTTTTAAGCCAGAAGAGTTTTCAAGTTGAGTGTGCTATGCATGAGCTTGTCCAACTTGCCAAAGGGATTTTAAAATTTCACTCTACAGAAACATGTTTCAGGAGAATTCTAATTGGCTGCAGTCAGATCACCTAGATTGAACTCTACTTTCTCTGCATCAGGGATTGTAAACTGGGTCACAACAATCAGGAAAGAAGGAATTCATTTCTAAATACAGCTGGAAAAGTATTTGCATTAGGTCTCTGATTTTTCAGGTCCACAGTTTATTAAATACAATCATCTCTCTGTGTTGTTAAAACACAGGTGAGGGCCAGGCACAGTGGCTCTTGACTGTAATCCTACTACTTTTGTGAGGTTGAGGTGGGAGGGTCACTTGAGCCCGAGTTCAAGACCAGCCTAGGTAACATAGTGAGACCCCCATCTCTACAAAAAATACAAAAATTAGCCAGGCATGGCGGTGCATGCCTATAGTCCCAGCTACTCAGGAAGCTGAAGTGGGAGGATCGCTTTGGCCCGGGAGGTCGAGGCTGCAGTAAGCTCTGATGGTGCCATTGCACTTACACCTGTATGACAGAGCAAAACAAACAAAACAAAACAACACAGGCAAGCTCTGTCCTCAACCAGGGGGGTGTAGTGGTATTTGAGTCTCCTTTAATCACTGGTCCACCATAAGATGGTTAAGTCACCCCGGACGTGGGTGAGTCACCCATGCCAAGCCACAGTCATGACACCTGCTAAATAGGCTTCTCTCTAGTTCCATGCTTCCTCCCTGCTGCTAGGAGCAGACACATTACAGAATTCCAGAGGGCTTTTGGAATCGCGAGGGAGGAGGAAACACCCTCAACGTGGCTGAATTTCCAGGCCAAGGGTGTTCCACCAAGGCTGCCTGGCAGTGAAGAAACAAGCCCCATGGAGGTCGCTATGTCATCAGAGCCAGTGGGCCTTTCCCCGAGTACTAGGAACGCACTGGAGGGGAGGGAGAAGTGGAGGCAGAAAGCAGTGAGACTATTTTTCAAAGCTTTGGGCTTTCCTCAGAAAGCACAGTAATCGGAGCAAATTGTCCAAAAAGTGAGAAAGATGAGAAAAGGGGCTTAATGATTGTGGGTAAGTTCTTACAGCACTTTTATTAAAAAGGGGATCTGGGTGAAGGTAGGCATTAAAAATAAAGTCTACAAATTAAAAACAAATCTTGCACATTTCCGTGGCTATTTCCTGTGCTCTCACAGGATAACTGAGGCTTTGAAAACCCACAGCCCTGGAGCTGCCCCCCAGCCTCCTGAGACGACCCTGAAATGTGACCAGGCTGCCCCCAGCGTGGAGTTTTGCGCTCAGTGTCTGGCAAAGAAGCGAAAGGTTCCTTTACCCTCATACCCATCCTCTAGTCTGGACAACTGCAAAACTGCCTTAAATCGTATCAGTGAATGGTACCCCTAATGGGAGATGAACGGCAGGCTGTACAGGACGGCATGGAGGGCTGTGGCAGTGAAACCGAAGCAAGTACTGTTGACAAAGCTGAGCAAAGAAGAGGAACCAGCCTGTGCTGCCTCCCCTCCCGTCCCGTCCCGTCCCAGCCTCCTCCTTAGAGGAACTTGAGAGTCCACTACTGTCAAGGAGAGGAAAGAACTGCCACCCCAAAATGAGTTTGGTAATCCTGTGGTTCTTACTCTCCTGGAGTAGGTTCCCCCAGCCTCAGCCAGGCAGTGTCTCCTGCACACTAGCTAGGGTTACACAAATGCAACTACTCAAAAG
>NW_012103732.1:1386473-1404897 GCF_000951045.1 Mandrillus leucophaeus | reverse complement strand
GCCCAGAGTGGCCCTTTCAAAATGGGGTCAGATCAAGTGACTTGTCTGCTCAGCACCCACCAAGGGCATCTCATCTCACACCGAGTACCAGTCACAGTTCTTCCAAGCTCCCATTAGGTCTCAGACCTCACCTCCACTAACTCTCCTACTGGCTCACAGTGCTGCAACCATACTGGCCTCCTTGCTATTCCACAAACCTGCCACGCAAACATCTACCCTGGGAACTTTGCATTCACGCTGCCTGTAAATTGTGTATGCCCATCTCCCTCAGCTCCTATAGATATCTGCTCGAATGTTCCCTTCTCAGTGAGACCCAATGGCTCCATTTAAAATTGGACCCTGCTGCTTCTTCCCTACCTTTTCTACTTTTCCTCATAGCACGTGCCACTTACCACCTCTCAACATACTGTTTTATTATTGTATTTGTTTGTCTCCCCCACTAAAATATAGGTTCGACAAAGGCAGAAGGTTTTTTTTTTTCATGGCAGAAAAGACAGATTTTTTTCCCCACTGTCCATAAAAGTGCCTGGTACATAGTAGGTGCTTAAAAGTATTTGTTGCATGCAGTAAAATCATCATTCAAATGTGAAGGAGAAATACTTTCTAAAATAAACAAAACTTGAGGAAATGTGTTACCAATGGAATCACCTTGCAAGAAATGCCCAAAGAAGTTCTTCAGAGAGAAGGGAAATGATATAGGTCAGAAACTCAGATCTATGTAAAGAAAAGTTCATTACAGGAGAAATAAATGAAGGCACTAATTTAGGAGCTGTGACTATAGCAAAACAAAAACAGGTTTCACCAAGTACATGGCTTGATTGAAGGCACTAACTTTCCATAATCATGTCCTGCTGATTACCTACTAGATACTTTACAGAATAATTAAGACCGCAGGTTCAGGCAGGGTGCTGTGGCTCACGCCTGTAATCCCAGCACTTTGGGAGGCTGAGGCAGATGGATCACGAGGTCAGGAGATCGAGACTATCCTGGCTAACACAGTGAAAACCCCATCTCTACTAAACATACAAAAAATTAGCTGGGCGTGGTGGCGGGCGCCTGTATTCCCAGCTACTCGGGAGGCTGAGGCAGGAGAATGGCGTGAACCCGGACACGGAGCTTGCAGTGAGCCAAGCTCTCGCCACTGCACTCCAGCCTGGGGGACAAAGCAAGACTCTGTCTCAAAAAAACAAACAAACAAACAAGCAAAAAACCCACAGGAGCTTTCAGAGCCTTTGAATACAAACATTTACCTGTTGGGGATCAAACAAGCAGCTTTAAAAGATTTGTTCTTCCCCTAGGAGGAATGCATTCAGAATTCAAGAATCTGTGAAAAACATTTTTCTAAAAATGAAAAACAGGCTTGTTGAGGTGGATCATGTCTGTAATCCCAGCAGTTTGGGAGGCCAAGGTGGAAGGATAGCTGGAGGCCAGGAGTTCAAGACCAGCCTGGGCAACATAACAAGACCCTCATCTGTACAAAAACCTTAAAAAATTAGCTGGGTATGATGGCGCATGCCTGTAGTCACAGCCACGGGAGACTGAGGTGGGAGGGTCACTTCAGCCCAGGAGTTCGAGGCTGCAATCAGCTATCATTGCACCCCTGCACTCCAGCCTGGGTGACAGAGCAAGACTCTGTCTCTTAAAACAAACAAACAAACAAAAACCTTAAAAGATCACTACAAGAAATATTGTTGTTCTACAAAGAAATGAAAAAGCAATTGTTGGCCAGGTGTGGTGGCTCACGCTTACACTTTGGGAGGCTGAGGTCGGTGGATCACCTGAGGTCAGGAGTTCGAGACCAGCCTGGCCAATATGGTGAAACCCCATCTCTACTAAAAATACAAAAATTAGCTGGGCGTGGTGGCATGCGGTTGTAATCCCAGCTACTTGGGGGGCTGAAGGAGGAGAACCCAGGAGGCAGAGGTTGCAGTGAGCCAAGATTGCGCCATTGCACTCCAGCCTGGGTGACGAGTGAAACTCTGTCTCAAAAAAAAAAAAAAAAAACTAAAAACTAATACTTGGCTCCCACCTCTGACATTGTGATTTAGTTATTGAGGGGCATAATTTGGGCATAAGGATTTACAAGCTCTCTAGGTGATCCTAATGTGCAGCAAAGTTTGGGAACCAATGGCTGAAAGGTCCTCAGGGTGGCAGCCACAGTGGGGCCCGTAGTAGTGTTTGCACTGCCCTTTACACCTCTCAGGGCCTGGGCATCCTATGCAGCTGTGGTCCCAGTGGCAGCAATAGCCTCTGTCGTCATTGTGTACATTCCAGGACCTCAGCACACAGCAGTAGGGTAACACACTAAGCCTTCTCTGCACCAAAATGCTGACTTCTTATTAGAGAGGAGAGAAACAACCTCCAATGCTTTACACTCAGAACCCAGTAACAACCTTGTAAGTCAAACTAAAACTAAAATAGCATATGTGCTTGGCCCAACACTGTGCTGTAGAATGTGCATCCCAAAAGGGAACTTAGCCGAACTGGTGGGACATTTCTCATCCCACCTCGCAGCAGAACTGATACAGGTGATGTGGTTGGCATCCCTCCTGAAGCCCAGGACGCAAAGCCAAGGATACTAAAGACAGGGAAGTCTTTCAGATGGAGAAGAGCAATTTTTAGAGGGTCCCACAGCCTATTCACAGCAAATGAGACTTTGAGGTCACCTAATCTGGTCTTGCAGCTGGGATCTTTGAGGACTACAGGAGTGGTGACTTGCCCAGGATCACACAGCCAGCCATTATAAGAGCCAGGCCAGAAGAACTCCAGGCTATGATTCCCTACAATGTGGGGCCTGGAAACATCCATAATTAATTTAGAACAAGGGGCAGATAATGGTACATTAGATTTTTCCAGTGAGAGGAATTAAATAAGGAAGAATGAGCCAATTAGAAAAAGAAAGCCTAGAGAAGAGAATGAAGAACATGACTCTCATGTTAAATAACCAGCACATCACACCCGGCCCTCCATCCCAGCTTCCACCTCCAGCCCTGCCAGCTGAAAACTGTCATTTTGGCAGTGCTTAAAACAAAGACTCTAGATAATTCCCCGGGGACTCCCCGGCAAGCTGCTGGGCCCACTTACCCTGTCTCACAGCAGACATCAGTTGTACTCCCTCTTCGGCTGTGAGAGGACCTTTGGCTGCAGTGCCGCCGGTCATTCAAGTGACCGAGATCCTCTCTACGGCGCCCTCCCCCACACCCCCCGCCCCGCACAGCCCTCTGGACGCCTTGAAGGACGGAGCCGCAGCCTTGTCCTAAAGAAAGACACAGCTCTGACAAGAAAAGGCAATCCGGGAGCCTTTCCCTAGCCGTTTAAAATGAAACTCACCGTTCTTGCTCCCGTGAGCTGTTGCAAATAATCTTGAATCTCGTTAGTGTGGTTGGTGGCTGTGATATCGACAAATTCCAGAAGCCCTTGTTTGATGGGCAATTGACTGAGGATCTCTTGGGCCCTCCTGCAGTATGGGCAGGTGGGCTTGATGAACACAACCACCTTCCCAGGCTGGATTTTGCCGTTCACAAACTCTTGAGCCATGCCGATGGGCTGCGGTCTCCCCGGGAAGAATCCTCAGTTGCAGGTATTGCTTGGGGTATTGAGCCCCGACCCAGCCAGTTGGCTCCTATTTAATAAGGAACCTCCCTGGAGGCGGAGTTTGCCTGGTAGCTTGCTCGAGTTTTAAAGGGACAGCTTCAAAGACATTTCCATCTGGTATACTTCATTAGTTAGCAATGCCTAGGAATGCAATACTTGCTATTTAATCGTTGGTAGCTATGAAAGACACTCTGGGTATCTTTGTTGTCCCTGGACATTTGGGGAGTGCCTGCCCATCGGCAATGATCAGAGTTTAGTCACCTCTGGGGAAGCATACATTGCTTACTCACAAAGGGGCTGAGGAAGCAGTGACTTCTTAGAGTAAATTATTGTTTTACCTCTCGGAGATACAGTTGTATTTTAAAATGCAAACAGAATCACTTAAGAAACAGAACACTTTGAAATCTCTTTAGAGGAAGTGAAATTGAAACTGTGACTTTGCACTCCTTATGAAGGTCGCTCTCAGAGCGTTTTGCTTGGACTGTATGGTGGGTGTTTGTTGTTGTGATCTTTTTATTGAAATTATTCTCAGTATTTAAAACTCTGGAGGTCTCACAAAACAATGTGGACTTACAACTTCTCTCTGAAAAGTCAGGTCGGGCAATACAGAGCTTGCGTCTTTTAGTGGAAGCTGCTGGGGCTGACAGCTGATGTCCCCTTTGTATAGGGCAAGCAGTGGCTTTGGTTTGCCACAGGTAACAACGACAGGCCCATGCCTGAGACACCGGCTTCACTCCATAACCATCTGAGTTGGTAACCCTTGAACAGCAGTTTAATATGGAGGCAAATTCCAACACAATCCCTGATACAAAACTACAGATGAAATGAGAATCTTTTTTTTCTGGTTGACCCTCTGTTTGTGACCCTCTGCTTTTACTGTTTGTGAGGGTAAGTAGTGTTGTCACTCAGACACCACATTCACTTCAGGTGTTATTAAGACACGGGTTGTACCAGTAGGAAATCTTTCGCTCTTCGCCAGGGTGCCGGTTCTCCTTACCCCGCGGAGCAGAGTCTTCTACTCTTGGGTCTAGTTCCGGCCCCCTCTAGCGTACGGTAGCTTACGTAAACAAATCATGGAAAAACCATGTCCTTTAAACGTGAATCATCCTTTCCCCAGGAAGCTAGCTTTACGGTGAAACCGGAGTATCTTCAAAGAGTTGGGGCCAAGGCCACAGCTGGACACCGCCACTGCCACGTGCGAGGAATCCCAAGCAAACTGTGATCAAGGGAAGGGAAGAAAATCCACTCCCGGAAGCAGCTTTTTACTGTGACTTTCATCGGTAATAAAATTAAAATAGCAGAATAAAAGTCAGATTCTGAGTCACGGAGGGGGAGCTAAGTGACAGCTCTGTCCAGAGAAAAGGATGTGGCTGGGAGGCCCCCCGGCGCGGTCAGGGCCCCGGACTTCCCACTTGCCTCCAGAGGAGGCCCCGCCACAGAGTCTGACTCTCCTCTTTTTTTTTAGTCTTTTACCTCCGAACCCTGTGGCCAGGCTCCTTCCAGAGACCCCGGCCAGGAGGTCCAGGGTCTCTTTCAGGGCCCTCAGGGCTGCTGCCTTAGGTTCCCTCAGCCTGAGGTTTATCCGCATGACTTGCACCTGCTACTCACTCAGAGCCTTTCTCTTCTCCCGTCTGTGGTTGGCTCCTCCCTTCCTGCTGCCTCTTCCTCAGCCTGCCACTGTGTTCAAGTTAAAAGCCACCACCACCACTCTCCATTTCTTGCTTTCCTGCCTCTGCCCTTTCGTGAAATTTACTGTCTGTACCTTTCTCACCTCCATTCTCTCATTTTGTTGCAATCTGACCTTGTCAACCATTCTGCTGAATTGTTGGCCGACACCAATCATAGCCTCTATGTCGCCAAATAACCATTTAGCTAGGTATCCTGACCTTTTGCAATTAGTCACCTGCCCCAAACCTGGGGTAGAGGCTGGGGTCCAGGGAGACTATTATCTGCCTCTCACTCAGTCCCAGGGACTGCCTGGTGTCTAAAGCATTAGGACATAAGGCACAAGCTAAAGAAGGCATTTTTTTTTTTTTTTTTTTTTTTTGTGAGGCATCATGTGGAACACGGGTGACAAAGAGATGGCAAAGAGGGGGTGTCCTCTCCATTTCTCAGAAAATGCTGTGGCTTCAACTCAGTGAAAAATGATGAGCCTAGAAGCCTCTGCTGCATTGTAGAGCAGGAGCTGAAACCCAGCATGGACCTCAGGGCATCTCAGTGGGAAGCCGCCATGGGGGCTGCAGATGCCTCAAGTGCTGTAGATGGAAAGAGGGTGTGCGCGTGGACTAACACATGTGGACTCTCCTTCGGCTTGTGTGAGACACCCCCAGGCACTCCCAGAGAATACATCTTGGAGGGTGAGAAGTGAGGGCATTTTTTAGGGGAGAATCAGTCCTGCTGTGCAGATGGTTGGCAACAAGCTAGTGAAATATGTGTGGTTACTCTTAATGTGACTTCATCTGTACTCACAGGCTGATGAGGGCTGCAAAAAATGTGGCCACAAATGAACGTTCTTTAGGTTTTTTCCTTACTTACTCACTGTGCAGGGTTTGACCTTGCACATTGAGGTTTATCCGCATGACTTGCACCTGCTACTCACTCAGAGCCTTTCTCTTCTCCTCTCGGAGATACAGTTGTATTTTAAAATGCAAACAGAATCACTTAAGAAACAGAACACTTTGAAATCTCTTTAGAGGAAGTGAAATTGAAACTGTGACTTTGCACTCCTTATGAAGGTCGCTCTCAGAGCGTTTTGCTTGGACTGTATGGTGGGTGTTTGTTGTTGTGATCTTTTTATTGAAATTATTCTCAGTATTTAAAACTCTGGAGGTCTCACAAAACAATGTGGACTTACAACTTCTCTCTGAAAAGTCAGGTCGGGCAATACAGAGCTTGCGTCTTTTAGTGGAAGCTGCTGGGGCTGACAGCTGATGTCCCCTTTGTATAGGGCAAGCAGTGGCTTTGGTTTGCCACAGGTAACAACGACAGGCCCATGCCTGAGACACCGGCTTCACTCCATAACCATCTGAGTTGGTAACCCTTGAACAGCAGTTTAATATGGAGGCAAATTCCAACACAATCCCTGATACAAAACTACAGATGAAATGAGAATCTTTTTTTTCTGGTTGACCCTCTGTTTGTGACCCTCTGCTTTTACTGTTTGTGAGGGGAAGTAGTGTTGTCACTCAGACACCACATTCACTTCAGGTGTTATTAAGACACGGGTTGTACCAGTAGGAAATCTTTCGCTCTTCGCCAGGGTGCCCGTTCTCCTTACCCCGCGGAGCACAGTCTTCTACTCTTGGGTCTAGTTCCGGCCCCCTCTAGCGTACGGTAGCTTACGTAAACAAATCATGGAAAAACCATGTCCTTTAAACGTGAATCATCCTTTCCCCAGGAAGCTAGCTTTACGGTGAAACCGGAGTATCTTCAAAGAGTTGGGGCCAAGGCCACAGCTGGACACCGCCACTGCCACGTGCGAGGAATCCCAAGCAAACTGTGATCAAGGGAAGGGAAGAAAATCCACTCCCGGAAGCAGCTTTTTACTGTGACTTTCATCGGTAATAAAATTAAAATAGCAGAATAAAAGTCAGATTCTGAGTCACGGAGGGGGAGCTAAGTGACAGCTCTGTCCAGAGAAAAGGATGTGGCTGGGAGGCCCCCCGGCGCGGTCAGGGCCCCGGACTTCCCACTTGCCTCCAGAGGAGGCCCCGCCACAGAGTCTGACTCTCCTCTTTTTTTTTAGTCTTTTACCTCCGAACCCTGTGGCCAGGCTCCTTCCAGAGACCCCGGCCAGGAGGTCCAGGGTCTCTTTCAGGGCCCTCAGGGCTGCTGCCTTAGGTTCCCTCAGCCTGAGGTTTATCCGCATGACTTGCACCTGCTACTCACTCAGAGCCTTTCTCTTCTCCCGTCTGTGGTTGGCTCCTCCCTTCCTGCTGCCTCTTCCTCAGCCTGCCACTGTGTTCAAGTTAAAAGCCACCACCACCACTCTCCATTTCTTGCTTTCCTGCCTCTGCCCTTTCGTGAAATTTACTGTCTGTACCTTTCTCACCTCCATTCTCTCATTTTGTTGCAATCTGACCTTGTCAACCATTCTGCTGAATTGTTGGCCGACACCAATCATAGCCTCTATGTCGCCAAATAACCATTTAGCTAGGTATCCTGACCTTTTGCAATTAGTCACCTGCCCCAAACCTGGGGTAGAGGCTGGGGTCCAGGGAGACTATTATCTGCCTCTCACTCAGTCCCAGGGACTGCCTGGTGTCTAAAGCATTAGGACATAAGGCACAAGCTAAAGAAGGCATTTTTTTTTTTTTTTTTTTTTTTTGTGAGGCATCATGTGGAACACGGGTGACAAAGAGATGGCAAAGAGGGGGTGTCCTCTCCATTTCTCAGAAAATGCTGTGGCTTCAACTCAGTGAAAAATGATGAGCCTAGAAGCCTCTGCTGCATTGTAGAGCAGGAGCTGAAACCCAGCATGGACCTCAGGGCATCTCAGTGGGAAGCCGCCATGGGGGCTGCAGATGCCTCAAGTGCTGTAGATGGAAAGAGGGTGTGCGCGTGGACTAACACATGTGGACTCTCCTTCGGCTTGTGTGAGACACCCCCAGGCACTCCCAGAAAATACATCTTGGAGGGTGAGAAGTGAGGGCATTTTTTAGGGGAGAATCAGTCCTGCTGTGCAGATGGTTGGCAACAAGCTAGTGAAATATGTGTGGTTACTCTTAATGTGACTTCATCTGTACTCACAGGCTGATGAGGGCTGCAAAAAATGTGGCCACAAATGAACGTTCTTTAGGTTTTTTCCTTACTTACTCACTGTGCAGGGTTTGACCTTGCACATCCCTGCAGGCCCCTGGAAGTTTTCCTCTTCCCAATGCCCATTGCAGCATGATCTTTTTGCTCTTTCTATCTGGATATTGTCTCAGTCTCTTTGTTAAAAATTTTACCTACACATATGGTCTGTCTTGGGGCTTGATCTTCCCGCTGTGTACACACCCACTCCTTGAGAGGTTGTAGCTCCACACATGGCTCCAGCTGTCAGTTTTTACTTATGAGCATCACATATTTTTCTTTATCTGGACCTCTCTCCTAAGCTTCAGGGATGGCTATCTCATTGCCTACTGAAAAGGCCCACCTGTGGATTCCTTAAGCCTCTCAGCCTCTAGGGAACCAAAACTGACTCTCCCCTGAAGCCACCCTCTTTCCTCCATAACTGCTCAGTGAGCCTGCATGCACCTTCATGTACCTTTTTGGCCAGGGCGGAAACCTGGCAGACATCTGTGCTACCCTCTGCTTTTACTTATACACAGTGGCCAAACCCTACCAAGTTTGCCCCGAGTGCCTCCCTGGTCTGAACACCTGACTGCTCCCATTGGTCCAGCCCTCATTAGTTCTTCACTCCCTCTTGTAGCACCTCCACCCTCGCCTCGCTGCCTACTCCACACTGCTGCTGGGGCAATCTTTAAAAATACACACCCTATCTTGTTCCATCTTAAAACTAGTCCATGGGCTGGGTGCGGTGGCTCATGCCTGTAATCCCAACACTTTGGGAGGCCAAGGTGGGCGGATCACGAGGTCAGGAGTTTGAGACCAGTCTGGCCAATATGGTGAAACCCCATCTCTACTAAAAGTACAAAAGTTAGCTGGGTGTGGTGGCATGCGCCTGTAGTTCCAGCTCTTCGGGAGGCTGAGGCAGGAGAATCTCTTGAACCCGGGAGGCGGAAGTTGCAGTGAGCCGAGATCGTGCCACCACACTGGGCGACAGAACAAGACTCCATCTCAAAAAACAAACAAACAAAAAACTAGTCCATGTTTCCCCAGGACAAAATCCAGATTTCCTTGTGGGGATGTGGCCCTATGTGATGGGTCCTCCCTGCCCTGTTCACCATATCCCAGCCTCCCCTCAACATCTTAGAGACAGGAGGCAGCCAGTGGTCCCTGGTAAAACCCTGCCTCCAAGTCTAAAACAACCTGAAGGCTGAAAAACTGGATTGCTATCCTAGCACTTTGGGAGGCCGAGGCGGGTGGATCACCTGAGGTCAGGAGTTAAAGACCAGCCTGGCCAACATGGTGAAACCCCGTCTCTACTAAAAATACAAAAAAATTAGCTGGGCGTGGTGGCGGGTGCCTGTAATCCCAGCTACTTGGAAGGCTGAGGCAGGAGAATTGCTTCAACCCAGGAGGCGGAGGTTGCAGTGAGCGAGATCTTGCCATTGCACTCTGGCCTGGGCTACAAGAGCAAAAGTCTGTCTCAAAAAATACCGGAAGCAAAGACAAAACACTGGACAGCTGGTCCCAGATGAGGCCTGCCCTTTCCCGACTGATTCTTTCTGAATAATGTCCACCTGTGCACTGGGAAGATGGAGTGAAACCTTGGGAAGTTTGCACCGTTTGCAGCGAGGTGGAGCCTGGCCTTTCCTGTTCCTGTGTCCTGACCTGGAACTCAATCTGTGAGCTGGGAAACCTGCTATCAGGACTCTCTCTTGTTTTGCTGAGAGTTATTTTTCCTTTTTTCTTTTCATCCAATAAATTCCATTTTCCTCACCCTTCTATGTGTCCGCAAGCCTCATCTTTCCTGGTCATGTGACAAGAGCCCAGTTTTACCTGAACTAAGGGGAACGTTCTGCAACAATTTCTCCTTTGCTCCAACTGTTTGGACTCTGAGCCATGTCCTCACTGCTGCCACTCACACTTGGGACCTGTTGCTCCCTGTGCCCAGGGTGCCCTTCCTCTTGTTTCTGGGTGGCTGACTCTTGCTGGCCCAAAGGGATCCAGATCAGGATGGTGTGTTAGCACCTCTAAGAAGTACCCCAAAACACTCACTTCTTTCCCCCATGGGATGGGTGCCCCTCCATGGGGCTCACGTGTCATACTGCGCCCTGACTCATCACATGTCATTGTTCCTTTGTATTAATTTTCTGTGATCTATAGTGAGTTCCTTGAGGGCAGGGAAAGGACTTTTATCTCTGCATTACCACAGCCCACACTGGTTCTTATCCATCCATCCACCCATCCATCCAACAGACATTTATTAATCAACTACTCTCAGCCAAACACAAACATCCATCATACAGCCCCAGGTCTTAGGAGTTTATGGTTTAGTGGGTGATATAAACATGGAAAATGGACTGTTAGAAAATATTCTGGTTAACAGAAATGTGTATGGGCATTAGGTTAACCAAAGGGAGTAATCATTCCCACCTGGAGGTTGGCTGGGGAAAGGGCCCATATCAAAGGAGAGCCAGGCTGAATCTTGAGGGATAAGAAGAAGCTTGTGAGTGTACAAGGAAGGGAAGGGCATTGCAGGCAGAGGGAGTAGGAAGAAGAAGAACAACATAAACAGTGCTCAACATTGAACATGAATAGAGCATTGGGGTTTGAGTGGGGAGAGGAGAGAGAGACAACTGGAGAGCAGGCAGAGGACAGGGGAACTTTACCACATTGCAGAGGGAGGACTTCACACACAGGCACCCAGGAGCTGGAACAGGTCTACTTTACACATGGATAGATATGTAGTCAAATGCTTGATGTATTAGTGACGGTGTCACATCTCCCAAGTCACACAGTGAGTACCTAAATGCAGTTTGATCACAGAAAGGCTGTAATGAGTGACAGGAATGCTTTGGAGCTGGCAAAACTTTCAGGGTCCCTCTGTGTTCACCCTGGGACCAGTCCTGGCTTCCACAAGGCTTGAAGTGTACAAAGGGGCTGTTCAGGGGGTGGTGGGCTGCCATTGCTCCAGCTGCCCTCAAGGCTGCTACACTAAGCATGGCTGCCCACGTGGCCCCCTAGGCATGCTGCTGTGGAGGCTCAGGTGAGAGAGCCTTAGTACCAGCCGCCCTTTTCAACCTCAGACAATGAAGGTTCTGGTTTGGGGCCGTGCCTTGTTTTCAGAGTCTCATTCTTTAGGAAGCTCTCTCTGGCCCTCTCCAGATTTGACTGCGGGGGTCACTGGCTCTGGTTCTAACTTCAGTCTCTCTGGCTGGATGTTTCCTTGCCTTCTACCTCTATGTGGGGCTGTGTGATACTGAACTCGGTAACACTGACAGCTACCATTTACTATGTACCTACTGTGTGCCGGGCTCAGTGCTAAGAGCTTTATATGCATGATCTCTAATCATCACAGCAACTTTGAAAAGTTGATATTTTGGATCCCAAACTGACTGGAAGAATAAGGAAAGTCTTCCTAACTCGAGGGACTTGAAGTTCAACCAAGGTCAGGAGTAGAGGCCGCCTCCCTACAGGCCGCCTCCCTACAGGCTCTGCCATACATTTGGAAAGTCTCTCTTGTTGCCCAGTCTCTGCAAACAACCATGTCCAGAGGAAATGGGAAAGTGTTATTCTAAAGTTTTCCCACAGGAAACCTCACCTTGTGTTATTGGTTAAATTGCATCACAGGCTAATTCCTGACCCAGAGACTAGCAAAAGGAATGGAGTGACCACCACTTTTGGAGAAAATGAGGCCCATTGCTGGATTGGAACTGGTTTGACTTCTAAAGGCAGAGCTCTGATGGGGAGAAGTAGATTCCTTAACAAACAGGAATTCCCTAGGAAGGAAGAAGAGAAAAATGGTGGTGGGGTAGGCAACCAACTGCGTTCATTGCCAACTCCTAGCACAAACTTCTTAGAACCAGTAAGCCACCAATGGGAACTTTATCTTGCTTAGACAGACAAAACTGAAAACCCTGAAATAAAAGGTGGGGCTTGTGCTGTTGAGAAGAAGGTTTTATCTACTCCAGGCCTAAATGTTTTTCAACGAGGTTATCGAAATGATATTTATTTAACAAATAAATATCCCATTGCCGTAGGTATCAGTACCTGCCATTTGCAGGTAAGAAAACAGACAGAGGAAGGTTAGGAGACTTTGTCCTGGGCTTCCCAGCAAGGAAGAGGCAGATGTGGGATTCAAGCTCAGGTGCTGGGTCCAAAGCAGATGCTCTCTCTGCTGCTCTACAGAGCAAATTCCAAGGTCTTAAAGGAAGCATAACACAAGCCTGAAAGGGGTCCCAAAGACCATCTACTCTAACCCCCTCATGAGCTTGCCTCCATGCCGTGGCATTTTCCCACGGGGCACTTGTCCAGCCTCCCCTTGAGCCCCTCCATGGAACAGGCAGGAATTCACATCTATGAAAAGAATGCTGAGTGTCCCTCATGGAGCGGGAGCCCACTCCTCAGGGAAACTGTGTGCCTGCACCCAAGGCACACACAACTTTCAAGTAAGAGGGAACATGTCATAGTGTCATTCAGGATCTCAGATCCAGGATCAGGGAGAGGCAGCACCTGTGTACAAGACATCATATGAGATAGAATCACAGCCTTGCTTGTGAGAAGGAAAAAGAGTGGTCCCAAACAGAAGTAAATTGAGATTCACATTGCAAGGCTTTTCTGAAAACACACCTGAGCACATTTCTCTCTGAAATCTCTTTGTGATGTTTCTACCAGCTGGCGGGCTGTCTGAGCACCAGCTCCTTCCTAAGCTAGGCTTACTCCACACAGCTAACAGAGGCTCAGCAGTGCTTAACTAGGCCTGTCATCAACTCACCCCACAACTAAAATGAGACATTCCTGTTATCATCTTATTCCTAGTCTAACTTTTATCTGGATAATTCTTTTTGTCGATACACGTTCAACCCCCAAACAATCTATGAACTGGATATCTTTTTGTTGTAAATACAAAAATAAAACATTGACAAGTGTTCAATTTAAATACTCCTTGAAGGGGCACTAATTAGAAATATGTCAATATAATGAAATACTTTAAAATGTTTTTTTAAGAGGCAGAATTAAGTCAGTTGATATGAAATAACATATCTCTAAGACGTTAAGATATTGATTAAGATGTTATTAAGATATGTTATTAAGATGCAGCACAGTGACATCAGTATGCTAGCTACCATTTATGTTAAAAAAATGATATCTCGAGTGGGACTTTCTTGTTTGTTAGAGTAGAATTGGAAGGGCAAAGCTGAGGACTACGAAGGATAAATAATGCACCTTGTATAGAAAGCCACCAACAACAGGCCAGAATTCCTTTCCAGGGCTTTCTTAAAGATGAAACAACTGACCTTGCAGCTATCAGCACACACTCCCCACCTTCCCACCCTAGTTGGCCTAGTAACCAGTGTTGGAGTTTTTCCTTCCCCACCATGCCCTGCTGCAAGCCACATGAAATGAGCTCCAAGAGAAACATCATTAAAGATTGGAGTTTACTTGCAAGAAGAGGAGGCCGGTGCCTCATTTACCAGTTGGTCAGCTGCTTAGGTATAGTTAATGCATTGATCTGCCCTGTTCCTGTTGAGCAGGGGCAAAGAGCCTTGGGAGAAACGGCAGAGTCTGGCTTGAAAGGGACACGTGAGTCTCCGATGGGCAAGTGGACACCATGGAAGGTGACAGTCTTGAGTTGTCTTGTTTCCTGTCACTGGGCAAGGAGACCCAAGCATAAGAGGCTGTGGGGTGTACACAGAGGCAGAGGCAGAGGCTGAGGGGCTGGGAGAGGTCAACCTGCAGCTGCATCCGCCACACTGGGGAAGCCATGTGTGTGAGAGAGCCTCTCTGAAGAACTTACCTGGCAGCCTCAAAGAGCCTGTTTTAGGGTGCCAGACATTCAGATGGTTAGTGTTGGCCAGTGAGGCCATGAGCATTCACAGAGAAAGAACCATAACGCAGGAAGTTCAGTAAGGAGACAGTTACCCTCCCTCCCCATTGCCTCTCCCAGTCCCCAACTTTGATAAAGGTCAGGCAGAAGCTGTCATTGAACCTGATCATGACTCATCCCTCTCTACTCCAAGAGGAAAAGTGAGGGGACAGGAGTAAAAGACAGATATGCCCCCTGCCCACTGCAGGTGCCCCCAGGTCATGATGGGGGTGGGTGGCTTGAGTAGATAAGATCATAATTTTAGACTAGATTAGACCAGAATTTTTAACAGCTAAAAGCAAGAAGAAAGCTATGGGACCCCTTCATTTTCTGCCTCCCTCATAGGGATGGGAGATTGGACAGAGCACTCTTGTAAGTTGTGATCAGTTAAAACCCCCCTCCCACATTTTAGGTTAGTTTCCCACAGCTCCATATATGTGGATACGGGCAGACTATCTCTGGAAGGATAGAGAAGAAATGAGGATATGCCTCTTGAAGAATGACTTGCAGACTGACCCCAGGCCAGATATACTTCCTGCATATCTTTTGTGCTAGTTTTTGTGTTCTTGTTATCACATATAAATATTACACAAAATAGGCAGAAGGCATGCCAAAGCAGTGAGAGGGAACAGGGAGGATGAAAGAATGGAGACAGGACCCTTATAACTCAGAAAAAAGCAATCAAATTTATCTCTTTAAGGTAACAGGTTCACACTGAGGTGCAAAACTCAAATCTATTATTTGTCCCAGAAGGAGTGGGGTGATGGGAGCTACTCTGCACTCGGTTTGGTCCTGAGGGGCAGAGGAAGTGAGGATAAATGAGGATACTTCCAGACAAGTTGCATGCTACAATTGGCCTACCCGGTTGGCAGGAGACAGAAGAGACACTGGGATGCACACAGCCTTCCACCTGCCTGCCCTCTGCCTAAAGGAGTCTCTTACCCACATCCTGGGTCATGAGAGCATTCCAGAAAGTGGAACCTGACCCTGGCCTTCCGCAGCAGACCACCTGCAAAGGAAAACTCGTCAGATTCAAGTATGAGTAGTCAGAAAGCGCCATCACGAGATCTGCGTACAGACAACAACAGAGGAAAGGGGTCTGGGACAGGGAGAGAAGAAACATCACCGTGGCATTACAGATGCATGTACCGGATTCTCCCTGTGACGCTGTTTGTAATAACGATGATAATAATAACTTTAAAACTTGAGAATGGCCTAAATATCCATGAATAAAGAACTAATTATACAAATCATGGTACATCTATATAACTAGTTCTTTTGAAGCCTATTTTGTGTAATATTTGTACGTGATAACAAGCAACCAAAAACCAGCACGAAAGGTATGCAGGAAGTATACCTGACCTGGGGTCAGTCTGCAAGGCATTCCTCAGGAGGCTTTTCCTCATTCCTTCTGTATCTTTCCAGAGACAGTCTGCCCATATCCACAAAATCATGAGTTCTGTCTGTACGTGCTAATATGGAAAGATATTCAAGATATATAAATCACTTTAAGTGACTTATTAAATAGGCAACATGTAAACATAGTATAAAATCCTAATAATACAAAAGGGTATACAGTGCAAAGGAAGTTGCTCTTTTTTTAAAAACCACAAACGTGTTTATTCCTCTAAAAACAGTATACCATCTTTCCAGTTTTCAAAATGTTATTATCAGTTATCTGCAGATTACTCTCATTAATCTGATTTTTACAAATCTCAGACAGAGCAGAGCAATTCACCAGCACCATCATCAAGCGAGCTACAAATCTATTCTTTACCGAAGCAAGGAGACACTTAAGATCAAGTCAAGAGAAGAGCTTTCAGTGTTTACAGAAGGGTAACTCACATCTATTTGTCATACATTTCAGGGTCCCATATCCCCCTTTTAAATTGTCTAACTCCTAACTCAGTTTATTTTTATAGTGTGAAAACAAGGAGTCACCCAAGTGAGATATTCCTTCAGAGCACTGTTGAAAATGAATCAAACATGGAGATCCCCCAGATCCCTGTTCTCAAGTGTTAAAAATATTTTATATTAGCACACAGAATATCCTTAGATATATTCCATTATGTTCTAAAGAGTTTGTGTTTCCCCCTTTTTGATGATGTTTTCAATTTCTTCCGGGACCTTTCCTGTATAGTCAATTGGTTCTATTGCTTTTAACTTCTCTTGATACTCCAGTGGCAAACCATTTTTTTTGCACTCATGCAAATAATCTTTTTATACTGTGAAGACAGAGGAGTACTTTCGTAATTTGTCATCAGATAACTTTGACAGGTTAGTTCTCTTTCTTCTTGAGTAAACTTTAACTTCTATTGCAACATATTTTCCTTTTTTTTTTTTTTTTTTGAGACGGAGTCTTGCTCTGTCGCCAGGCTGGAGCGCCGTGGCAGCAATCTCGGCTCACTGCAACCTCCGCCTTCCGGATTCAAGCCATTCTCCTGCCTCAGCCTCCTGGGTAACTGGGATTACAGGTGTGCGCCACCACACCCAGCTAAGTTTTGTATTTGTAGTAGAGACGGAGTTTCACCATGTTGGCCTGGATGGTCTCGATCTGCAGGCGGGCCACACAAAAGAACGCCGCTGAGGGGTTTCGGAGGTGGATACTCTCGTCAGCAGGTTGCTGCCGTAGACGAAGTACAGAAAACTGTCCTCATCCGGCCTGGGACGTCCCTGCAGCCCGAGTTCGCCATGTCCCACTGCTGCCTGAAGGGGAACCTGGAGCAGAGCTGTGAGGAGCAGCCAGAGAGCGCAGCGCGGCGGCCCAGGACCCTGGCCCAGTGACTCCCTGGCCGCCGCCTCCAGGTAAAAGTTGCTCTTTTACCTTATTCCTCATCAGTTCAGATTCTCTCACCAGGGGCAACCTCTATTTTTGGATTCTTGTGCCAGGACATGTTATTAAATTTTTTTAAAAAGGTCAGACCAGCGTATGATTCCATATGTGTGAAATTTAGAAGATTACATATATATTTGCAGGTGTGGGTATATGTACAATATATATAATATGTTATACATATACACAATACAATATATAAAATCAATATATATTATTTTTTCTAAAAAGGGACTGATGACTCAATTAATTAATTAATTAATAATTTCCCCATCAGTCAGATGAGGAAGGGGCTTTTTATTTTCCATCTTTCTTCATTGACTATTTACCATATGCACTTTCACTTGTATGTTTACTCTTTTTATTTATTTAAAGTAGATACTGGGATGTAGGGAGGTGGAGAAACCAGTTTGGACTAGACTTTAAAGAACGGTGGCAGAAGGGTATGAGATACAATAATAACCTGAGGGAATAGCAGTGTTGAGAAAAAGCATCTTTTGTTTAAGGGAACCTTGACTGTATTTGTTTTATTTTTTCCTTTTGTAGAGGAAGCAACTAGTTGACGGGGGAAAATATGAGCGAGAGAGAGACAGAGAGAGAAAAAGAGGATGCTTGATGGAGCAAAGTCACCAACAGCACTGGAGGAGGGGACAGAGGGCCAGGCAGTGGGGCTGACCTCAGAGAAGACAGGTGCACCTTTGGAGGGTGCACCAGAGGGGGCGTGGAGGGGACAGACAAGGAGGGTGCCGAGGCTGAGGATGGGCAAGCTAACTGGCCACAGTGCAAGCCCAAGGGGACAACGGATTCCAGACTCTGGACACATGGCCGAAATAACCAACTGTGAGTTCCTGGCTACAGAGGAGGTGAGTGGAGCCAGGAGAAGAAGATGAGAGAGCAGAGTGGGGAGGCATTAAGTCGAGATGAAGATGAAAACTGGTTTAGTGCCAGGGTTTAAAAAAACAATAATATTTTTAAAAGGTTATGCTCAATGACAGGAAATTCAGGCTCTGCGTGACAGGAAATTCAGTAGGCACTCGGTGAGCTGCATGACTGAATTTGTGTAGCAATATCAGAAATGCTGAAACAAAACAATGAAAGTTTTTTTAAAAAAATACTTTCAAGCTTTTGGGAAACATAATTTTGGTTAACATGACCCCACAATTAAATGAAGTCTATTTAATTATGGAGGCAGTACTTCTGGAGGAAAACAAATTGCCTAGGCTGTCAATTTAGCAATGCAACAAACATGAAATCAATAGTTTATTAATATCAGGTGTATGGGTATAGACTTGCCTTATACAGAAGAGTTACATTCACACACCTGGTTGCAAAGAAATTAAACATGAGCTGAGATGCTCAAA
>NW_012103732.1:1383434-1385423 GCF_000951045.1 Mandrillus leucophaeus | reverse complement strand
TGAGATCACAGCACTGCACTCCAGTCTGGGTGATAGAGTGAGACTCCATCTCAAAACAAAACAAAACAAGAAGAAAACAAACAAACAAACAAAACAAAACCACTCACAAAAACCAAAAAACAAAGTGCAGAACCATGTGTGTAGGACAATCTCTTTTTTATGAATATAACAATCTAGGGTATGAAAGCATTATATACGTGTGTGTATGATTATATATGAATGAGACAGAGCTGTATATCCTAACATGAAACATTTCCAAGCAAAAAACATACTAAGTTTGTTACTTTGCAAAGTAATATCTACAGCTAAAAAATGAAAAAAAAAAATTACACATGTATAGATGCATGTTCTGTGCAGTGTGGGTGCCTAGACAGGGGACTGGGCAGTGCGACCTTGAGCAGGAGTGACCTGGAGCAGGATGGTGCAGGTTTTCAGCTTTCCTCTGTAGGTTTCTATATTATTTGAAACTTACACAATCAGGATATATTCCTACATGACTTACGTAAGAAAATAAAGAGAAACAGTAAGCGCCAAAAATGAAAAGTACGTAATCAACTCTTTGAGGCCTTCATGGG
Source organism: Mandrillus leucophaeus (assembly GCF_000951045.1). Classification (NCBI taxonomy): domain Eukaryota; kingdom Metazoa; phylum Chordata; class Mammalia; order Primates; family Cercopithecidae; genus Mandrillus; species Mandrillus leucophaeus. Next base: position 1,384,848 of record NW_012103732.1, on the reverse strand, counting down.
AAACTGGAGAACCAGACAGGAGTTCATACGAACATGAAACACATCCAGGTCTACTAATCATGACCACACTGGGAAAGAGGGGACAGAGGGTTTGGTAGTCGTGGCAGGCCCAAGTATCTTGCTTCTGCAGTATTCAGAGAAATGTGGAGACACCGAGCTTGCAAGTCCATCTCAAAAGGTCTTGGCCCTTCAGCAGTGACATGGCAGTGGGGAGGAAGGAAGAAAACAGACTGTCTCTGTGTGACTGGTGATGCCTAAGGGCTGGAGCATGAGATGGTCCCCAGGCCCTGTGCCATAACTGACATGCAGGAATAGGTGTTGGCACTGGTGAGAGCCAGTCTGCGTGTGACAGAGGCAGCAGATGATCAGAAATGGAGGGGGCTTTCTGACAAGGGCACCATCATCCCATGGGGAAGGAACATCTGACTCTTGGCTCACACTAAGATGCTGCCAGAGCGGCTGGTCTCAAAGGGCAAAACAACAGCCCCAGATGGAAAGTGTTCATGACGCAGCCTCTGAGGTCCTTCTGCTGAAGGTAAGACCCCTGCTTGCCTGGCTCTATCTGGATTGCTGAAAATACTCAAGCACAGGGCAAGCTGAGGAAGGGGCGTGTGGAGGGAGGTGAGTGGTGGCAACAAGTCAGTCTTCTGAATCCCCTATCAAAAATCTGGGAAAGGTAACTTTTTACAATGAGGGTTGGAAACACTGACGCAGAAGATGCTGACTGGGGAGGTTTGGAGCCAACCATGGGTCCAGGTCGGTCCATTACAATAGAACCAACACGGCAACCTGGAGTCACATAGGCTAATCTAAACCAGCCTGACGGATCCCCATGTCCTTCCCAGGCCTTCACTGCTCCAAGAGTAACCAGTCACATGTCTCAGTAGCAGGAAGGAAGTCATTGACCTCACAGCAAAGTGAAGCTGGTGAAGGAACAGAAGAGAGGTGAGAATCTCCACAATGAGGGGAGGGCAGCATGGAAGAGGGAGTCCAGGCCCTGCCAGCTGAGGAGATGGGGACATAAGGCACAACTGTGGAAACCCTGGGCCACTACTCTGCAGCGTCCCCAAAGCCTGCTGTGGTACTCTGTGGCTGCCCTCTGCATCCCGTCTGGCTACCAAGGCAAAAGGGTCTCAGCTGTTTAGGCTAGTGCCAGCCATGCTCCCTCTAATGCCTAAGTGAGGGTTCCTGAGGCCTCCACTTCAGCATCTGGGATACCACAAGGGGGTGCCAGGAGGGGAAGGGGCCCTAAACATGAGCAGGGGATTTTGGCATCCAAATGTGTTGGCCTGGAGAGTGTGAGGAACATAGAAGCTTGGAGAACACACAGCAGGTGTTGGTGTGAGGCTGGGTGATGCGAAAATGGAGACTGGGGTTGGGAAACCAACACATGGTACAGAGGAAACACAATACC
>NW_012103732.1:1367838-1383384 GCF_000951045.1 Mandrillus leucophaeus | reverse complement strand
CATCCAGGTCTACTAATCATGACCACACTGGGAAAGAGGGGACAGAGGGTTTGGTAGTCGTGGCAGGCCCAAGTATCTTGCTTCTGCAGTATTCAGAGAAATGTGGAGACACCGAGCTTGCAAGTCCATCTCAAAAGGTCTTGGCCCTTCAGCAGTGACATGGCAGTGGGGAGGAAGGAAGAAAACAGACTGTCTCTGTGTGACTGGTGATGCCTAAGGGCTGGAGCATGAGATGGTCCCCAGGCCCTGTGCCATAACTGACATGCAGGAATAGGTGTTGGCACTGGTGAGAGCCAGTCTGCGTGTGACAGAGGCAGCAGATGATCAGAAATGGAGGGGGCTTTCTGACAAGGGCACCATCATCCCATGGGGAAGGAACATCTGACTCTTGGCTCACACTAAGATGCTGCCAGAGCGGCTGGTCTCAAAGGGCAAAACAACAGCCCCAGATGGAAAGTGTTCATGACGCAGCCTCTGAGGTCCTTCTGCTGAAGGTAAGACCCCTGCTTGCCTGGCTCTATCTGGATTGCTGAAAATACTCAAGCACAGGGCAAGCTGAGGAAGGGGCGTGTGGAGGGAGGTGAGTGGTGGCAACAAGTCAGTCTTCTGAATCCCCTATCAAAAATCTGGGAAAGGTAACTTTTTACAATGAGGGTTGGAAACACTGACGCAGAAGATGCTGACTGGGGAGGTTTGGAGCCAACCATGGGTCCAGGTCGGTCCATTACAATAGAACCAACACGGCAACCTGGAGTCACATAGGCTAATCTAAACCAGCCTGACGGATCCCCATGTCCTTCCCAGGCCTTCACTGCTCCAAGAGTAACCAGTCACATGTCTCAGTAGCAGGAAGGAAGTCATTGACCTCACAGCAAAGTGAAGCTGGTGAAGGAACAGAAGAGAGGTGAGAATCTCCACAATGAGGGGAGGGCAGCATGGAAGAGGGAGTCCAGGCCCTGCCAGCTGAGGAGATGGGGACATAAGGCACAACTGTGGAAACCCTGGGCCACTACTCTGCAGCGTCCCCAAAGCCTGCTGTGGTACTCTGTGGCTGCCCTCTGCATCCCGTCTGGCTACCAAGGCAAAAGGGTCTCAGCTGTTTAGGCTAGTGCCAGCCATGCTCCCTCTAATGCCTAAGTGAGGGTTCCTGAGGCCTCCACTTCAGCATCTGGGATACCACAAGGGGGTGCCAGGAGGGGAAGAGGCCCTAAACATGAGCAGGGGATTTTGGCATCCAAATGTGTTGGCCTGGAGAGTGTGAGGAACATAGAAGCTTGGAGAACACACAGCAGGTGTTGGTGTGAGGCTGGGTGATGCGAAAATGGAGACTGGGGTTGGGAAACCAACACATGGTACAGAGGAAACACAATACCGTAGGCCTTTACATAACTGGCTTTCAACCTGTCTGTACAGGAGAGTCTCCTGGGAAGCTTTAAAAATACCTGTCTGGGCCCCAACCCGGAACAATTAAATTGGAACCCCGGGAGTCCTCTTGGACTTATGCTCCTTCCATAGACCTTCCTTCCTCAGAGGAAAACACACTCAAAGGTGTCTTTTCCGTCTTTGCTGGGAGGCAGAAAATTCACTTGGCGCACAGGCTTCTCTGCCGTGTCTTGGGAAGTTTACCTGCTCTGTGAGGTGCTGTTTCACTATGAAATTTACTCCCCTGTGACTTTCAATCCAGGAAACTGAGTCTCAGGGACCCTGGCTAACGACAGCCCTCACCTCCCTTTGGGTGTATCCCCATTTATTTATGGAAAGCATTTTCTGCCACTTGAAGCACAAAGATTTACTGAGGGGAGGGTGTAGCAGAGTGGTGGGTGAATCCTGAGTGGAGTCGCTTTGCTGTGCAGGTAACTTCCTCTTCCCCCTTAGGGCATGAACAGACACAGGTGTTCTGAGTTCTGGATTCTCTTGTCCTGGGTGTGGAATGGACAAATGCTAAGCTCTTTTGCTTTTTAGAATGGAGATGTTGTTTTGAAATGTAAGCTGGAGAGAGGTAGGGGACGGCAACCAGGCTTTGAGAAGAAGAAGGGAGTGGCCTGGCTCTGATGGCAGAGAGAGGGTGGCCAGTCTTGAGTGGTGGGGACTTGTGTGCCATTCACCATCCAGCACCCAAGTTGAGATATACATCTCAGGTGAACCGAGTGAACTGAGGCCCTGGATACCTGGGGAGGAGACCCAGAGTCTTAGGAACTGGGGGCCAAGTGAAAGGGCCAAGGATCTTGCCTGACCTGGAGATGGTGGGGGCCACCAGAGGAGCCTGAAGATGGGGACATTGTCCTGGGGGCCTGCACAAGGAGCATGGCTACCATGCTGCACTAAAGGCCCCTGCCCAATGTTCCTGAATGGTGGAAACTCTACGACTCTAGACTTCTTTGATCTTCCCAAGGGAGGGATGAGGGCAAGGTGATTGGGGACTGGGCCAGATTTAATTTTCTTTAGAGAAATTAAGAAACGTGGCAGTTCTTTTTTTTGTTTGTTTTTGAGATGGAGTCTCGCTCTGTCACCAGGCTGGAGTGCAGCAGCGCAATCTTAGCTCACTGCAATCTCCACCTCCTGGGTTCACGCCATTCTCTTGTCTCAGCCTCCTGAGTAGCTGGGACTACAGGCACCCGCCACCACACCCAGCTAATTTTTGTATTTTTAGTAGAGACGGGGTTTCACCACGTTGCCCAGGGTGGTCTCGATCTCTTGACCTCGTGATCCGCCCACCTCAGCCTCCCAAAGTGCTGGGATTACAGGCTGAGCCACCGTGCCCGGCTGAAATGTGGCAATTCTTATGCTCTAGGGTAGTGGAGTGATTCACACGACCCATATAGATTTGTTGGTTTAAGCAGATCATTGAGAGAGGGCGTTTCCATGCAGTGACTTTGAAGAAGAGGGTAGAATTAAAGTCTGGTGTACGGCATGAAAAAACCCAACAGAGCCAAAGGGGTGATGCAGGAAAGCCAGGGGAGGAGATCCTGGTAGCAGGTGTTCTAAAAGGAACTTTTTCCTCCTCTAGGGCATCTTCGGTGAAGTTGAAACTGGTTCCCCAACGTTTACATGTGATGGCTTCTCTTACCCCAATTCCTTCTTGGAAATTTTTTTTTTTTTTTTTTTTTTTTTTTGAGACGGAGTCTCGCTCTGTGGCCCAGGCTGGAGTGCAGTGGCCGGATCTCAGCTCACTGCAAGCTCCGCCTCCCGGGTTTACGCCATTCTCCTGCCTCAGCCTCCCGAGTAGCTGGGACTACAGGTGCCCGCCACCTCGCCCGGCTAGTTTTTTGTATTTTTTTTAGTAGAGACGGGGTTTCACCATGTTAGCCAGGATGGTCTCGATCTCCTGACCTAGTGATCCGCCCGTCTCGGCCTCCCAAAGTGCTGGGATTACAGGCTTGAGCCACCGCGCCCGGCCGGAAATGTTTTAAAGTAACTCTGATTTATTGTTACAAAAACTCCTATAAAAATGTGTTTCCTGACATTCCTGACCCCTAGCTTCAGTTCCTCTCGCCAAAAGCAACTGCTGTTACCAGTTTCTCGTGTCTCCTTCTGGGGACGTCCTTCACGTACTTTTCCTTAAACAGTACCATTTCTGCTGCTGTTCCGCCCCAGCCCTGGCCACTTTGCAATTGACCTTGAGCAGATGTACCCCTAACTCATTTTTAGAATGCTACTCACGATTCCATTTTGTGAATGTACCCTCATACATTCAACCAGTCTCCTGTTATTGGAGTTTCCAGCATGACTTTCCCTTCTATGTGAATGTTTTCTTTTGGAGAACTCAGAGGTACCTGGCTGAGGGGAACTCAGGAACTTGAGGTCAGAGGACCCAGAGAGTTGGAATCTTGGGGAATTGTTAATATTAGGGAACTTGGGGGTTTCCCCAGCCAAGGCATTGGAGATTTGAGGTGATACTAAAAATATCTCAAGGGTTGATATTTCAGTTTTTTATTTCCTCTGAATCCCAGAAATTTCTGGACTAAGCTCCCCTTATGTGCATTAGTGGAGAGCTGAAGAGAATGCACCTTTCCATGGCCTGCAGTCCGACCCAGAAGCTCTACACAAAATTGGATTGAATTGAATATACCTTATCTTTTGTGAATAAAAATACAGCATTTGTTGCACAGTTGTTTTTTTCCTCCTCTGAATCTTCCAGTAGAGAATGGCAGTCCTTGCAAAGACCTTCTTGTTGGTTTTGGGAATCAGCAGATGGTGTCTGACATGCACTTAATTTGTTTTTTCCTTCCCCCGCAACTCTGGCCCTGTCTCTTTTAGGCCCTGCTGTTTTGCTGGGCTGAGCAGTGTCCTTGCCTTTCAACATCACCCTGAAGGCCCTGACCCGTGAGTACTGATTCACAGGCCGTGTCGGAGGCACTTTAAGATTCCTGCCATGTCATCCTGTTCCTCTTCTGACACAGGCGAGAGCAGTAATGTTCCAGTTGGGCGTTGGCTTCTTCCAGGACTGGGTCAACATTCAGGAATTACGAAACTAGGTGCCTCATTTCCTCATGATCTGAAAAACCAATGGAAATTCCCTCAGGAGGAACAATGGGCGGCAGCCGTATAGACACCAGCTGGGTATCCTCATAGCTGGAGTTTGAGATGAGGAAAGGGTGATGCCCCTTGATAGCAACTTAATGCACATGGGGCATTATTCTGACACACAGTGACACAGCTGGCTGTTGTTACTCCTCTTGGATTATTCCATCCCTTGTACTGAGAGCAAGGTCAGCCCCACCAGGCTGAAGCAATTGGTTGGGAGGAAGGTTTACATAATAGAAAGGAGAAAGAGAATGATGCAATCTGCATTTTTATTTCTTCCTCACCTAGTTGAATTCTATGGCAACATTCGCAGAAACACTAGGTCCTAGCTCAGGATTCCCAGTTGTGGCGGTGGGAGAGGTGCCTCCAGGAAGCATTGCAGGACTTCTGGAAGTATACACAGGGCCGATGCTAGGCAGCAGTTCACCATGCGGCAAGGACCAGCAGCAGTTCTGATTGGTTGGGGCCAACGCCATCTGGGGCGTTAATATTTTAAATATGTCTGGGTGTGTTCTGATATTGAATATTACATGAATATTTTATATGTGGAACATAAAGGAGGGGATTTCTTTTGTAATTCAAACTACAGGAATTGGTAGGTGAGATGGAGAAATTTTGCCATTGGCAAAATCCACTGGCGGTTGAGATGGAGAAATGCAAAAATCCCAGTGGGAGGAAAGAAATCCCTGGGGACCATCCGAGCATTTGGGATGGTGGTAGTAAAAATTTTGCACTTATCAGAAAGGCACATGAGTAAAATATGGTTGAGAAACACTACATAAAATAGAGGTGGTTCTGGTTTGATACCAGCAGGGGCGACACACGAGGAAAACCCCCATTATAAATCTGTGCATGCCGTGGGGGGGTGGTGCGTTGACAGACATAGAGATTGAAATCATTCAGCCTTGTGGTCATGAGGCGTGCCAATGGCCTTCCCGAGTCCTTGGGGGGCTCCTGAGCAGTGTTCCAGGCACCCTTGTTTGTTCTTACCATTCTGTGATTTCAGGCGAACGTGCTGGAAAAGGGCTTCCTGAAGTAGAGGCCCACAGAGGGGACTATAGTGTGGTGGTCAAGAGCGTGGTTTCAGTCCCAGGCAGACCCAGTCCCAGTTCCTCGGCTGCCACTCACTGGCCACAGAATGCAAGGGAGTAACTTAATCTCTCCAGCCCCCAGTTTCCTCTTTGGTGAGGGTCATAGGACTTACTGCAGAGGAGAGGGGAGGAGTATTTGAGATGATATACTGATAATGTGTTTTCCACAGGGCCTGGCCTAGAGTAGGTGCTTAGTAAGTAGTAGCTGGCACTGCCAGTGCACAGGAGCAAGAGGGCCTGTGAGTTCCACTTCAGCCACAGAAGAGGAGGCAGAAATGCCAGGAAGGTTGAGAACTGGAAAAGGGCGATGATCAGGAATAATGACCCTAAGGAAGCAGGAAGACTTCCGAATCCTCGAACATTTCCCAGTCCCCAGTAAATCTCCAGTCCTGATGAAGACAAAAATCTTGTTTCTTGTTTTTGTGAGTGTCAGAAGTAGCTGGAAAGATGTGTCCTGTGCCTAGCCAAAGTTAGGAGAAGAGAAAACACCTAGGAACCAGAGGAGAAAAAAAAAAAAAAAAAAAAAAAAAAAAAAAAAAAAAAAAGCTGGAACCTGGGGCTTGGGGCTTGTAGAAAGGCAAAAAAAAAAAAAAAAAAAAAAAAAAAAATAGCTGACAGTCAGCCAAGACTCCAAGTGTGGCCCCAGGGGCTTGGCCAACAAGAAGCCTGTGGTAATTCCTGACACAGTAGTTCTGGGAAGTTGATTTACCCAATAACCCTCCCTGCATGGGCTCAGTTTAGTTTGTGGCTTACTATAAATAAACATTTGTTCAAGAACACAACTGAATGGGCAGGCTAGCTTGGCTAATAGTATCTATGATTTAGCTACTCTAGAGCCCTCCAAAGATATCAGGTGTGCCTTATCCATTAGCACAGCAAGGCACAGGGCTGAGCAGGTGAAGAGAGTACACAGCTGTGGTCTGACCTGCTCAATATCCCTTCTTCCTGAAACAGAACCTATCTTTTCTTCTTGGGGAGCCCTCTTAGCCCTCCCCTACTCTTAGCCCTTGGCTTAGGTTCCTCTTTTAAGACTCAGTTCTACCAGGAGGTAACCTCTGGTAAATTCTCAAACCCCGGGACACAATTTGAACCAATGAGATGCAATTCAATATGTGGAGCCCCTGGGCCAGAGCTGCTCTCTTGCTAGAGAACTTTGAGTTTGTACATCTGTAATTATTGGGGTTTTATCTTCTCTCCAAGACAGCCTCAGTAAGGATGAAGACAACAGGATAAAGCAGAACCAAGAGAGGGAGAGACACCATTTGAGCTCTCCTGACACCATTTGAGCTCCTCCTTCTCCAGGTGAGCATGAGCCAGTCCTGCATTTTTCCATTGCTTGGGCTTGTAAATTCTCTTTGTGCTTAAGTGGGTTTGAGGTGAGCATCTTTCACCTAAATACGTTGGGAAACTGAGAGGATACCTTCTGTTTTCTCTTCACCAGCAGAGTGGAAAAGCAACAGAGTCCTCCTTGTGATCTGAATTACAGATTTCGCAGAACTTTTCAAGGGTTAGCCTCTGTGTTGACTTTTGGTCTTCCCAACTCAGGTGCTTGACTCAAGCTCTAGTCTGAAATTAATTCCACATTTTGTAAAATAAGGAGGAAACAGAGTTGGTGAGGAAGCATCAATATTTTACAATAAGATTGATTTATATAAAATTTGCTAAAAATCTACCAATGTATCCACTGCTGAGCCTGGATTATCATCTCCAGCATGGAGTACTGTCTTTTTCTTAATTGCATGGGAGCCATTCTGAGAAACAGTAGTAAATAACTTTGTCAAAAGAGGGAGAAGAGTCATCTGGACAATGGAAATTAATATTCTATTACCTTTCAAGTTTGATGAGTATGGGTTTGGGGTTTAGTAAGTAGTAAATATGGTTTGCATGTCCGTGTCTCTGGCAAGAGGATATATATCTCTGAATAGAACCTGAGCAGCATATATAAACTGCCTTTAGGTTCATGTAGTTTGACAACTATATGCTTTTCTAACCTGTGGGTTAGATGCAGATGTGGTTCTTTCTTGTTCCCTGCAGACACCCTGGTCTCCGTGTTAGTCCATTTTCACACTGCTCTAAAGAATATCTGAGACCAGGTAATTTATTAAAAACAAAGAGGTTTAATTGACTCACAGTTCAGCATGGCTGGCAAGGTTGCAGGAAACTTACAATCATGGTGGAAGGCAAAGGGGGAAGCAAGGCATGTCTTACATGGCAGGAGGAGAGAGAGACAGCAAGTGAAGAGGACGTGCTACACTTTTAAACCATCAGATCTCCTGAGAACTCACTCACTAACACAAGAACAGCATGGGGGAAACCACCCCCATGATCCAATCACCTCCCACTGGTTCCTCCCTCAACACTTAGGGATTATAATTCAAGATGAGATTTGGGTGGGGACAGAAAGCCAAACCATATCACCCTTCTTCAACATATCCAAAATGTTCCTTACCTTTTCAGTTCAAGCCATGTGTGAGCTTGGGAAAGTTCTCAATGTGTTTCAGTGATGTTATCTGTAAAATGAGCAGCTTGGACTAGATCAGTGGTTCCAACTTTTTAAAAAAGGAGTAGAATTCTTTGTTCAAACAGAGCTTACACCGAACACCCATAAAGTAAACAGATAAAACTGGAGCTGTTGCAGTGTGGGTAGAACCTGGAAGCCTCCTTGGTTGGCCTTAAGGATGGCTCTTGAGGTATCTTTATAAGCCTTTAAGACTCAGATGAATGGCCAGGCCTGGTGGCTCATAACTGTAATTCCAGCACTTTGGGAGGCCAAGGAGGGCAGATGACCTGAGGTCAGGAGTTTGAGACTAGTCTGGCCAACTTGGTGAAACCCAGTCTTTACTAAAAATACAAAAATTAGCCAGGTGCGGTGGCAGGTGCCTGTAGTCCCAGCAACTTGGGAGGCTGAGGCAGGAGAATCTCTTGAACTCGGGAGGTAGAGGTTGCAGTGAGCTGAGATTGCACCACTGCGCTCCAGCCTGGGCAACAGAGAGAGTCTCCATTTCAAAAAAAAAAAAAGACTCAGATGAACATTTCAGACCAGATGTTCTCTAAGATCTTTTCCAGTTCCAAACATTGCAGTCCTGTTTTTGAGTGCCACATCTTCTGTGAAGTCTTTTTAATACCCTGGCTCATGCCGATTGCTTCTTTTTCTGTGCCACTTAGCGTTTGTGACTATGCACACACACTGCCCGTGTTTGTACACTGAACCACATATGGAGATTGTCTTTCTTTGAAGCTTGTACCTCTATGTGATTCTTTTGGGAACTGAATCAAAACTGACTAGTAAGTTACAGAATATAACTGAGAGAATTCCAGGAAATGGGAAGATAAAATTTGTTTACAGCCCAGGGAAGGGTCTGCCCTCCTGGGGCAAGTTGCTGTGCTGACAAATGGTGAGCTGCTAGCCCAGAGCAAATCAAATCTGGATAGATATGAAGCATGGGTACCAGGCACAGCTAGGCAGGCACAGACCAAAGGTCTCCATAATTGGTCTTTCTCCCAGATCTTTTTTTCCTGGTGCTTGTGTTGGCCAAGCTGTGGTAGTTGGAAGGCCATGGAAGATGTTTGCATAGCCTCACCTTTCAGCACCACTGGGCCAGCCACTGCAGTAGATGGTTAGGTTACTACTAAAGACACCATCGGGGGAAAACCCTGGGCTTGTCTCTACTACTCCACCTGCCTTAGTTATTTTCCTTCCACTGTGGGTCGAGTTCCTTTTCCTGAATAGCGAACTTTTTTACTGTCACTCTCACTCTGGAGTTCTGTGTAAACTTTAGGGCGCTTAGAAACATACCTCACACTGGATGTGATTTTTACAAGACCAGCCACGTTCAGTGGGACCTACCCTAGGACAGTATGTAGTGAACAGCTTCTGGAGGCTCAGGAAACGACATTATGGCTGGAGCACCACCTAGTGGCAGTGAAGAACAGTGCGTGTGGTGAACGAATGATTTTCCCAATGAAGTGTAAATGGGTAAATATTAAGTTAAATCGCTTTCAGGGATTCCCTTTCTCCAAAAACAATCCCATTTAAAATATGCTTTAAAGCAAAAACTATACTGGACATGATTTTTAGTCTTTTACTAATTATTCCAAAGATATCAGTGTCACCATAATGAAGACTAATTATTCTAGAGTTCTCAGTGATAAGATGCTTAATACTAGCCTATAAATGATTGCTATCATTTACAAGAGGAATTAGGAGAAAAAATGTGGCAAATTCAGTGGAAACTCACTTCTGAAAATTATTCAGGTTGCCACAGAACTTTTGGAATATTGAATCTCAGAATCCTTGTGTTGTGAAAAGTCTCAAGGATACACTAGTCCTGTGCTGAACATTTTCTTAGCCGTGGAACTCTTTCTTCTAATAAAATCTTATTCTGCCACCTGTATTACCTTCAAACCCTTAGAGCTGTCAACAAGGGAAGCCATGCAGTTGTCGATATGTTCAAATTTGATGTACATATGAGGTACAGCTTATGCTGTGGTCATACTGAGCTTTTCCACAAACCTACTAAAACACATACCAAAAAAAAAAAAAAAAAAAAACCACTAAAGGAGTCATCTTCAGAGGCAGTGCTTTTATGCCAATAGAACCACCACTGATCAAGACAATTTGGGGACTTCTCTTTTAAAATTGCCTTTGTATTGGTTTATACTGATGACATGAAAATCGTATTACATTACTTTGGGTCCTGCTTGTTTGGAACAAGAAACTGCATTACACAGCTCAGTCAATGTTCTTAATTATCAAATGTATCAGATAGCCTCTGTTTCTCAAAACTAAATCTCTCCAAAATGTAAGAAGATGATAGTCACGGATTTTGCAGTACATCTTTGTGCTTCTCAAACTCTGGGAGATGATTTACCCTTGAAAGAGCTCAAGGTAATGGTCTTTAAATGGTTTGCAGATACAAGGAGAGGCATAGACGGGCAAAGAAGTGCAATTCATTTTCTATTAGAAAATATGCCTCTAATTTCTAATTAGAAAAGTTTTCAAGTGATGTAGAAGGTAAGACTAGGGTGAGTGGGGGTAATGAGAATGAGAAAGTCTTTAACAGGGGGACTATTAAAAGACTCACTCCTTCAGGATGGCTTTGGTATAATGTGTGTGATTGTAGAGACAGACTTGGTTCCTATGAAACAGATGTAAAAAAAAAAAAGAGGCAAATATTCCTATTTTTTTCATAAAATATCCAGCATTTACAAAGCAGTTTGCAAAGGTTAAAGTCAGATCTCAAGTTAAACCTGGTGTGTAGTCATAGTACTAATCATGCACAATCCTCTTTGATCATTTAATTTACTTGAAATTGAAAGCAACTTTATAAGTATAATTTTAATAATGAATTATTTTAAACAGGCAACATATACATCAACAATTGGTTTCAAATCTGTGCTTGCTGGCTGAGAAGAGGGGTTAAGAGTGTGGGCTCTGACATCCCAGGATTGAATTCTAGCTTGACCTTCGGCAAATTACATATTTCAGTGCCTTAGTCTCCAGCTCTGGAAAATAAGGATGATAATAATTGCACGCCCTTAAAAATTTATTGTGAGGAATGTAAAATAACATTTTCTCCTTATGGGAGCATTTCTCAAGGATGGATCATAACTGACTACTGTGTTTCTCAAGGTTGGCTCCAAACCAGCAGAAGCTGAATAAAGGACCGTGAACTTGGAATAACTGTGGGACGCTAGGCTCTTACTGGTCTTAACTGAAGACTTGTTCCCAAACAGCGAGCAATGGGGTTTCTTTTTACCAACTCTATTTAGAACTTTAGATTCATTCTGTTCTTTCCAAAGTACTGGATTTCAACCCTTAATTATCAATAACCACATGAACCTACCCTGGCAAGCCCTTTAACAACTCTGAATTTTCCCTGTCAGTGAGCTACTGCTTAATTCAGTAAATTTCTCCCTAGCCTGTATTCCTGTGGCTAGCAGGTCAATCGACTCAGCTTTTATTTATTTTGAGACGGAGTCTTGCTCTGTCGTTCAGGCTGGAGTGCAGTAGCTTCATCTTAGCTCACTGCAACCTCTGCCTCCCGGGTTCAAGTGATTCTCCTGTCTCAGCCTCCTGGGTAACTGGGACTACAGACGATGTCCAGCTAATTTTTGTATTTTTAGTAGAGAGGGGGTTTCACCATGTTGGCCAGGCTGGTCTTGAACTCCTGACCTCAAGTGATCCACCTGCCTCGGTTTCCCCCTGGGATTATAGGCATGAGCCACTGCTCTGGCCTCAACTTTTAATTTTTATCTATCGATCTGGTCTATTATTACCTGCTGCTTACCTACCCATCCATCTATTCATCCATCCATCCATCCACCCATCCTTTTTTTGTTTATTAGCTCTGGTCTTTGTTTTATTTGTTGATAGGCCCAAGTAAATTAGTATGTGTAAAACTCATTTAAAATAGTGCTTAGCACATGATAAGCATAATATGTGATAGCCCTTATGATCTAGTAATTCACCAGTGTCTTGTGTGTATTAGAAGAACAATGTGTCTCTGAAATATTTGAATTGTATCTCTACAAAAGCATACGTAAGTGATAATATATAAATCTCAGTAACAGAATGTTTCTAACCCAAGTTTTAAGTAATGATATGTGTTCAGGAATATTTCATTTGGCTGGCATCTAGGGGAATGGTTGGAAAGATTTTGAGTTTCTCCAGTGAGAAAAAGGCTGGCATATTCAGGCCTAAGTTCAGAGTCAAAGTCTTTGAAGTTAATAAATAGTTTTTAATTTTGAAGAAAACAAAAACTATTTTCTTTTAGTTTGAATAAATACTACTTATTCTGAATCTCTCCAACGTATGAACTTTTTTTTTTTTTTTTTTTTTTGAAACAGAGTCTTGCTCTGTCACCCAGGCTGGAGTGCAATGGTGCGATCTTGGCTCACTATAACCTCCACCTCCCGGGTTCAAGCAATTCTCCTGCCTCTACCTCCCGAGTAGCTGGAATTACAGGCACCTGCCACCACGCCCAGCTAATTTTTGTATTTTTGTGTAAATGGGGGTTTCACCATGTTGGCCAGACTGGTCTTGACCCACCTGCCTTGGCCTCCCAAAATGCTGGGATTACAGGCATGAGTCACCATGTGCAGCCGAACTTACGAACTTTTGAAAATTATAACTCTGAGCTTTTTAAGGACACAGGGTTAAAAGGTGGTTTGCTGGCAAATGGGCATCAGCAAAGCCTGTTTTGAAAGCTCAGCATGTGCGCACACATGTGCACACATGCACTCAGCCTTGGCCTTGCACTGTAAATTTTTAGCAAAGTACACAAGTATGGGCTTTTGTTGCCAAGGAAATGGCTTTGTTTCTCTGAGGAAGGAGATATTGAGGACACTTCTCTGTAAGTGATCACCCAGCAAGGCCTTATTGCTTCCCAGACCTGCTGTTCTGTACAACGTGAAGCTCTTCGGTCCTTTCCGTGCCTATCTGGCCAGTCTTTGTTAGAGTGCAGCAGGCAAGACAGGCTTTTGCTGACATCTACCTTCCCTTTCTACTTGCCTAGGCAATTGTGGCTCGTGTTTGAACTGAACAATGAAGAAATATCTCAGGCAGTTTTGAGTCAGCCTTCAGGTTCCTCAGAAACTTTAAACACAGGAATGAATGCGGTCACTGAGGTCACTGAGGAACTCCAGATGCCCCTGCCTCATGCTTGTAGCATCAGCTTCTGGAGACCAAGGGTAGGACTATCAGGGGCTGCATGACGAAGATGATAGTGGGATCACTTAGAAAGAGCCAACAGTCCAGGCCATGATAAACTGGTACCCAGCTCTGCTTCACATGTAAGTTATTACTCTTCCAATTGTCCCTCTAGGTGAAATTAATTAAGCATTTATTCAGAATCTCCACTTCCTGCTAGTTGTCCATCTGGCGTGGCAGCAGCTCCTTCCTGCAAAGCAATGTTGAAGAAACTATGGAAGCAAGAAGGAAGCATGGATTCTAGAAACTGATGACAAACCACTTACCCCTATTGCTCTTCTTCCTAAAGCTAAAGGTAAATCCTGGCTGGAGTTGCAAATGAGAATGTTAGCAAATGGGAGTAGGAATGGTGGTTCTAATGCTTGGGGCTTTAGAACCACCTACCCTCCCTTATACTCCTTTCCTGATGCAGAGTGCCAGAGTAGCCAATACCCCCTTTCAACAGGAGCTCACAGGACAGAAGAAGTCAATACTTAAGTAGGACAATTGTATTAAAAGAAAGACCAAAACTGCACAAGACTATAATACATACCACCCAAAGCAAAAATATTAGAGCAGAATCACCAAGGATTTTTTTTTTTTTTTTTTTGTGAGATGGAGTCTTGCTCTGTCATTTAGGCTGGAGTGCAGTGGTGTGATCTCGGCTCACTGCAACCTCTGCCTCCTGGGTTCAAGCGATTCTCATGCCTCAGCCTCCTGGGTAGCTGGGATGATGTCCAGGTAATTTTTGTATTTTTAGTAGAGATGGGGCTTCACCATATCGGTCAGGCTGGTCTAGAACTCCTGACCTCAGGTGATCCACCCGCCTTGGCCTCCCAAAGTGCTGGGATTATAGGCATGAGCCACCATGTCCAGCCAGACAGACCAAGGATTTAAAATAAACATGAGATATTATATATACACTTGATAGCATGTGATCCATGGCAGCACCTCACCTGTAGCCCCTCTAATAAGAGTCTGTGGATTCTTACACATTTCAAACCCAGAGAACATATTTCCCTGACATGGCGTCTTACACATTTCTCATCTTTTCCCTTGGTTTATTTTTTAACCAGCTGGAAGTGATCTCTCTTGCTCTAAGTCAGGGTTCCCAACCTCAGATTAACATTTTGAGCCAGATAATTATTTATTTTGGGGAGCTGAGCTGTGCATCATAGGGCTTAGCAGCACACCTGACTTCTATCCACTGTATGTCAGTAAGACCCCTGCCTCCATTGTGACCACTGAAAATGTCTCCAGACGTTGTCAAAATCACTCCCTGGTTAAGAACCACTGCTTTAAGTGTACATCGTTCATTGTCTGTGTCACCCTAAGGTTTCTTCCAACCCAAGGACAGTGTATAGAACACATTTCCTATCTCTCCAGCTTGGAGTACAAAGTAAAGCCACGCTTTAAAACATATTCAAATAAAATAGCTCGAGCTCTCATATTACTGTCAAGAGAATGTCCTTCTTGCCTCTGCTGGAATCTCCCCAACTCTAGTGCTGAGTCTAAGGAACCCCAAAGCCACCTGGTCCAGGGAGCCCCATCTGTGCTGCTCTGGGGCTTTCGCTGCCTTGCAAGATGTGCTGTGGGTTGAAGGCAGACCCTGCTCCCTCCTGTGGTGGTTGAAGATTAGAGATGCTCCAGTCCTGAGGCTCCGGCCAATTGCCAGCAGCCTTTGCTTATGGCTGGGGGGCAGGAAAAGACGACCCTTCTCACCAACCTCAGCTGGGATCATTCTACACCACCACAAGTGAAGGTGCTGGTGTTACCGTCAGCATCTCTATGTTTGCACAGGCACACCCGTGTGCGTGTACACATACATGAACAGACATACAGAGCCATTGCCCCAGAGGGATTCCCCATAGTTCAAGGTGCCTGGGACAGGAGATTTTGTAGCCTGACGCATGCTGGGACAAGCCCACCTTGAGAAGGACATGTCCTTGGGGGTTGAACTTGCATCATTGTCTAGATTTCATCATCCCTCATGGGCCTTTCCCCTGGTGTGACTGCCAGTCTGCTGGGCGTGTAGGGCCCTGCTACTACCCACTGAGATGTTCTAATAACATTAAACTTCAAAAGGAAAGGGCCAGAGGTTCCATTTCTACACCTTCTAAGTAACCATATCTAGATGTATATTGGCAAACAGTCTTTGTCATCGCCTCTCCCCGCAATGTCCTGTTTTACTTTTCTATCAAAACCAACCTTAACTAGGAGGAACCCCTGGAGATACCTACT
>NW_012103732.1:1343802-1363501 GCF_000951045.1 Mandrillus leucophaeus | reverse complement strand
GAGGCAGGAGAATCACTTCAACCCAGGAGGTAGAGGTTGCAGTGAGCCAAGATTGTACCATTGCACTCCAGCCTGAGCGACAGAGCGAGACTCTGTCTCCAAAAAAAACGTAAAAGCGGCTTGTTTGGAAGTGTGGGGGATGGGGGTCCTGAGTTCTGCTCTCTTGCCCCATTGTTTTTCCTCTGCAGAACCCTAGGACCTTGAGGACACCATTTGAAAACTATTCATAGAGAACATGGCATCCTAGAATGAGAAATCCGCATCTGGTACTATCAGCCAGGGTTCCTAGCTTTCAGCAGAGAGGAAACTTATTAAAAACATATAGGACAGCATAGCTCACCCCACCCCTGAGAGGGAGAGATGACAAACTTGGAGGTAGGAAGAACGGCCTGGATTCACAATGCAGTGAAGATACTGCTGCTGCCGGACACAGCAACCCTGGCTTATATCACTAGACATGGGACCTGGCTGGGGGGCTTGTACCAGGGAGCCTGGACACGGGACCCTGCTGCTGGGGCTATGGCTGCGGGGCTTCTGGAGGGTCTGTGTTGCTGAGACTCCAACTGCTGCCCCCCAGCCACTGGAATGGAGCCTGCCCCAATTTCTGATTCATTTTGAGGCAGGAGTGTCTCACTGGAAGATCTTGCACCACGGGCCTGTACCTTAGCTTTAAGGAAGGCTGTGGAAGGGCATACATGGTATTTTCGTTTCTGTAATTTGAAGTAGCTCTACCTAATAAGACCAAAAATTCTCCAAAAGGAGAAGGAGGTTCAGATGCTAAGGGAGGAGGAAATAATGACAAATGCTTACTATAGGAACTCTGGCAAATTGCTTTTTCTCTGAGCATTGTTCCTCTAGGAAAAATAATGGCCCTTCTAAGTCATCCATCCATCCATCCACCCATCCACCCATCCACCCATCCATTTATCCATCCATAGCAAACATCTAGTAAGAGCTGTTCTAGCTATCTATTGTTGCATAAAAAATGACCCCAGCTTAGTGGCTGAAACAATCATTTCGAGGTATCTCATGACTTTTGTTGATAAGAAACTCACACAGGACTCAGCTGGCTGATTCTGCTCCCTGTGGAGTCAGTTGGAGTCCTTTGAGATATTTAAATAGCAGCTGATCTGATCTGGACTGGTCAAAATGGCTTTGCTGACTTATCTGATCCCTTGACGAGGAAGGCTGGAAGGCTGGACTCTGCTGGGCTCCACTCCCTCTCCATGTCGTCTTAGGCCTTTCCACAGGGACTCATCAGCAGGGTAGCTGGGCTTCTTACATGAAAGCTCAGGGCTCCAAGAGACCAACTTTGCCTTAAGGCTAGGCTCAGAGGTGTCATAATGTCACTTCCACCATACTCAGTTGGTCAAAATAGTCACAGGCCCAGAATCAAAAGGGGAAATAAAATACATAGACATCACCTCTGGATGGGAGGCATCAGTGAATTTGCAGTAAGAGCCTTTACTCCATTGTAAGAACCCACCATGTGCCAGACATAGTGTTAAGAGGGGGAGATACAAAACCAAGACATGGCCCTGTCTTCAAGGAGCTTGCAGTCATTCAAGGTTACAAATGAAGGCAGTTAATGAGATCAATGTCAAGAAGCATTGTAAATTGTAAAACAATTTTAATATAAAGGATTGCTTTATCTCTGAGCTTTATTCCTAAATAATACTAAAACTAGGATCTAACAAACCCCTCTAATGCTCTCAAGTATCAGTTACTATTTGTTGACTGTTCACCAAGAATCAGACACTCAGCTAAGAATTCTTTTGGTATAATTGTTCCCAATTCTCAAACCAATCCCACTGCAGCAATTTCTATGTGCCAAAGCCTTGCCCATGCTTCTTGTTTGATGACATGATATCTTGGGTTTGGTCTTATATCAGCACCCACCACTCTACCCATTGATGCCACTTAATAGAGGCTTCTGGAGATGCCCACGCAGGCCTCTAGCCACTTAAGGAGAGATTTTCAATTTACAGTGATCCAACCAACCACTCGTTAGATGCTCTGATCTGTTCCTCTCACAATTATTACTTTAATTTGCTGCCCTCTCTCGGGCCATGAGGCGACCAGCTTGCAGGCTGCAAGGCAGACAGAGTTAAAGACATATATAAAAGTGCTTATGCTCTATTAACAAAACTTACTAAATTCCTGCTGTGTTTGGGGAACTAGACCACACAGCACTGTGAGCCAACACAGTTCCTGCCGCAGAGAATAGTCACGCAGACAAGATTGTAAAACTTTTCATTAGTTTTACCTGATTGATAAAATTAAAATGCAGAAAATCAGAAAAGTAAAAAACGAAAAAGCAGTTAGTCATAATCTCACTATCCAAAAATGGTGCTATTCATATTTTGATGTATTGCCTTCTGGTTATTTCTTTATTTATTTTTAGTTTTAAGAAAATTATAGACTTCATTTTTTAGAACAGTTTAAAGTTTATAGTAAAATTGAGCAGCTAGGACAGCTGTTTCCCTCTGCCCTGCTTCCCTGCACATAGTTTCCCCTATTATTAACATCTTGTAACAAAGATCTTGCATTAGTGCCATATGTTTGTTACAATTAGTGAACCAATATTCATACATTATTATTAAATAAAGTCTATCATTTACTTTAAGGTTTATTCTCTGTGTCGTACAGTTCTGTGGGTTTTGACGAATGCAGGTCAGTATCCACCATTTCAGTATCCTACAGAATAGTTTCAGCATGTATCTTGTGTGCTGTCAGCCCCTACCATCGTATGCTCCTGCCTGCAGCTTTTTTTTTCTCGTTTCTTTATTTTTCATATGTGAGCCTAACACAAGCCTTCCTTTATGCTATTGTACCCTCCCTCCACATGTTTATAAACTCTCATAAACATCATGGGATACACCATCCTCTGCTTAACCATGCCCCTGATGTTGGACATTCATGTCTATGACAAGTGTTCACTTATCATATAGGATATTTTAAAATCATTTCATGGACATAGATTTCCAGGATCTAGATAGCATTCGGGGGAAAAAAATAATTTAGAAAGAAACAGCATTGTGTGGTGTCCCCCAGCACCTCCCAGACAAAAGGCTTTTGTCTGAAGGTTGGAGGCTGCGCTGTCTTGGCCTAGTGAGTGCCAGTTTCCGCGTGGCTGCCCCGCACCCTTGAGAAGGCTGTCGGGGAACAGTGCTGGCCTGGGTCTTAGCTTCCCCGCTCCTGCAGGAGGACTGGACTTCCTCATTCATTCCCTTCTTACTCTCATCCATCAGCGCCTTTAAACCGAAACCTGGAACTATGGTATTCTCTTTGGTTCTTAGAACGGGTTGGCTTAATGGGGGCAATATTAATAGCACTGGTGTCAGTGGAAGTGACCTTGAGCCACATAGGAAGATTTTGATAAAACGTGTCACTCTTGTTACCTATCAGGATCAAACTGCATCATGGAAGCTGCACACGATGACACCCTGTCTGGAAAGTTTTTGCCAGACGGCAAAAGACTGCAAGCAGAATATCCCTTCGCCATTTCTCATGTAAGTGCATGCCAGAACTAATAAGAATAATATGAGAATGAGAGGTTTTTTGTTTTCTTTTTTTTGCTGTGAAACTGATAACCATAAAATTCGGTATCTAGAGTCCTGGAGTGTAACAGCTCCTTCTCATACATTAGCTTCCATTCATTACCCCACAACAGTTCGGCATGCTGGCTGGTGTTACTGCCATGTTAAAGTGAGGAGCCTTGGTGTCTTGGGTTCCTGAGAGATGACGTTGCCATATGTGGTTCTTCACAACTATCCCACAGGCCCTCAGTTGGAATGTGGCAGAACTGGGAGCTGAATCCAGGACGGTGGTTTCCTCATCTGCTCTAGCCAGGAACAGGCCAGGCCACCCTTCTGGACACAGTCTATCCCACGTGGGGACAGATTGGCCAGCCCCAGCCCACGGGTCTCAATGCAGCCAGAGCTGCTGTGAGAAATCTTGTTTGCTTTAGCCTTTGGAGTCCTGTCTGTTCTCTGACCTCTGACCCAGAACTGTGTGTTCCAACCACTTCCCAGTCTGTTGCCCTGGCTCAAAACAAAGTGAACGAAAACTCTTTCCTCAAGCCCTGCTCTCAAACTCGAAGGCTCCGTGAAAATGAGTGGTGTGGGCATGTGGCTGGTGAGTCACTGTGGCCCTAAAATGAGCAGGAAAATAGAGGGCAGGTCTGGGCCTCACAGGGCTCTAATGGCAGGGAAGCAGGAGGGTCAGCATCAGGAGCCTGGCCTTTGGCCCACAGAGACCTGAGTCCTCCCCTTACTCCTGAGCTGTGTAACCTTAGGCAGGGAACTTACCCCTCTGGGCCTCAGTTTCCTCACCAGGAAAGCAGGGCTGATCATAGTGCATGGCTTATAGAGCAATTTTGAGGATTTCATGAACAAAAATACAAAGGTAAAGCAGTTAGCCTTCTGCCTGGCATGAGTAAGGCGTCAGGAAACTGTAGTTGTTATTATTTAGTAGCCAGGAAAATATAGAACACTCAATCTGTTGGCTCCCTGGTGTTTACAGAACTGTCAGCAAACACTTCCACATCACCAACCAGCAGGGCCATTCATCAAACACCTTTGTTTTTGTCTGTCAGGCCTCCCACTTCAAGAAGTGTCCCTGGGTTTAAGTCAGTAACCTCCTAGGCAGGGAAAGTTGCCTCATACATGTGACACGCAAGCATGTCTCTAAAGGGACAGAGGATCTGGCAGAAATCTAGACTCTCAACTTGTCTGTTTCCTGAGACACCCACAATTGGCCTCATGGAAGCAGTTGACTTCTTCCCATAGCTGGTTGTGTCTTACTTGGTCGCCTCCTCCAAGCCCAGGGCCAGCCCTGCCTGGCTGGGGGATCGTGACAGTCTTTGTTCTCATATGGCAAAGTGTTTTGAGAAGAGGGTAAGATCATTAGTTAGCTGTCAGCCTCCAGTGTGATTAGGTCATGAGTAATTCTACTAGAAAGCCAGAGCACTGGCAATTCATTTGGTCGAGAACATTTTATCTACTTGTACGGCGTAGCGAGGAAATAAATGGAACAAATTATATAAAAATCTCCGTCAACTGAACAATTCCTTACCAATCCAACAAGATGACGATGATGCCACTTTTCCTACCTGTGAGAGGTCATGTACAGACACATGCACATGCACACACCACATTATACCCCCCCGCCACAAATGGGTGCACCCTCCCTCCCCTGCCCTACATACACACTGGTGCACACATACGCGCCACACCACATTCTGTAGTTAGGAAAGGATCACGTGCAGCCTTAAGGACTGGTTTGCGTAACGGGTGCATATTTCTGCTAGTGTTTTTGTTCTTGCAGTCAGGCCTGGCCGTTGTCAGAAAGCAAACCTCAAGGACAGGACTTTTTGGACTCTGCAGCCTCTCCAGGCTGCTGCTCCACCACATGAAGTCCAGCAGGTGGCAGTGCACCCCGCGCAGACCCGGCTTGCCTGTCTTGGCCCGAGGGAGTCCGTTTGATGCGCAGTCGGGAAGTGGGTCTGCACGCACCTCGCTGCAGCTGTGGCAAACGCAAGCGATGACACACAGGCTTGACGAGGGCCTTTGTCAGAAGCAATGGGGATCTGGCGTCACCGCACAATGGAAAACAAAGTGCTTCTGCCTGGCTGGCCAGAATGCACGTTTGCTCACTATTGATGCCGGGGCATTTACAGGCAGAATGAGTTCATGTGAAATTTCAGGGTCTGCCATGACTCAGATTCACTTTCTGTAAACCAGAGTCAACATTACATTTCCCTTTACTCTGAGCCATTCCTTGAGTTTTTAGGTCACCAGTTGTTTTTGTACTAACCGAAGGGATTTGAGTATTTTTTATGCACCTTATTTTTATTATTATTTTTAGGGCATTACCAACTTGGGACGGATCTGTAGTGTGAGAGATTGTTGTCACTCTTAGCTCCAAACATAGATTGGCTTTATATATTATTTACATGTTCAGAATTATATTGTGTAGAAATTCAAGTGAAACTTGCAAAATACTTTTCTGGCAGGAAGCCCTGGAGAGGATCGTTCATGGAAACAAGGATGACGACTGTGGTAAGAAATGCAGGTGACTCGTGAGTGGGCAGGGAGTGGAAGAGAAGATGGCTGGAAGGTTTTAGCATTCAGAAAAAAAATGGAGACAACTAGAGCTGATCTGAAGATTATGGCAGAATTCAATATTGGGGCAAAGAAACAAGATGGAGGTTAGAAATTAGAAACAGCAGAGCTCCGCAGATTGGAAAGGATTTGAGCAAGAGAACAAAAAGGAGCCTGCTAATAGCACCCTGGGTTTACATCAAGAGAAGCACTTGGAGAGAATTAACTCAGGAGGAGGTAGGGGCATGGGAAACCTTTTCATCTCCAAGAGCCGGCAGGAACAGCAGCTGGCCTGAACTTGAAGGTACACCAGGTAGCTTGCCCGGGCCAGGAGAGGGTGATTCTCTTCTATGCCTCTCTCCAGTGCCCTGCTTCTGATGCTGCTCCTCTACCCGTAGTGCGGGGAAGATATATCCCTAAGAAGTTCCCTGCACCCCATTCCTTGTTCTGGCTAACTGGTCCCCTAGGAATTTTTCTCCTAATTTTCAATTCCCCTTCTCACCTGGTGAAATCTGCTCTTACTGTTCAATAAAAGTTCTTCTACCAAAATGTCTACACCACGTTGAATTTTTTGTGTTTCCTTTGTTTTTAGTTCCTGGGGAGTTTTACTTGGAAAAAAAGCCTCTGGGGACTAGATAAGGAAGGAAACCTTCCTGTGGACCCTCTTGAGCTCTGTTTTCTTTCCTGGCCTCACTGGTGTGAGCCCACTGACTGCCCTACTGATCTCTTGCTTTACTGGATTTGGGTGAGGACTGAGGAGAGGGACAGGAGGGTATTCACTGGACACTATTCAGACTAAAGGATTAGATGTCCCAGGTGAGTAAGCAAGAAAGCAAATACATAAACAAACAAAACTTCTGAACGTTTTCAATCCAAGTGGAGCAGAATTTAGCTTTTCCAGCTAAACTGCCCCACCCCTGGCACCCAGGGAAAGTGGTGCTTGTATTGTAATATGTTCTCATAGATGCATGCAATATTATGAGTAATTTTTGCCTTGTGATGTAAATTCTTTTTTCCTCACTCAGGAAAACATATTGTAGTTGGAAAAAAAAAAAAAAAGACCAAAGAATTCTGGCCAGGCGCAGTGGCTCATGTCTGTAATCCCAGCACTTTGGGAGGCTGAGACGGGTGAATCATCTGAGATCAGGAATTCGAGACCAGCCTGGCCAACATGGCGAAAACCCATCTCTACTAAAAATACAAAAATTAGCCGGGCATGGTGGCAGGTGCTTGTAATCCTGAGTAGTAGGCGGCTACTCAGGAGACTGAGGCATGAGAATTGCTTGAACCTGGGAGGCAAAAATTGCAGTGAGCCGAGACTGCACCACTCTAGCCTGGGTGGCAGAGTGGACTCAGTCTCAAAAAAAAAAAAAAAAAAATTCTGATCCTTTTTGAGTGTGTGTGTGTATGTGTTTTATGTGTGAGTGAGAGGACACAAATTTAAACTGAAACTTTGCTAAGTAATAGGTTATAACTGATCTGGATACATCAGGGTAGTGAGAACAGTAAGTCTGGAAAAGAAAACAGTTGTTACCAATACACATACACTCTCCCACACATAGAACAATGCCTGGGTCTCCTGCATTTTCATATCTGCTGAACAGGTAGCATGAATTCACATCATTTCAGTGATGGGGAAATGGAAACTCACAGAGAGCTTAACTGAATTTCCTGAGACCATGGGATGTCAGAAGGGCCACTAAATCTTTCAACTGCCAACTCATACTTTAAACTCCTGCCTCTTATCCTTTTCAAAGTGACAGGGGAAGACCAGGTACAGATCTGTAAAGTGCCTCATTCCATTTTCAGAGGAGCTGAGGTCAGGTGCCTCCTACAGTCAAGGTCTCGCCAAGAAGACCGTGGCCACATTCCTCAGTTCCCTGGCGAGTGTTTTGACACCTGGGTGCTCCTGCCTGATGAGCCCAGCATTCATGAAGCACATGTGACAAGAGGATGGCTGGAATATTGCTCAATATTTTCAGGTCGACGGCACTGGCTGCATGTAATTTGAGAGGAGTGTAGAATGTCAGCCGGACTTTTATGACGCACCCCTCTCCTCTTCCTGAGAATTGTTTGCATGTGGAGATTTCCTGCCTATATTTTTAGTGTCAAATTTTTTTGTGGTTGCTCAAGTACCTTCGGCCATGTTTTACTGGCTTACGCAGAATCCCTGATGCCCCTGATAAAACTGATGACCATCGAATGGAAAGAAGTCAGTGTGGAAAGCCCAGGAATTGTCCCATAGCTGGCCCTGTGGGTTTGCACTGATTCCTCAGAACAAGTTTGCAGATAGTTTAACTTCCAGAATTCCTGAGTTTCAGTAGTCCCCCTTCTTTATGATGAATTGGAAAAAGGGTATATTCTGGGGTAAAACAAAAGGGAATTGGGTGCAGCAAAGATCCCTAGACCATTTTTCCCAGTGGCCCATTGCTCCTTCTGCTTTTTCTATGCCAGCTGAATCTCCCCAAGCCCCACGTCTGCGGCAAAGTCTTCATGGTGAAACAGGTGAGTCACACTTTTCTGCTTCTCTGCAATTACAAATGTTATCACCTCATCTGACAGAGAGAGGGTGTTGGTTGGAAATACGCATTAGGAATTAACTCTTTGGAAACAGCAACACTGCTTTCATGAAATGAAGACTTTTTTTTAGAAAGTCTGGAGTTAAAGTTATAAAAATAAAGAGGAGTCATCTCCCTTTCCTTCTCCTACAATAATGGAAATGAAATATCAAAGTAAACGGCACCACATCCATGTCCTCAGTACATGTGACTCGCTAACCATGCCAGCCACCCCATCCCTTCTCTCCCATCTCCTTTGCTGTTCTCACTGTCTCTCAAGACCTGATTTAAAACCACCTTCACTAAGAAGTCTTCTTGTCCCCCTTCTGGTCCTTCACGGAATATTATTTTGCTTCTGAAACTTAAAAAAACAATTTTGTTCTCAGGTCATTCTCTGTGTACATCCCATTTCATCCATCCTACGGATTAGATGTTCTTCCAGGGTAGAGGTGACCCCACCTCATGTCTTTTTATTCTCCCTCTGCTTTTTATTCCCATAGGCAGTCTTCAGTATGAGACGCATCGATCTCAGATCTTATTCAATTCCAACTTGTACCAATCAAAGGCCCTCCCAGCTAAGATAAAAGCAAAGTCTCCTTCCTCCGGAGCACGTGGGAATGGCCCCCCAATAGCTGGGGCATGCAAGCTGATGAAGTTTCATCTTCCACCTCTACCCAAATATGACCTTGCTGATACCATCTCCTATTAGATGACAAATCCGGATGTTTCTATTGCATGGTTGTTATTTGCCACATGCTTCCTGGACAAGTTTCTAGGTAACCTTAATGTCTGTGCTGCTGGGGAAGGAGGAGTAGAAAATAACTCACCTCTTCAGTAAGTGGTTTTAAAAATATAACAGTGTTTAAAAGCTTTTAGAGAGCAGCTCTCCTTCCGGCTGCTCCAGCTCTGTTTGCTTTGTGATAGGAGCCCCCGTAACGCTTCGTGCTTGGCAACATCTGATGAGGACAGAAGGCAGGTTTAAAGCTGAGAAGATTGATTTTCCCTTTGTAGGGCTTTCCATGAGGGGAGTGGGAGAGAAGTCACTTGGGGAAGCAGTGGTCAGTGAGGTTTACTTCTCCATATGCTCCACATTCATGTGTAAGGCTAAACAAACGCGCTGTCTCCGCAAGCACATCCCACACCACAGAGGGGAGCAGTTTGTCCTGGAGGTCCTAAGGAGGCGACCAGCGACCTGGGGGGTAAAAGGTTGGGGCTCTTGGGGGCCTTTCCTCTCACTCTCATTTCCATCCTAAACTGGCAGGGGAAATATACTCAAATTGCCTGTGTGTTTCGATTTGATGTGGCCACACTGTGACCACTCAGGATGGCTCGGTGCTGCTGAACTCCACGGTTCACACTAGGCCCGACTGTCTAGTTTTAGAAAGTGGGAGGAGATTTCCCCTCTGCCAGGACTTGGGGTTTATGTTCCCCAGAGCATTGAGCAAGAGCCTCCTGTTTACAGAAATCTCCCTCCCCATGATTTCTTCCTGTCGGGGTAGAAGGAGAAGGGGTAGAAGGAGGAGTAGGACAGAATGTGGAGTAGATCTTGCCACTTCAGTCCCTTTGTTCTTGCCCAGCACGAGGCTACCAAGGAAAAGATACGTGGGGCGCTGGGGGCGAGGATATGTATTGGTTGTCTGAACTCTGAAAACACAATATTAAAATTGGCATTGTAAATGAAATCATTAGGTCTTCTGCATATAGTTTTATTTTTTCCAAAACTTCATAAAGCTGTCAAAAATACCTACACTATATTTTAAATGCTGTGGGCAATGTAGTTTTTTAAATTTTATTTTAAAGTGCTATTGTAATTCCTTTAAGAGATGTACACTGTCTACCTGGTTTACTTTTTGTGCAAATATGTATATATACACTATATATATATTTACACATATACACATACATGTATATATTTCAAAGTTTTTTGAAATCTAGTGCTCATACAGTATTTGGTAGTAACTAACAGCTGCTAAGTCAACCCCTAATCTTCTCAACCTCATCTGGCGTGACTTAGAGCAGAAATGGTCCAACAAGCGCAGCAAACATGTACTCACCCAAGCTGACTCCTAGGGGCATTTTGTCCACAGGTGCTTCTACCTTGGTGTGTAAACTCCATCTTACAATTTAGGATAGTTTGGTTACATAGCACCTCCTACGTCTTAAAATAAAAACATCAATGCCCATTTTATATAGTGGGTCTATGTAGGATCTAGTGAAAATATGCACTTAAGTCTTTTAGAAGACATGAGAGATGGAGGTCATACAATTCTTTTTCCATATGCGAAGAGAGTAAGTACTTAGTGTTCATCAACTCCACAAAAATGAAGATTCCAAACTACTCCAAAATTAAGGAATAAATCTTTATCATTTGGCTTTAAAGACTCTGAAAGTATTGGGTTCTATAATTGCCTTAATTGGGGTCATGCAAAGGTGGAACAATAGGAGCTGAATAGTTCATGTTAAGGCAGATCAAGGCTTGACAAGTTCCAGATTTCCAGCAGGATTTAACTCCTGAGTCACATCAGCTTGGGGTGCAAGACTCACTGGGAAGCAGGGAGTAGCAAAAATCAGTCTGCAGAACTCTAGAAAGCAGTACCTGATAAAGACCTTTAAAGTTTCCATGAATCAAAGATATTAAGATTCATTTTCTGCTACCCCATCTTCAAAATAAAAGCTATTCAAAGCCAGAACATAAATAGAAAAATTTCTCCCATGGTAACCACCTGGTTGATTAAAATATTTTTAATTTTTCCTTCTCTTCTGTGAATTGCTGCTGCCCTAAACATGTGCATGGTCTGCCTGTTAGCTTCCTAAGCACATCTGGCAAGGTGGGGGAGATGAGGAAGGGCAGCTATGGAGGTGGGCATTTGGGAGAATGTAAATGCAAGGCTGGGGACAGCTCTCACTGGAGGGTAGCATGACTGCCCAGCCAACAGCCAGATAGAATAAAGGGACAGCCCCGGCAAGTGCTCCAGAGTAGGTGGATTTCACAATGTATGGAACGGCTCCTTTTAGGTCCGAAGTGCTGCATACTTAGTTTATGATTTCCAAACATTCATCTTCTGGCTAGAAGGCTGAAGACAAACAGACAGCTCATTAGGAAAATAACCAAAGAGCTAAATAAAATGGAGGAAGTAGGCAGCAGATCCCAGCCAGACAAGTGTGGCTCACAGTCCTTCATGAGAGATCAGAGGCCAAGCCAAACCAATGCGTCCGTCCCTCAAAGGTCATTCGTCTAGGGCTTTGTCAAACCAGGAAGGGAAGGGAGTTTCAAAGGGCCTTTTGTGGAACACACAGCTCTGGCCCCTGAGATTCAAATCAGGATCGGGAAACCTGTGTAGCAACTGGCTGCATGTACAATGCTTAGCGACCAGCCAGGGCCCTCCAGCCTCCTTTTCTTTTTATGAGCACAAAGTTTTCCCTGTAGATGGGACAGAGATAATTAAAAAACAAAACAAAAATCTGTCCTAATTGCCATAAAAAACAACCAAGACCTGGAGTTATTTACTTATTTGTGAATAGAACCAAATATGTTAGATATTTTTTGTTGCATGTGATTCAACAAACTATATAGAAATTATATTTACAAACCCAAGCCATTATTATTTGCATCATAGATCATACTATGTAGTGGCAGCATGAGAAATGCATCAAATATACATGCAGATATTTTTATTTATATATTTATGTGTGTGTGTATGTATATCAAAACAAAGCAAACCTATGAGGAGATCAGCAGTAAACTTGTTAAAAATTGAGATAGAACTTAAGGTAGATTCTCTGTTGTTTCTGATTTCCAGGTTCTTTTGCCGGATCCTACCTTCCATGTACATGATCATCTCTTTCTTTTCCTTAGAATGGCCAATGATACTTCTCTGTCCTCTTTTCTCTTCTGTGAGTGTTATGAACATTAAGAGCTTTCCCAGAAAACTTGGGCATTGTGCCTATATTTAGTTTTTGTTGTTGTTGTTTTGAGATGGAGTTTTTCTCTTGTTGCCCAGGCTGGAGTGCAATGGTGCGATCTCAGCTTACTGCAACCTCTGCCTCCCGGGTTCAAGCAATTCTCCTGCCTCAGCCTCCCAAGTACTTGGGATTACAGGTACGTGCCACCATGTCTGGCTAATTTTTTGTATTTTTAGTAGAGAGGGGGTTTCACTATGTTGGCTAGGCTGGTCTTGAACTCCTGATCTCAGGCAATCCACCCGGGTCGGCCTCCCAAAGTGCTGGGATTACAGACGTGAGCCAGTCTATATTTGGTATTTTGCTCCTCAATCTCATTCAGTTTTCAGTCAGCACACAGTTCTTTCTTTCTGTTTATGTCATTTTATTTAGTTTCACCAAAGGGCTCTGGGTTCCTCAGATGTTGTGTTGTGAGAAGAAGACCAGGTCCAGAGAGCAGAAGAATCCCCCGCCTGGGTCAGGACTCACTTTCTCGTCTGAGGCCTCCAGCTGGTCCTTTAGGTTCTCTGAGATTCAGCTTCTGCAACTGCTTACCTCACAGAGTTGCTATGGACATCAAACCAAATAATGACTATAAAAGCACTCATGTAAATGATGTGTTATTATTAGAAAAGTTTCCGTTTTATACCAAGACAAAGGAACACTGTTATTCATTTGACATGTTTTCTTTTTATTCTTATTCATTTTACATGTTTTCCCCTTCTATTTCTGTCCATGGTTCTCTTCGAATTTTATAATTTAAAACGATGTCATCATTATTGAGTCATAACTGAGTCAGCCATTGAGAATATGAATCAGCTGAAACTGAGGGAAAAATAATCTCAAGTCCAGTAGGACCTGACATTATAGTCCATTTCTGTTGGCGACAAAGAACCTTATTTCTTGTAGAGTTCTAAATGAAACCCTAAATCAAAGTTATGTTAGAACTTCTAGGACAAAAAATCAGGGAACTCAATTGGCAATACATAGGGAGTCAGGGAAGTTCACAAAAGCTGCAGAGGGCAATTTTGAACCTGAAGGCCTAGTAACCTGTAATCATCCTTGAAGACAAGAATATCATAATCTCAACAAGCTGAATAAAGATGGCCAACTAGTGAATCAAGCCTGTGGTTATGCAATGGTTTGCCTTGCAGTTCTGAAAGCTTGCTGACAATAGGTTCTTTTTCTCTCCACCCTTTCATTGAAGCGTATTAGGCCAGGATGGGTGAACCCGTATTAGAAGCCCATGCCTAAATTAAATTCCTTAAGCATTGGCCATTATCATACACCATGTTTCTGTTGTGATTGATGTATCTATAACTGAAAGTTCAAGAAACCTAGTGCAGGAAGTACCAATCTTTGATTTAAAAACATGGCGTCTTTTGGAAGTCTTGAAGAACCCTTGACTCTTTCTCAGAATGCTGTTTTTAAAAGCATAAAACTAAATGCATAGGATACCAAAGAAACCAATTATACTGAAGAATAGTTATCACTTTTTAAAAATATGTGATATAGTTAGATGTTTCTTTAATAATACATTAAATAAGATCTACTGATGAGTTTAAATAAGTATTGTACCTTCAAAATGGTGATGAACGTAAATGATGTTTCAAAGCATTAGCAACAGCTGTTGGTGACTGAGTCATAGGTGTTGATTGTTGTTTATTACTGCTATGGTTTGGATATGGTTTCTTTGGCTCCACTAAATCTCATTTTGAAATGTGATCCCCCAGTGTTGGGACTGGGGCCTGGTGGGGGGTATATGGGTCATGGGGGTGGATCCCTCATGAATGACCTGGTGCCATTCTTGCAGAAGTGAGTTCTCACTCTTAGTTCTCAAGAGAACTGGTTTTGAAAAGAGCTTCTCTGACCAGGCGCAGTGGCTCATGCCTGTAATCCCAGCACTTTGGGAGGCTGAAGCAGGTGGATCATTTGAAGTCAGGAGTTCGAGACCAGCCTGGTCAACATGGTGAAACCCCGTCTACTAAAAATACAAAAAATTAGCCAGGCATGGTGGCAGGAACCTGTAATCGCAGCTACGTGGGAGGCTGAGGCAGGAGAATTACTTGAACTAGGAGGGTGGAGATTGCAGTGAGCCGAGATCGTGCCACTGAACTCCAGCCTGGGAAACAGAGACTCAGTCTCAAAAAAAAAAAAAAAAAAAAAGGATCCTCTCATCTCCCCCTTTTTTCTTTCTTGCTGCTTCTCTTGCCATGTGCTCTCTGCACCTGTTGGTTCCCCACTGCCTTTTGCCTTCAGAGAAAGCAACCTGAGGCCCTCACCAGGAGCAGATGCTGGCACCATGCTTCTTGTACAGCCTGTAGAACCATGAGTCAATTAAACCTCTTTTCCTTGTGAATTACTCAGACTCAGATTTTTTTTTATAGTAACACAAATGGACTAAGACAATTACCTGCTTTCTTAATCAAAAAAATTGCTGAATTTTAGTTACAGGTTAGTGAAAATAAATAAGCGAGTCTTTCCCCATCCAATTTTATAGAACCTTGGGATTCTATCCAAGAGCCCTTTGGGTGTCTGTAGACCCCAAAGTCAGCCTCTCTGCCAGGATGGCTTCTTTGCTACTGGCCCAAAGGACAATCACAAGAACTAAAAAGAACAGTATTACCTGTATCTTCATGGTATTATCTACTTATAAAACCCAAATTTCACAGCTTGTCCCCAACTGGCAGGCTTCTATAGTATAAGCTTAATGGCAAGAAATGATAAAATTCATGTGAGATCTACAGTCAATGTATATTTGCTTTGTGTTTTGGCTAAAGTGAACAGATAGTTCTACAACAGACAGTCATGGCTTTAGACTATTCATCAGAATAAACTTTTAGAGTTGTCTTGACTTGATGCCTTCTAGGCCCCTTGAGGGAAGCTGAGAAGGCAAGTACAAAAGTGGGCTAACAGCTACATAAAAATAAGCGAAGGCCCACATCAAGATGTGGCATGAGGCTGGGCATGGTGGATCATGCCTGCAATCCCAACACGTTGGGAGGCTGAGGCCAGGAGTTCAAGACCAGCCTTGAACATAGTGAGACCTGCCCCCTCAAAAACAAAAACAAAAACAAAAACAAACAAACAAACAAAGCTGGGCGTGGCAGCACACACCTGTAATCCCAGCTACTTGGGAGGCTGAGATGGGAGGATCACCTGAGGTCAGGAGTTTGAGACCAGCCTGGCCAACATGGTGAAACCCCAGCTCGCTAAAAATACAAAACAATTAGCCAGGCATGGTGGCATGCACCTGTAATCCCAGCTACTTGGGAGGCTGAGGCGGGAGGATAGCTTGAACTCAGGAAGTGGAGGTTGCAGTGAACCGACATCACGCCATTGCACTTCAGCCTGGGTGACAGAGCAAAACTCGGTCTCCAAAAAAAGAAAAAAAAAAGAAAAGAAATAAAGAAAGAACAGTGGCATGAGAGTAGGAGCAGAAAGAGGCAAGAAATATTTGGGCTCAGGCACCAAAATGAGCCCAGGCTAAACCAAGTTTCACAGAACTTCATGCTCCAGCCCCAAGCCTGGGGATCCACAGTGTGGGCACAGTGAGCACGTTTGCAGCCACTTTCCCAGCATGAGCTGAGATACCACATGAGAAGAAATCAAAACAAAACCTACCTCTTTTTTTTTGTTTTTTTTTTTTGCCTTGAGAGAGCTAGTTTTATTTTAGGGGCTAAAAAGTGGAAAAGGATGTACTGTATTTCCACAGTTAGGCAGTATCTGTACAGAATGTTTTAAGAAAGCAAAGAAGTTTAATAGGTGTTAGAAATAGTATGCTTTAACCTTTTCAAGTGGCATAGGTTTTAATTTTGGCATAACTTTTAAAGGAGACATTGCTATCTTTTTTTTTCTTTTAATGTGTACGCCTTACGCAGTAAATTATAATGGTGTTGGCCAACACATTTTATATACATACATATATATATATTTGTGTAAAATATGTATTCTATCTGTATATATTTTTCTGTTTTTGTCTTATTAGTTAATACATACAAAGAAGCTAAATACAAAAGCGTCACTTCTAGAAAATAAAGGATACTAAACCATAAAGATGATACAAGAGTGCTCATGCTTCCTTAGTTGTTTGTTCTTGAGTCACTTACATGGTTTTTCCAGACAAACGTCTGAGGGAACTATACCTGCTTTGATAAGGGTTGAGTCAAAAGTAGATTAAGGAACTGCTATGAATAGAAAAAAGGAAACTCAAGCTGCTGGTAAGCTTAGGAAATGTGGAAATGAGATCATATTCAGAGAACAAATTTACTTTGAGTTTTGAAATAACCCCTTCTCTGAATGGGTAAGTTCTATATAGCCCAGCCTGTGGAAAATACTCAGAGTGATTAAGGGGCTGCCCGTGGCTATGGGAAATGGACTTGGTTGCCTTCCACTGGAGATGGGGGTTTGCTGCTCCTCCTGAGAAATGGGGCTGCTAAGGGAAGGAGTCAGCTCTGCAGGTGAGGCCCACAGATTCCCAGTGTTCAATGCCACGTGCTTCACAGCAGTCTGAGTGTGACATTCTTGGTGTTGCTTTTGTTTTCTATGTTTCTGAGAAGCAATTAGTCTCACATTGATCTCGGCTTGGTGGTTCCTTGGTTTACTGGGAACTCCCCAGCCATGCTTAATACCATCCTCTGCGTGTGTGGTGACACTGGCTTGTGGACTTGTCTCTTTCTCCATTCCCTTTCACAGAAGGCTGATGGCTAAAGTCCCATTCGTAATTCTATCCGGGAATATAGTTCCAAAATTTAACTATGGGAAAAACATGACCATCAATTTCCCTAGAACTCATCTTTGCAGTGTTTTAAATGGAATTCTGGAACATTTGTGGTCTCTTGCTCCCGTGAAGAGGTTGTTTCCTGCTTTGCTTTATAGACGCCATTTCCTCCCTGGAGAACTTAAAAAACCACTGCAGACAGCATTCTGGGAGCTATAGAAGGATTAAGAATGACCTTTAGCTGAGGAACGAGACAGCACAGCTACAGGAGATTCTGATCTATTTTCTTTTTACATGTGCAATGTTGCACCTCTATGGAAAGCACTGGCCAAGTTCCAAGTCAGCCTCAAGCAGACCCTAAATATTCCAAACAAAGAGCCTGCAGTTACTGCAAAACTTGCCCAGAGACACACCAGGGTAAAAACCCAGTTCAAATCTGCTAAAGGTGTCTCCCACTCGAAGGGTAGAGGGCAGGGACTTCTTTCTCAATGAGGGAATATAAGATAAGGTACACATTATGACAATACCATTTCCCACACCTGATAGTTTGAAAACCACTTTCACAAGGGTTCTCTTGTTTGTTTATTGTGGTTTTGTTTTTTTTTTTTTGGCCAGGAAAGTACATTGTACATCATTTGCTTTTTAGACATAAGGTTAATAGAACAAGAGCAATGATACAGCTAAAATTAATCAGTTACATAACAGATACACTTAACAAGAGGTAAGAACTTTTTTTTTTTTGAGACAGAATCTCATGCTATCACTCAGGCTGGAGTGCATTGGGCGATATCTCAGCTCACTACACTCCACCTCCCTGGTTCAAGCGATTCTCATGTCTTAACCTCTCGAGTAGCTGGGATTACAGGCTTGAGCCAACACACCTGGCTAATTTTTGTATCTTTAGTAGAGATGGGGTTTCACTGCATTGCCCAGGCTGGTCGTGAACTCCTGACCTCAAGTGATCTGCCTGCCTCGGCTTCCCAAAGTGCTGGAATTACAAGTGTGAGCCAACGCTCCCAGCCAGAACATTTGTTTTTTTAAAAGTCTTTATATATATTAGATAGTTAATACAACAGATAATGGCAATTAAGGAATGAAGCATGTTATACAAGTAGACTTAATTTGGAAGGAAAATAAACATTTACAAAATAGCTACTATGAGCCAGGCATTGTGCAGGGATCTTGACATGCATTATTCCACTCGATCCTTACAACAGGTTAGTAGTAGTCGCTAATTTTCCAAAGGAAAAGAAAAAAAAAACTCTAAAGTTCAAAGAAGAGTGGTTACACTGAGGCACGTGGAAATTGTACGATCTGAGAGGTGAGCCCATGTCTTGCCATTACACCACCCTACCTCAATATTTAGGATAAATGTTGCCCATGATTTCTTCTTTCTCCTTTTGATTTTGCCATCCCTTCATCTGAATGTGATTATACTCATCTTACTCTCTACAGCTCCTTTCACCATCATCATCACTGTCATAATAATGGTGATCATTCATTGACCTCATTTAATGCATCTTATTATAGATTTCTCTTCTTACCCATGTTAGTTTTACCATATGTTCCTTGAAAGTAGGTCTCAAGTCTTACTCATTTTTATATATTAAGCAGCATCTTACATACCATTTTACATCTATTCTCTTCCCAATAAGTGTTTTTGAATGAACTAAGTGAAGCAAAATGGCAAGCCTGCAGTCCTGGCTACTTGGGAGGCTGAGTTGGGAGGATCCCCTGAGCTTAGGAGTTTGAGGCTGCAGTTAGCTATTATCACGCCACTACACTTCAGCCTGGGTGACAGAGCAAGACCTTATCTCTAAACAAAAAAGAAAGAAAAGAAAAAACCAGAGCAGAAATGACTTCTTACAACATGTTGAGAAAAAGATGACACATTTTTGTTTGTTACTGGATCATCATAATAGTCATGGTCAGTGAGTTAGGATGATAATCTGGTGAAACTGATTTGCTCATGAGTGTCCTTTAGATTCTATTCCCATCCTGGCAGCACTTCTTGGGTACCATCCAGGACCTGCTGTCCACAGCCTCCAGCCTGACCCTCTTGCCTTGACCTGTTCATCCTGCTTCATCCTGTCATGCTCTGGACCAGACAGGGCTCCAATGTCACTGCTTGGTTTCTGGTTTCCATCTCTACCTCATCATTTGGACTTGATGCCTGACAGAACTTTGGATTCTCCTCTCCTGTTGGTTGTCTCAGGACATGTCTGGAATGCCCTTCTGGGGACAGTGATTATCTATGCAGCGAAAGGACACAGGTTACAGGAAACTTAACTTTTCTTTTCTCCTTCCTTCCTTCCTTCCTTCCTTCCTTCCTTCCTTCCTTCCTTCCTTCCTTCCTTCCTTCCTTCCTCCCTCCCTCC
>NW_012103732.1:1255985-1343752 GCF_000951045.1 Mandrillus leucophaeus | reverse complement strand
CCTCCCTCCCTCTTCCCTCCTCCCTCCCTCTTCCCTCCTCCCTCCCTCTTCCCTTCCCTTTCCCTTTCCTTTTCCTTTTCTTTTTTCGACAGATTCTTGCTCTGTCACCAGGCTGGAGTGCAGTGGTGTGATCTCAGCTCACTGCAACCTCCACCTCCCAGATTCAAGCGATTTTAGTGCCTCAGCCTCCTGAATATCTGGGATTACGGGCACATACCACCACACCCAGCTAATTTTTGTATTTTTAGTAGAGATGGGGCTTTGCCATGTTTGCCAGGCTGCTCTCAAACTCCTGACTTCAAGTGATCTGCCTGCCTCGGCCCCCCAAAGTGCTGGGATTATAGGCATGAGCCACTGTGCCCGGCCAGCCACTGTGACTGGCTGATTTCTGAAAAGAGGAACTTATAATGTTAGGTCACTGGTCAATTTCCACACCAGTACTTAGTGATCAAAATTTACTATTTGTGGATTAATTTACAATTGGCACCAGTAATTACTCAAAAATCAGAGAACAACACTTTTTAGCCTAGGGTGGTGAAGAACATGGACTCTGTAGCCAGACTGCCTAGGTTCAAAGTCCAGCTCTGGGACTTACTATCTAGTAATAGCTATGTGGCCCTGAGAAAGTAGTCAACCTCTCTGTGGCCCATCCCTACAATGGGGATAACATTTGTAGGTTATTAGGAGAAGTAGCTGCCTTAATTATTTTCAAAGTGCTTGCAGCAGTGCCAGACGTACAGGAAGAACTATTTAAGTGTTTGTTAAATAAAATATTTGGTTTCTCTGTATTCTTCTCCTGGGAATGCTTGGCTCTGACATTCACAGACTGCTAGCCCCTTGCGGGCAGGACTTTGTTTTGTTTACTGTGTTATCCTCAGTACCTAGAATGGTGTCACAACATGGGAAATGTGCCATAACTATTGGTTTTAATGAATGAATGGGGATTCTGGAGGCAAACCATCACAATCATAAGAGTTGATTACTTATTAGTTCTGTCTTCTCTCACATGTTTTTCTCTCCTTTATGTTTTTACATCAGATGCTTCTTCCTGGGACAGGCTGGCAGAGGCAAAACCTTGACTAATGGCATCACAGACTCTATATCTCCTTCATCCGGAAATCAGCTAACACTCTACAGTTGATAAATAGAAAGCTTCTCAGAAATAAGAAGAATCCCAGTGGTAGTTTTTACAAAAACTCATAAGTTTAGGGCTGTGGTCCTGTCCTAAAGGAAGTATTGCTAAAGGGAAGCTGTGAAGAGAAATGTTATTTAACATCAGAATCTGCACATCTGAAATTAGGTTGTAAAAGATGGTGGCTTCCATCTTAAGTGCGATCACTTGTGTTCTCTCTCTTTCCACTCTCACTTTGGGAGAAGCCAGCTGCCATGTGTCAGGACACTCAGGCAGCCTGTGGAAAGCTGCACATGGTGAGGAACAGAGGGCTCCAGTCAAACGACCAGTGCCAGCAACCATGTGAGTGAGCTTGGAAGTAGATTCCCCAGCCCCTGTCAAGCCTTGAGACAACTGCCATCCCAGTCAATAGCTCGGATGCAACCTTGTGTGAGATCCCAAACTCAAACTATCCAACTAAGCTGCTCCTAGAAACTGTGTGAGATAATAAATGTTTGTTGTTTTAAGCTGCTAAATTCTGGGGGATATTTTTTTACACAGTAATAGATGTACATTTGAAAAGTATTGTTTAGGACATTCAGTCCACTCTTGCAGAATTTCTGGGATGACTAGGTATTTATGAAGAATACTCATGAGACCAAATATGTAGTCACATTTCCAGAAATACTATATAATCTTTTAAAACATATGGCCATTACAAATTTCAGATTTTTATTTTAGATTTTACAGGAGGTAACAGTTGGAACAATGGCAGTTTTGGAGTTTTTCTTTGCACTTCTATAACTCAACTCTTCTGTGTACAGATAGTGCAAGGAGTTTTTAGAAAGAGAAATTTGCAGTAGTACCAACCTCTCTATTTTTTCATTTTAAAGATTATACAAAAGCTATATCTCTCTAATCTTCTAAAAGAGATTAAAAATAGATGGTGATAAATATTACCAAGTCATGAAACCATTAAAAGAGATGAAATGACACCAATGACTACAGTTGTGGGGAGGTAAAAATATACTCAAACTAATCAATTGTAATCAGGGACAAAACTCAATATTTAGTTTCTGACACAACACATGGGCACCAAAGTTCTCATTATCTAATTTAAGGACATTGGTTCACCCAGAGAGATATACATTTTCCCCCAGCATACATTCTAAGAAAACTTTGTTATATAACTTTATAAAGGCTGCTGGATAACAAAGAGTTGTTGAGAGCAACTGTACAAACAATCGAAAAACAGGGATGTTCCTCATATCATCATTACTTACCAGGGCTTTAGCTCTGATAAAGAGATGGCTTAAGAGGCAGGGAACTAGGCTGGGTGCAGTGGCTCACACCTGTAATCCCGGCACTTTGGGAGGCCGAGGTGGGCAGACCACTTGAGGTCAGGGGTTCAAGACCAGCCTGGCCAACATGGTGAAACCCCGTCTCTACTAAAAATACAAAAATTAGCTGGGCTTGTTGGGGGGCACCTGTAGTCCCAGCTACTCGGGAGGCTGAGGGAGGAGACTTGCTTGAATCTAGGAGTTGGAGGTTGCAGTGAGCCGAGATATTGTGCCACTGCACTCCAGCCTGGGCAAGAGAGAGACTGTCTCAAACAAATAAAAAAACTACCAACAACAAAAAACAAAAGAGGCAGGGAAGTAGAGCACAAGTGCATGGCATTCTGGGGACCTGACTTGCTATAGAAATAGTTTTTACATAAAACTTTAGCACTTCCAAAATCTGTGTTCCTTGGAAAATTGATTCTAAGAGACTCTGATAAAATGGGCACACTGTGGTCTCTTTGCCCTCTTGGAGAACATTTCAGCATATTAAAGGTGTAAAAAGTCCTTCATAAAAATAAAAATGTTGCCTGGGCGCAGTGGCTCACGCCTGTAATCCCAGCACTTTGGGAAGCCAAGGCAGGTGGATCACGAGGTCAGAGATTGAGACCATCCTGGCTAACACGGTGAAACCCCGTCTCTACTAAAAAATACAAAAAATTAGCCGGGCGTGGTGATGGGCACCTGTAGTCCCAGTTACTCGGGAGGCTGAGGCAGGAGAATGGTGTGAACTCGGCAGGCAGAGGTTGCAGTGAGCCAAGATCGTGCCACTGCACTCCAACCCGGGCGACTGAGTGAGACTTCGTCTCTAAATAATTAAATAAATAAAGTGTTAACTATTAAATCTAGCATTTTTCAAATGCTACAGAACTCTTTTTGGGTAATGCCTACATTCCCCTGCAATTATTTGGGAGACGCCAGTCTTACAAATAAATACCTAGGAAGCTGATCCTCACTTTTCACCACTCATTTGAATCACCTGGTGAATTTTACAAACACACTCTGCCTAGGCCTCACCCCAACAGATTCTGGTTCACTTGGTCTGGGTGGGGGCCTGGGCAATGGTGTGGGTTTAAAACTCTCCCCAGGTGATTCTAATGAACTAGATGGTGGAGAACACAAGCTGCCTCAAGTAAGAATCACCTAGAGCACTTGTTAAAGCACTGATTGTTGGATCCTACCCCAGGAGTTTTCGATTAAGCAGGGTTGGGGCAGAGCCTGAGAATTTGTATTTCTAACAGGTTCCCAGGTGCTGCTGTTGCTGCTGGGGGTCAGAGGACACCCTCTGAGAACTGGTGCTCTGACGAACAATGGGTAAGCATGGCTGTTAGGCTATCCTTATCATCAGTGTCAGTTGTATGTATGACTGATAGTTCAGAGTACGGATCAGAACAAGGGTGTAGAACAGTACAGATTTCCCTTTGTTCTGAGCTGAATACAAACAGCAATTACCATACCTTGCACCAATAGGTGGAAACTGAGTTTGGCCATGACCCATTGCATCCCACCTCCAAGCAGAATACAGGAGGAGGGGTGGTTACAATAGTGGGTGGGGGCCCTGAGGGCTGTCAAGTTATCTGTGGAATGGCCTCAACTCAAGGGTGATGTTAGCAGGAAGGGAGGCATTTTCATAGCAGATTGAGGTGTTTACCTGGTTGAAGAAGCCGAGGCAGTGAGGAATGCCCGGCCCAGAGCAGAGCAGGGCAATGGAAATGTTACCTCCTTTAAAAAGGGGTTTATATCAATACTTTTAGGAGAAAAACTAACTTTCAAGGAGGCAGAACATGATTGGGCTGTGAGGAGACCTTGCTGGGTTCCCCCTGTAACCAGGCCAATTTTGGGGCTCAGCACCAAGCCTGAGAGGATGAGCTCTTAAGGCAGGCTGACAGGAGGTGGGTACAGTGGGGAGACAAGACTTGCATTTTTTGTTTTGGTTATTTTATTTTATTTATTTTGAGACGGAGTCTCGCTCTGTCGCCCAGGCTGGAGTGCAAGAGTGTGATCTTGGCTCACTGCACACTCCGCTTCCCGGGATCAAGTGATTCTCCTGCCCCAGCTTCCTAAGTAGCTAAGATCACAGGCGCCCGCCATCACGCCCGGCTGATTTTTGTGTTTTTAGTAGAGACAGGGTTTCACCAGGTTGGCCAGGCTGGTCTCGAACTCCTTACCTCAGGCAATCCGCCCGCCTTGGCCTCCCAAAGTGCTGGGATTACAGGCTTAAGTCACCATACAGGGCCAAGACCTGCATTCTTGTCTAGCACTGATACCGATGGACCTTTCCTGGCCTGTTTCTTCTTGGTGGTTCAGCCCACCTCATGCTAAAAATAGTTTAAAAGAAGGACCCATTGAGAATGCCTGGAAACATTTGTAAAAGGCATGATGCCGCCGGGCGCCTTGGCTCACACCTGTAATCTCAGCACTTTGGGAGGCCGAGGCGTGCGTCCGCACGTGGTCAGGAGATGGAGACTGTCATGCGCGTCTGTGCGAAGAGACCACCAAACAGGCTTTGTGTGAGCAACACGGCTGTTTATTTCACCTGGGTGCAGGCGGGCTGAGTCCGAAAAGAGAGTCAGCGAAGGGAGATGGGGGTGGGGCCGTTTTATAGGATTTGGGTAGGTAAAGGAAAATTACTGTCAAAGGGGGGTTGTTCTCTGGCGGTCAAGAGTGGGGGTTACAAGGTGCTCAGTGGGGGAGCTTTTTGAACCAGGATGAGCCAGGAAAAGGAATTTCACAAGATAATATCATCGCTTAAGGCAAGGACCCGCCATTTTCACTTCTTTTGTGTCATCGATTAAGGCGGGGCAGGGCATTTGCACTTCTTTTGTAATTCTTCAGTTACTTCAGGCCATCTGGGCGTATAGTGCAAGTCACAGGGGATGCGATGGCTTGGCTTGGGCTCAGAGGCCTGACAGAGACCATCCTGTCTAATACGGTGAAACCCCGGTCTCTATTAAAAAAATAAAAAATTAGCCGGGCGTGGTGGCGGGCGCCTGTAGTCCCAGCTACTTGGCAGACTGAGGCAGGAGAATGGCGTGAACCCGGGAGGCGGAGCTTGCAGTGAGCCGAGATGGCGCCACTGCACTCCAACCTGGGCGACAGAGCCAGACTCCGTCTCAAAAAAAAAAAAAAAAAAAAAGCATAAAGCATTGATTGTCAAGTGGTCTCGTAAGAAAATACTTACCTCACTTCCTTACTTTTGCTCATTTTCATTACCGAAAGGGCTCCTTTTCAGTTTCTCTGACCCTTGGGCCTCTTTCTCCCAGCCCCCTTGCTTCGTTTTCTGCTTGCCCACCAATAACCTCGTTAGAGTCACACCACACACATGGTTCGCCTACTGGTGACAAGAGAGAGAGCTCATGGCCAATTTTAATAGTACAAATGTTATTTCTCTTCTCAGAGAAACTGCCTCTAAGAGCCCCACAGTGATGGGGTTATAATCCCAGAAACCTCCACAAGGGAGGGGCCAGCCAGTCTCTGCTCTTGGCACTCACTGTGCACCAGCCTCTGGCCTCCAGGAAGATGGAGGGCGCTGGGGAAGGCAGTCATGGTTCCTCCCCAGCTCAAACTTCCCCATGTGAAATCCTGCGCGCCAGTTTGAGGTCCACTGGCCACTAAAATGCAATCTCTCTGTTTTGCAAACGTTCCTTAGAACTAATTAGCAACAAGAGAAGGCCACAGATAAGAATCTCAAATACCAGAACACTACTGATAAGGCACTAACCTGACATGCCTAGACCTCAGGAGGGAATCGTGTCTGGGTTTCATCTCCCCAGAAATGGCTAGTAAAGACAAGCCATTGAAGGAACAAGTTCAGCAACAAAAAAGCAAGGCCCTTGCTTTTGTTAATGAGAAGTGATTTGGATACAGGTACATTCAGCGGGCCTAAAGGCCGTCTTACCTTGAGGCCTGTCTACCATGTTCTTTATGGAGCTCTCCTCTCATCAACAAATATTAGCTTTAGCCACCTCTTGGGGGAAGCCAGACCCCACTCCCTCACTATGCCACGTCCTCTTATTATTAATTCTCACAGCCAACCGTTTATTTTGGAGCATTTACCACAACTGGAATCAAGTTGTGTCATTTGCCTTTCTCTTGTTCAATGGTGTATTCCCACCACCTAGCACAAAGTCTGTGTAAATATTTGTGGAACAAATATGCACGGCTTCTATGACTGAGGAACTCACAAATATATGTGAGAGGGTTTCATGCAGGACTTGCTGATAGCTTTGGTTGCAGTCACAAGGTGCGCCATCTACATCCACAACTTCCACACTAGTAACTCAGATTCTGAACCCTATATTTGCAGGACTCACAGAGGAGGGTAGTAAAAAAAAAAGCCAGTTTTTCTTCCCTTCGCTTCTGGCTCCTCACTGGTGTAAGGGGTGGAGGTAGAAAAGTCAGCCCATGTTATAAATCAGGGTTTCTACAGAGGGTTGACAGTGAGCTTCCCTCTTGCCATAGGGCTAGAGAGAAGAGCTTTAATTTGTGACACCTCAAGCTTGGGGGACACACAGGGCTGATATGTGACTTGTGCCTGAAAATAAAGGTCTAGCGGAGTTGAGGATGCATTTGGAAGTCACTATACTCATGGATCCCAGGCCGAAAGTGCTGATTGGTCTATGACTGGGGTGGGAGTGTGGGTGAGTGACCAGATGGGACACCTCGAGTTGGCATGTTGGTGTGATCATTTTAAAATGGGCAGTAAGCTTACTAGCTTCCTGCCTGAAGTGACAGTGGTAGTCTATTGGAGGCAGATGCTGAAGGGCACTGCAAGGGCCAGCCATAGGAGAGGCCAGAGGAGTCCGAGGCACCCAGGGTGGGCTTTGACAATGCCCAAAGGAAACCAAGGCCAAGAACTTCAAAGGTGTCATTCAATCAGCCCTCTCATGCTCCTTATCTCTCCTCCCTACCTTCCCGCCCTTTCATCCTGGGAAATGCTGGGTGGTGGGAAGAGTAGGGAGGATGGCAAAAAGCTCTTGGCTTCCAGCCTAAAGCAGGCCTAACGTGGATGAGGGGAGAATATTCAATTCTAAATGTATTTCAGAATTGTGGTTGTTACATGACTGGACTTGAAAGTTACTGAAATGAGACCCTTGCTAAAAGTGAATACAGGGCTTATTTAAAAGTAGCTGTCTCTGAGGAATTCTGGGAACTGCCATAAAGTTCATCTCCGAAGGCAAACAGCCCCCCAAAAGTGGATTTGTAGGGACACACATGACAATCGCTGTTGCTTTATGATTGTCCCTCATGGTCAATGTGACAGTCTTTAAACTTCACAGGCATTATCCTAC
The DNA here is from genome assembly GCF_000951045.1 of Mandrillus leucophaeus. NCBI lineage: Eukaryota > Metazoa > Chordata > Mammalia > Primates > Cercopithecidae > Mandrillus > Mandrillus leucophaeus. The sequence goes on along the minus strand of NW_012103732.1, from coordinate 1,336,010 downwards.
ATTACCAGAGATGAAAGAAAGAAGATCTAGGGATTTAGGCAAATTGCTCTGGGTCAAAGGTAGGTGAATGTCACAACTTGAACTCAGGCCCAGGGTAGAGGACTCCATGTTCCGTTCTTTCCCCCAATACCACAAAGCATTTTCTATCTTCCCCAATTTTTCATGCTTTTAGGTCCCTATTTCTGACCTGGCCTTGTCACCATCTATACATCAGGTCATTTTTAACCAAAGACAAGGGGAAAATGGTAAGATGTGCATGTTAACAGAAGAGGGGAGCCAGGGTCGTTCACTCAGTCAAGAGGAGCAGGTGGGGAGGGTGAGTTAAGGAAGGGAGGGGTGGATGATAATTGGCTACCACGGCAATAAAGATTTGTCAACAGGGGCAGAGAGAGAGGAGGGAAGGAGGAGGGTGGAGAAAAAGGTGGCTTTGCTGACGGTCCCTAGTGTCCCCTTACAGCTGTTCTCAGCTGCAGAGTTCTGAAGCTCAGGTGGCCATGAGATCCCTAGAGACCTTCTTGGCACTCCTTTGACAAGGCTGATTTAAATGAACTCTATTCTTGGGAGAAGAAGGAAAAACTTACAGGTGTAAGAGTGATTTTCACAGCAGCCTTTTATCCAAAGCATCTTATCTGTAATGAACAACCCCCTCTAGTAACTAGGTGGCAAGAAGCACTTAAGCTTCCAGACAAAAAGGCTCTTTTAAAAACTGTCCTCTATAAAGACAACTGGAAAAGAGAATAGAGAGAATATTCAAAGTTAAGCTCAAGTTGAGAACAAATGCATCAGCACTGTGTCTAAGTTACTGGTAGCCAAGATGCCAAGAGAAGCTAATGTGGGACTTGAAATGATTCACAGAGGGCGGGGCGCGGTGGCTCACGCCTGTAATCCCAGCACTTTGGGAGGCCGAGGTGGGCGGATCACGAGGTCAGGAGTTCAAGACCAGTCTGGCCAACATAGTGAAACCCCATCTCTACTAAAAATACAAAAAATTAGCCGGGTGTGGTGGTGTGTGCCTGTAATCCCAGCTACTTGGGAGGCTGAGGCAGGAGAATTGTGTGAACCCGGGAAGCGGAGGTTGCAGTGAACTGAGATTGTGCCTCTGCACTCCAGCCTGGGTAACAGAATGAGACTCCCTCTAGAAAAAAAAAAAAAAAGATTCACAGGAAAAAAAAGTATTTCATAGAGAAATCAATAGCAGAGCCTTTAAAATGTCATGGGGTGTGTACATTTACCAGGGGAGCTCAATCACTCTTATGCAAAAATCTAAATTAACCTAATAGGGTTGTTCAGTTCTGACTGGTTGCTTTGCTATGTATATTGCTACAGAACTTTCCATCTCTGAATAAAAGATGGAAATAATTTTAAAGTATCCAATAAAAATACATATAGTGAACTTATGAGGTGCCAGGCACCTCTCTACGTATGTGTCAGCCCAGCAACCTCCAAGGCAGGTACTATCCTGTTCATGACGGGAAACAGAGGATCTGGGGCTTTATAAACATGCCCACAGTCTGTGGCTTGTGAGTGGCACAGCAGGACTCTAAGCCGGGTTGTCTGGCTTGACTCCTTGCTCTGAAGCCCTGTGCCCGCTGCTTGTGCTCTGGCACAGCTTGCCTGGCACTTTACCACTCCTTGTTTTCGTATCATTTTTTGGAAGTGGCTGCTGGGCTGTTCTCGGCACCACCTAGGAAGACTGTGTAAGCTCCTGGGGTCCCATCCTGCCCTCCCAAGTGCTGCCACTTAGACATCTTCATTTCACCATCTACAATGTGAAGGGTTGGGATTCCTGTAACTGGAGAACTAGCAGAGCCCATCAACAGCATTGGGCTCTGCTAGTTCTTGGAAGCACTTGGAAGATTACACAAATGCTAGGCATAAAATAAATGTCAATAAAAACACACGGCAAAAGGACTCGCAAAGTCAAGTCAGTGTCTTAGTCCATTTGCATTGCTATAAAAGAATACTTGAGGCTGGGTAATTTATAAAGACAAGAGGTTGATTTGGCTTATGTTTCTGGAGGCTGTACGATAAGCATGGTGCCAGCATCCACTTCTGGGAAGGGCTTCAGGGAGCTTTTACTTATGGTGGAAGGCAAAGGGGGAGCAGGTATGTCACATGGTGAGAGAGAGGAGACGCCAGGCTCTTTTTAACATCCTATGAACTTATTACCAAGGTGGGGCAGGGAGGACACCAAGCCATTTGTGAGGAATCTATCTCCATAACCCAAACACCTCCCACCAACCCCCACCTCCAACACTGGGAATCACATTTCAACATAAGATTTGGAGGGGACAAATATCCAAACTCTATCAGTCGGTTTGTCATGGGCACCAGTCTGCCATCATTAACTGATTCCTAATCATGACTTTGGGAAGATAAAGTGGCAAGGAACACAAACTTGACTGAGATAGCAGATTCTTGCAGTAATCCAAATTCTTGGGCCACATGAATTTTAAATATGACTGATAGAAATAGTTTGCCTCATTCATTCTTTCAATAAATTATTGCTGAGAACATTTTATATGGCAGACACTAGTCTAGAGGCTGGGGACACCCTGGTGAACAGGACAGTCTCTACTCCCACAGAACTTACTAATGCAATTAGTACCCAGTTATAATGATGACAAATGCCACAAAGAAATATAGAACGAAAGACAGCATATACCCAGAGGACCTGGAGAGTGTGGGGGTGGGGGCAGGGGTGGGTTAGGAAAGGCTTCCTGAAGGAAGTGATGCCTAAGTGGAGACCTTAAGGATATGGAGGACTCAGCTAAGTGAGGAAGGGGTGGAGGGTGGTGTTGGTGGTACACAGTCTACTTAGCGCATGAGGACTTTTGGATAGGAGGCGCAAGGAGTATTGGAGAGCCTGAAGGAAGGTGTGTGTGACTGGTGTGTGGAGAGTGGGAGGAACAGGCAGCGAGACTGGTAAGGTAGATCATGCTATCCATGTACTCCATAGTGGGATTCTGTAAGCCTATTTGGAACTCAGGAAGTATGGAAGGGCAGTCAGCATGCTTCTAGAAGCCCCAACTGTAGAACTCAAACACGCTGGCTAATTCTGTGGGCTCATCTGCAGGAAGCACACCTCTACATTTATAGTCCTAGACAGATGTGAAGTTCTTATTGTCCATCTACAAATGCTCACATTGTACCAACCATTTAATTACAGTAAGAAAAACCAGCCAGGTTGGTCAGTTGAATGAGGCAGGCAGGAATTGAAATGACACATCTCCACCATTGCACCTGGCAGAATCATCTGATCCCTAACTTGAGAATTAAGCAATCATATCAGAGCCTCCTACTTCCACTACCACTGTCAGCTTCCTGTCCCAGTCTCAGAAAGGTAAAACCAGTAGAGCAGGTACGCGTATACCCAGCATTCAATAAAACAAACCCAGCATCTCACCTTGGAACCTCTAGCTTCTGCCTTTGTCCCCTTTGCAGTCAAAATGAATTCATTCTTACATGGAAAGTAATGCTTCAACACTCCTTCTTGCATTCAGCAGATAATCTGTAGTTTAAAGAACGATTTTTTTTCACAGCATTCCCAAGTGCTTTTATAAACAATAGTGAAACCCTTCCATGCCTCAGTAAGAAAAGCGTATTTTCATTTTACAGCTGAGGACAGGAGCCTGTTAAAGGTCCAGTGGGAGAAGGGACTAGGGAGGGCTCCTGATAGTTCCGATGTTGTGAAAGTCACTCATCCTTGAGGCTTCTCGTAAATATGACCAGAGGCACCGCCCACATTACTCACTCTGGGTTTTTAATACCAATGTTTGATTGAGGCTTTCTTCCCTTCCTCCTACATTATTCCTTCAGAAGATTTTTAGAAACTGGAGGTTAAGGATTCAGCTGGGAGAATGCCCTTACGTCTTCTCAGACTGAATACTCCTAAGCTGGAGTCTGTTCCTGAGATAGCCTTTTGGTATGAAGAGAAAATGATATGATTACAAGACTGTACCCTTCCCTCCTACCTCCACCGCCCACTTTCAAATATCCCATTGTTAACATTGTACACTTTTGAAAGTAAAGCGAACACAGGGGAAACAACCTTTTCTCAAAAAGTGTGCCAGTCTCCCTTCAAATGTATTCTGTCATTTCCAATAAATCAACTCCTCCAAAATAATCCACTAGAAATCACTCCGACCCCCACATTCTAGCCTTTGGAACCAAAAGGACTTATCTAGCCTATGTGGTATCACTGGAATTGTCACTTTGAAAAGATTAGTCTTATCCTATATAAACATATGAGGCCCACGATGGAGAAGTGGTTAGGAATACAGATGCTGCGGTCAGACTTCCTAGGCTTTGCCATTTACTAGCTGTGTGATAGGCAAGTTTCTTAACTTCTTTATGACTTAGTTTACCCACCTGTAAAATGGAGATAACAGGTGGTGAGGAGAAATGGGATAATGCAGCAAAAACATGTAACAAAGAGGAAACCCTCAATAAATGGTAAATATGATTGTTCCCCTAGTAGAAGTTGCCCCTGGAGGGCATGTCCTGCACTTACAAAAAGGCAGCTCCCTGGAGCAAATTCCCTGCTCCCACTTCCTAGAGCCCTAACAAGTAATAGCTCTGTGAATACTTTGTCATGGGCTCTTTTTTTGTTTGTTTTTAAGACAAAGAGGCTTGAAATGAGACAAAGGAAAAACAAATACCAGAATTGCAAAGTTAACATTTTTATTGAACTGAAATTGGTGTAGAACAGGGGCCACCACAGCTGCTGAGCTCAGTAACAACTGAAATGCCCCTGTGACATTTTACCTTTGAGAGTCCTAACACGGTTTGAGTGGAACAGCTGAGAAACAGCATATATATAATTTAACACCTCAAAATAGTTTGAAATGAGCCTCACAGCCTTGTTCAATCTTCAGGTTACAAATAACATTGATAGCATCTTCTGTGGCCTTCAGTTAGTAGTGCCAGTTAATATCGTTTCCGAAAACTTTCCTCTCAAAGTGCTGGCTATAATTTTTTCTCCATCCAGTACATGTAAGAAAAGGATTTAGTAATACTTGGGCAAGTAATAAACTGTAGAACTTTAAAAGTAGTAAAGGCATATACCAAGCATACGTGACTCCACACATTTTCAGAAAGGCAGTGGACTGGCTAACGAGTTTCTGCCAAGTTTCAGAAGCAAAGAATGCACTAATGAAAAGGGTAAGGCATCCAAGCAGAGTGTCTGAACTGATGGACCATTTTTGTCTAAAACTAATTTCAACATCTTCCAATATGCAAGCAGGCATTTGTTTTACATAATAAGGTGAAACACTTTATAAGAGAAAACTCTAAAGCTTATAAGATCAATCAGAGAAAAAATTAATACTGAATTTTTATAATCAATGCATGGAGCAATGATATAAACTGACCATAACAATTTTGTGAGAACAAGTATAAAACATCCGTTACTACTTAAAGAGTTGAAAGTTAACCCCTCTAAAGTATTCAAAGTGGAATAAATAACAAGGTAGGAAATGCAATACCTATATATTTTAAAAAGCCCACATCTAGTTAATGTTCTCTTAGTTTGTTTTAAATCAGTTGTTCATTCAATCTGGAGTTGATTTAAGGATGTTGGTAAAAATCTTCAAAAGTCCTTCAAATCATTTTAGATGAAATGTGATAGAAAAAACTATACAACTCATTCTCTAATCTTGCTATTTTTTACACCATCCTTCCCAAAAAGAAAAGAAAAGAAAAAAATTCTTCCACCAGAGTAACTGACATTAAGTGGCCACTATTCCTATAGTAACCATTTTTAAGAATCTAAAGGTCTTGCAGTAGGAGATGGAAAATGATTATAAATATTTTAATAGGCTCATGCCTCATCTTCAAAAGGGATGAAACTTGGATAATGGCAGATTCAGAGATTTATAACTTTCAAATTTACAACTAATAGACACACTTTTTGCAAGGATCTGTCCAACACATACAACTAACATCTAAATTAAGGCTTTTACTGGTATGTGATCAGGTCAAAGGGTATGCAATGCTGGATTTCCATTTAGCATCTCCAGCTTTCATTGTTACCCAACTTGTAAACCAGATGTGCTGATGTACAGGGTAGGAGCTCCAATGGCTAACCATTCACCAACTGGAAGGCTTGTTTGTAAACAGGTTCTGAAATAAGAGTTGGCAGTGAAACAACTGAGGAGGTGCCTCAGATCATGCAAAGGGGAAAAGTGATTTGCACCTGCTTACATGATGGACATTAAAAAAAAAAAAGCCAACAGTTGACCTTCAGTTCAACATTTCAAGATTTACAGACCTAAAAGTTTAGAGCTACATCCAAGTCAATGGTTCTCATACTTTAGCTTGCAAAAGTCACCTACAGGAAACCAGTGAAAATGCAGATACTTAGGCCCTATACCTAGAGATTCTAACTCAGGTGATCCAAGTGGTCCAAGCACCTTTTGCTTTTGAGAAACCTTGCTGATAGCAAATAGCAGCACACAGTCTTCGATTAAAAGGCCAAGATGTCCAAGAAATAACACCAATGAGTTCATTACCTATAGACAAACCCCTCATGAGACTCTATCATAATAATATGATGCCCGAATTTATCCCCAATTAAGCTTCCCTTTCCTTTTTTCAATTAAAAAGTTTGAAATAAATTAACGTTTAATAATGATTGTACCAATTCTGAGGTAAAAAAAGAGCACCAGGGATCTCAATGCTAAAAGAAACAGAATTCCTTAGGAGGTCTATGCTACATAGAAACAAAATTTCTGCGGTAATGTTATAGAGTGGTAGTGCAAAAGGGTCTTGTTTCAGTCTTTAGTCTGTATACTTCCGTATATTTTAGTATATTATCTAATCTTTCCAGTTAATGTTTTAGAAGAACCCCAAAGAGAAAAGTTAATCTACATGCTCTCTCAAGTTTTCTAGATGACCAACATTTTTCTGGTTTACAGTGATACACAACAAAGTTATTTATTTTTCTGGATGCTGGAGACAAACATCTTTATTAAAGACACTACCAAAATTTTGGCAAACATTTCAAAACAGATTTGTAAACATAATGCTTCCCTTTTCAACTGGCAGCACTTTGAAAAGACAATACAATAAGACAATACAACTTGAATCAACATTAGTTCAAAATCCTTGTATTTTTGACCACATAACTTATGTTCCCACATGATAAAACAAGTGACAGTTTAAATCAACGTCAACAGATAAACTCCATGAAATGAAAGTTTGTGCTGTTTGATGAATCACAGTATGTTATGGTTAAATATATCCACTCTTTTTTATATTCCTGGCACCAGGATGAAAAAAAAAATCTTTAAATATACATCTTATGTAGGTAATAGCTTCTTTGCATATCTCTCTTCAAAAAATACTTTATAGCAGTATATAAATAGGTTACCTACACATTTAATTTTATAATTTTGTCCCAAAACTATAGATCTGTTTCATTTTCATGACATATCAACTTTTGCCCAACATTAATAAAGCTGACAAACTCGTTGAAATGGAAATGCTTTTGTCTTCCACAACAAAATTAGCAATTTGATAGAAAACAAAAACAAAAACAAAAAAACACCCTACAGTAACACTCGTCAGTTGTTTAACCTGAGCGTTTGGCCTACTAGGAGTAGCAGCTTTTTTTCCTTCATGCACGCTCACATCCACACCACCTCTGCACACATACAGATTGAGCACACACTTCCAGATGCTGGTAGGCCACAATATGCTTCCCATTGCTCTAATCAAGTGGGAAGCAGTGCAGCTAATGATTAACCACACTATGTACACAACTAGCAAACACCTTAAGGCAACCATTGCAATGGGGGGTTAACTTGCAGGGCGGATTTAATGTTCTAGATCAAGTCAGCCTGTATATACATATGTGTATGTGAATCTATACACATACACCTTTCTGTTTTTTAACCCTCCAAGACAATGTTTATTTTTTTTAAATTTTGTGCAAATTTCTAAATATTCTACCATTTAAGGCAAAGAGTTTGCATTAAGAAAGGTCAGAAAATAGGCTTACGTTTATCCAAAAGCATTTCACCTTGCACATTACTGTTGTTGTTGTTTTTAAAACACATACAACTTTTAAGTGTGGACACTGGATCCCCAATATCTAAAAAATCATTTCTAATAACAAACACAAGTTTTTGAGGAAAAAAAACTGATTTGAAATATAGACAATGGATCCCCAATACCTAAAAAATTATTTCTATTAACAAACACAAGTCTTGGGGGTGGGGTGGTGGGGAGGACCAGAAAGAGCAGCTTCGAAATGCAGGGAAGCAAAGTAAAATGGAAAAGAAAAAGTAACTCAAGTTTACTAATACTGAAACTTTCAACAGCCAAAGTTTCACCTTTTTAGAATCTAGAGCAACTCATTTGGAATTTTAAATAAATAAGCTTAAGTTTATTCACATCTTCTGGTCCAAGCAGAGTTCTAGGGCCATGACTCTGCTTGCTGTTGGTCAAATTCACCTATTAGCCTTTTGATGTGAGCCAGCTTGTTATGAAGATATTCACATCTGTATTTCTCTTCATGGTAATTGGGACTAGACTGCAGATGATTAAAAAAAAACAAAAACAAAAACAAAAACAAAAACAAAAACAAAACAGTGAGGAATGAGGTTGCAGAATTTACAACATTTTTCAACCACAGGTCAGAAAATCAACAGTGACGATACCTACCTGCTTTATCTTCTGATATTCTTGTAAGACTTCTTCATGAACATTCTATAAAATTAAATATTAGAAATCAGAAGAGAATAACTTCTTTTGTGTGTGGCAATACAAACAGCTAACATGCATTTAGCAAGAGTATAGGAAATGTTGACTGTGGGAATATAACTTGAAACAATCTTTATGGAAGGCAACTTGGCAACAGCTATCAAAATAGTCGATGCAAAATTGACTCAGCAATTCTACTTATCCTATGGACAAACTTGCCCCTCAGTGAATGACGCATATACAAGATTATTCACTATAGCGCTGTTTGTAAAGCAAAAGACAGTAAACAAAATTGAAATGTCCGTCAATCTATACAAAGGATACTAAGAGGCCATTAAAACATGGGAAAGTGCTTTATGTACTGATATAAAAATATTCTCTAAGATGCATTATATTGTTTAGAGAAAAAAGGAAAGTGCTGAACAATATGGACAGCTTGATACCATTTGTTTAAAAAAGAAAAACAGAATAGTATTCTAAGAATTTCATTACTTGCAAGATGCTCATTTCTCCCCATTTTAATGAAACCAGTACAAATAATAATGTATCATAATTTAAGTTATTGGGACATAAAACAATGGTACATCTTACAAATGAAGACACCTTAGATTCAGTTAAATATGGTATATATGTTGAAATTACTTGTGTATAAATGTACGTATATTTTATACCATGTGTACACACATGCACATACCACACACCTAAACACTTCCGAAAGAATACACTGGAAATCAGTAACAGTGATTTTCTGTGGGGGTTGGTGTGGGGGGGTCAGGTGCCTGGGGGGATAATAGCCTAATGTATGTACCAAGTACCAGGCATGGATTCAGGCACTTTACTCATGCTTACTTATGTTTATTCCTCACAACTCAATGATTATCCCATTTTATGGATGGGGAATTCAAGGCAAAAAGGCATTAAGTAACTTGCCCAAGGCCACACAAACGTTAACCACTCCTAACCAAGTAATCCTTGGAATTACATTCTAGTTTCAGTATAATTATATACATTGATAAATGACTATATAGAAAAAAATAAACCCCAAACCACCATATCACCAACCTCTTGCACCTCTGAACACCGATTCTTCTGGCACAGTCTCCTATAACTCTCACCAGCTTATTGAAAAAGATTAAGGCCCTCTAGTAGAAGATATAATGAATCTCTAGGGCACAAATGCTCTCAGGCTGTTCACTGTTGTGGGAAAACTCATCCATTGTCTCCCGTAGGTTCCAGCCTGAACAGTGGTAGTGGGCTGGGACAGAGGCACCACTATACCATCTGTGTCCGTGAAGTGTGACAAAGTTATCTAGCCCACATGGGAGGGAAATACTCATTTCTATCAATCCCTTTGCTAAGAACTACAAAAAATAATCAGGAGACAGGTGAGGCATCTCCTGCTCTTTGTCAGTGGTAGTAATATTACTACTTCAAGTAGGAAGGTGAAAACAGAGTAAGACTGGTTAACAAAGATCAGCCTTTGTAGCTAGAAGCACCAAACTTCTTTACTTAAACCCCAAATATCTGTGTATTAAGCCCTCTTTATTTCCTATATCTTCCCTATTCTATCTCAGACTGAGGTTTAAAGAAAAATACTTGAAATAGCACTGTTTTGGGATAGCACCAGACCTCTGAGCTGCAGTCTAAGTTGGCAGTGTAATTAATCAAATGTTTAGCTGAATCTCAAGATACAACTTTTTTTCCTATTTAGTTGTGTTTGGTATTTTTCTCAATATGTGATATGTTATAGTGGCACAAGGTTTTTTTCCACTGGTAGAAATACAGGTTTACTATGTTAATTTATTTTCAAGAACTATTTCAAATATTTAGTTTCCTAAAGCAGCAGTGAGGCTGGTCTGCAAGAGTACTTACTCTAAAGGCTACTGTGACAGCTGAGGTTGAGCAGGGCAGGGAAAGAAAGAAGGTAAAATATGAAAGTCAGTCCATCTAGTTACAAATCCATTTACCTGATACTCTTTTGAGCCTGGAGAAAGGCGCTTTCTTTGTGCATCTAGTTTGATAAATCTTCTAGCTACAGTCTCCATCCTGGCATGCAAAGCTCTGTACTCATCATACTCTGCATTGAAGTCATCCTTATAATTCTGGCGTTGCTCATAGGAGACAATAGCGATATATTTTCTAATAAGAAAAAAAGACAAATGGAGAGTAGCTATCCAATAAACATGATTACACAAGTCTGAGATTTAAACCAAATATTTAGAGATTAGATCCATGCATGTGTCACTAATGTTTAATGCCACTCTGCCACTGGTTGGCTGCTAGGTCACTCCTCCAAACATCTTCAGGTAAAATTATTACACAGAGTTTGAGAGCTTCAACGAAGGAGAGTAAATGTGGTAAAGACATGGTGGCAATGGAACTAAAATGCAACTAAGTAAAAAGAAAACAGTATTTACACAGATCTAGTCTCCTGAATCTTTCTCTATCCAAGATAATTCACTACCACACTAATGGTAGATGCTAACCCATCTGTTACAAGTCACAGAGAGACAGAAGGACTCAATGGGTAATGTGAAACCAGGAGAATGTCATGCAGTCACTGAGTGCTGAAAGTCAAAGCTCTCTCTGGACCTACTGCTTTATGAGAGGCAGTCTGTTGCTTGGCCTTTCAGACATGCTGCCAGCAGACATCTTCAACAAGGTGCCTCAGGCTTGCTTCCTCTGTCTCTTTCCTCATATTTCTGACCAAGCAAATATATAAAGTACGAAAGGGAAATTACCAACCATTCTGTAAAATGAGGGTTAGACCAAAAAAAGGCATATTTCTCTAGTTCTTTTCAAACATTTAAATGTCATACTATGTTGAACAGAAGCCAGTGTTGTACTATTAGTCTAACTTACTTTCTTAATAAAATGCCATAAATCTGTGTTTTACTTTGGGATGTGAATTACTCTTAACTGGTAAGAGAAGACCATTTTCCCAGAGCATCGGTTTATTCAATAATAAATAAATTAAAACAGCATTTTATTATTAAACTTAGCATTACAGTATTACTTTTTTTTTTTTTTTTGAGATGGAGTCTTGCTCTGTTGCCCAGGCTGGAGGGCAGTGGCGCCATCTCAGCTCACTGCAACCTCTACCTCCTGGGCTCAACCAATTCTCATGCCTCAGCCTCCTGAGTAGCTGGGATTACAGGTGCATGCCACCACACCTGCTAAGTTTTGTATTTTTAGTAGAGACAGGGTTTTGTCATGTTGCCCAGTCTGGTCTTGAACCCCTCACCCTAAGTGATCCACCCACCTCAGCCTCCCAAAGTGCTAGGATTACAGGTATGAGCCACTGTGCCTGGCCTATTACAGTATTACTTATTTGTAGATCTGGGAACTGGGATCACATAAGGATCTGGCCTGGTTCTCTGCACTCTGTGTTCCTGTCATTAATGCAAAATTCCCTTGAGTTTTTGAAATAAAAATTGAGATTTCAAAGCAATTTCAGGCAGGTGGTAGGAGCTTCAGGATGCCCTTTGGGGATACACATATATTCTTCACTGCCATAAAATCCTGGAGTTCAGTCCTCTCCAAATGGTCTTACATAAGCCCATCAGTTCATTTAAATTGCTAATATCACAGATGCTTAGCAGGAAATGTGAGAAAAGTGATGCAGTGAGCAAACTTAGTGTCCTCATTAATATTTTTATTCATGCTGAGTTAGACAGTGTAGAGGTTTAATTTTCTAAGTGTAATTGAAACAGTGATAGTCCGCTGATGTAAAGCTGCCCTTCTGGTGTCTTAGCTATAAAAGGCACACTGCCAGCCAAGCAGTGAAGCAGTCCTTCCTGGGCACGGGCTGTATTGACTGTACACCAGAGGGAGCCCCGGGGTAAAAAGAGGTCCCTGGGGATAAGCATATATTAGCAACACAGCTAAACTGATCTTGAAACTCAGACTTAATTTGTTATATATTTATCGTGCTTTCTCAAAATCACACCTTCAGTATTTTATTTAATAATTTCCTTAGGGAAATTATTTAGTGACCACAATTGTGTGGTCAACAACTGTGTTGCTATTATAGAAGAAATTATTTGGTTACACTGGCATTTTTAAGAAAAAAGTTTCCCTACTTTTACGAAAAATTGTTGTAGTTCTACAGTTGGCTCTTTATGTGGTGATGGAAAAAATTTTAATAAGTTTTGACAGCTTAACTACAAGTAAAAGTAGTCTTATTACATAAAAATTAGAAATATTTTGGTTAAGTATGAATTATTCAAAGGTTGATCATTTAGGTTTTATTTATTTATTTTTATTTATTTTTTTGAGATGGAGTCTTGCTCTGTCGCCCAGGCTGGAGTGCAGTGGCGCCATCTCGGCTCACTGCATCTCGGCTCACTGCAAGCTCCGCCTCCCCGGTTCATGCCATTCTCCTGCCTCAGCCTCCCGAGTAGCTGAGACCACAGGTGCCCGCCACCATGCCCGGCTAATTTTTTGTATTTTCAGTCGAGACGGGGTTTCACCATGTTAGCCAGGATGGTCTCAATCTCCTGACCTCATGACCGCCTGCCTCGACCTCCCAAAGTGCTGGGATTACAGGTGTGAGCCATCGTGCCCGGCCTCGATCATTTAGGTTTTATAGTATATCCCTTTAGTTTTCTTATGAGGCAACTTAAGTTCTGTAGTTTTGGTAATTTTTCTGAAAATCCATGCTTTTTAACTATTTTTAGAAAATTTGCTACACATAAATTGTGTTTATTTAAATAAATTAAGCAAACAATCACATAGTACTAGAAACATAACAAACATACAGAAATGCACTGAGGCAGATTCAGGAACCATCCTTAGATAAGTAACCTGAAAAAAAAAACCTTTTAAATATGGAATTAAGGCCAGGCTCACGCCTGTAATCCCAGCACTTTGTGAGGCTTGAGGTGGGTGGATCACCTGAGGTCAGGAGTTCGAGACTAGCCTGGCCAACATGGTGAAACCTCATCTCTACTAAAAATACAAAAAATTACCCGGGCATGGTTGTGGGCACCTGTAATCCCAGCAACTTGGGAGGCTCCACTTGAACCCTGGAGGTGGAGGTTGCAGTGAGCTGAGGTCGCACCATTGCACTCCAGCCTGGGCAACAAGAGCGAAATTCTGTCTCATAAACAAAAAAAGGAGGGATTAACTAATGAACTTGGCAAAACACAACAGTCTTGAATCCATGGGGAAAAGTTTAGCATTATTTTTTAGTTTCCCCACATGATTTTGTTGTATATAATAAGTATATGTCACTATTATAAAAAAGAATTCAAAATCCATCAAAAAAGAACAAGAGCACTGCATTGGCAGTTGCTATTCAAGGGGGTTGACATTTAAAGACTTCTAAGGAGAAGTGGTTTGCAGTTAAAGAGGTGAACCCCCTTGGCAGCAGAGCCAGAGGCTGTCCTGGAAGCCTGGCTGCAGACAACGGACCCTTCCTGGGCCAGCTAAGTGGTAGGTCATAGCTGCCTTTCAAGGCCCTCCTACAGAACTCTAAAACCATTACATACACTACCTCAGATGAGAGGGTACTCAGCAAGGTTTCTCAAGTTCCTGTTAGTTAAGAGATGATAACCAGCATTATGGTTTCATACTGTATCATTCCCCAATAAGTATAGCTTTCGCACTACTGTTAAGCAGAAGTAACACATTTTAAATCTAAAATGATCTTTACTCTGGAAATGAAAAGGGCTAAACAACATAGTTTAACATTGTCCACCATGAGATGCTACTAATAGAAGAAAAGTGTTCAGACAGCCCAGATTCCATTTTCCCTTCTCATTCTAGCTATTTTGCACATTTGTTCAAAGCTATCCAAAGTCCGATTTGTTTGCTCTTTCCCTCTCCATCTTTCCAGGATCCTGCAACTTAATTATTTTCTTCTTACAGAAACCTTTTATTCTGTAAAAAAGCTAGAATTATGTGTCCAAGTTATAATTTCTGTGATAACCAGTTACAAAAATGTCCCCAGCTCAGCATTTAGCAACTTGTCACAACAAGAAAACATTATAACCATTACTAAATTGAAATGATCAGATTTTACTCTTCTCTCCTCTAAAAATTAAATTGAGGGCAGAACTTTACTTAAATAAAAATCAGTCTATCTTAACACTTTGTATTATTATGTGCAGAGGTTCAAGCACTTTGTCAGCAATAAACCATCCCTTTGGGGAACCCAAGTGAATGACTGGGCATTGATAGACTGTCAGCTTTGAAGAGTCAGATCCCTAAAATCTTTCATAATCAAATGCTTAGCCAGGCCCCGGAACAAAGGACAGGCTTCTCTATAGTTAAAGGCCAATGAACACAACTCAGAGCGGAGGGAGGCACAACCTGCTCATGCAGACAAGGGTAGATTTGGGACGGGCAGGCTAAATGGCAGCCTTTCAATTGCAGAGGTGGCTCCAGGACTCTATTTCTGGAACTTCTTACTTTTCTGATTTGCAAATTATGGGAAAAGAACTTGCAAAGTTTCTAAAATTAAGTCGCTCTCTCCATTGGCAGACATATGAACTTACATCAAATAATCTGGGAGTTCAATTGCTGAAGGTTCCATGGAGGCAGTGCAATCCTCTTTAACTCCTACAAAGAAAAAAAACAAAATCAGAGCATTCATCAACCAGGAAGGTTATCAAATGTCTGTAATTCTAAAATAGATTAGAAACATCTGGAACACTTTTCCTCAAATTCTATTCTTCCATCTCAATAAGCAACAGTGAGCAAGGAATACAATTGAACACGAACAATAGAGGCCCTATGACCAGCGCCAGCAGAACCGACGCCAGGCATTTAAAGCACCCTGGCTACTGCAGTGTCTGCACAATAAAGGAATTCCATCTTAACCCAAGGTCAATCTTCTATTCTTTCAACAACAGTTGTGGCATCTGCCCAGCAATTCAAAGACTGTGGTGGCAGATGCAGCCAGACAATGGGAGATACAAATTTTACATCAACATCTACTTTTCATGGGATTCAAACAAGGCGGATGAGACAATAGAGTCAGGTAGCAGACTGCTTTGGTCACTGTATTTTTATTGCCTCCCTTTTTTGTATGCAGACACTGGAATTGGGTAGAAAGTTTTCCCATTGGTTCAAAGTAATTTAAAATAAGGTATTATTGAATGTCGATTTATATTCCTGTAATCTCTAGCACTCATAACACTAAACAGATTTTTCTTTTTTTTAAGGACAAAAAAAGTGCTAAACATTATGGCTACACAGTGAAAGTATGTAAATCCCTCAATATTCCATTTGCTTAAATGCACCATGTCCAGAGGATATTCTTTTTATTAGGGTAATTTTTTATCATTCTTTATTAGTGTAATTTTTTATCATTCAAAGTAGGGTTAAACTGATAACTCGAACCCTAATCATGCCCACTGGCAAAACATATAAAAGTGAATGTTAGATAATTTCTCGGTTTAGTATTCTAAAGGACAAAGTACCCTAAACAAATACAAATACATAGACTCTGAGTGCATGCTGCTCACCTATAAATATATTTGATTCATGCTTGGGTAAAAGAACATGCTTTTACAATAGCCTGAGTCTTAAAGAGAAAGGCATTAAGTGCAGGTCACCTGGCTTCCCTTCAGCCACAGACACCAGATAAATTCCAAAAAATGCAGGAGATGTGGATCTGGAGCTTTCCTAAATTTGTAATTATCCCAACTGGTTCTGAAAGTTACTATATCCTCAGTAAAGAATTCAAAGAGACTAAGTGTGCTTCTCCAGGTCTCCAACTCTGAGAACACTTGAAACTCTGATGTAGATCTCAACATACTGAAATCCAGTTTTCCTGTCTCTAGCCTTTGACTCAGAAGCACCACCTGAGGGTGGAAAGTGTGGAGAGTGGAGTTTACCCAGTGGCTTATGAACTCTGAACATAGAGTTCTACTTCTTCATTTCTATTCCTGACCTGACAAATTCAACTACAAGAGTGTTGAGGGAAAAAGCTTACACCTACCTTTTGTGCCATTACATAGTATTATATTGATTGAAATATTTAAACAGAAATGCTTTGACATGAAATGTATCCAATCTAGATCAAGAAAAGCACATATCATATCATATTCTACAGCGGCTTCTTTGGAAGTAACACTAAAAGAAAATAGAGCTTCTCTCATATGGCAAAGATGATCAATTAAATCTAAGGATTACAGACTTTCAGAATCATGAGCAAAATACAGAAAGACAACACTCCTTATAACTCTACTCATTAAAGTAATTTTTCCAAAGCCATATTTTCCTATGGAATTTTGCCTTAGTTATTCTGGGTTTAAAACTGGCAGCAATGCCAAATGTGAACTTGGATCTTCTATGTGATGGCATGCAAGGCATTAAGTTTTAGAGGACATATTTTTTAAATAAGAAAAATCTAATTCTGTCAGTTTTTAACACTCAGTACATCTTAGGCAAGCAAGCTTTTCATGAATTAGCTTTATTTAGAGGTAAAGCTTTAAGTTTCTTTGGATCGCTAGATATTTAGCATTTAAGCTCCTAAAGCTTGAAACGGTTAATTTTACAAATAACAATTGATGTTAGTTCACTAAAACAGGACTCTCAAAATTGGGGGGGAAACCCCTAAACCTTAAGATCTATTAAGCGAACACCACAACAGCCTTGAAAAAGACAAAGTGTTTTCACTCTAAATAAAGATGATGTTATGGATCTGCAAATGAAATTTTATCTTGGCTTGATTTATTAAAAAGTTGACATTTCCCCTGCGCTAATGTTAATTAAAGCAAGGGTGACCCTGTTTCATTGAGAAAGAAGGAAATGAATATTCTTATTGCAAACTGTGTCTGGTTAAATCAGTTCAAGAATGGCATATAATAGGTCATGTTGAGGCTGCGCAATATCATAACAGAGATGGAAAAGAATGTTAAAGGTCCACCTTCCAAAAAGGAGTCTCAAGTATGACAGTCATTTTTAAATGCCATTCTTATTAATATAAAAACCATGTTTAATATTTGGCCAAAAAGAGATGGAAAACAACTGCTGTAAAATGAAAAAAAAAAAAAAAAAAAAAACCCTGCTCAAAAGCACAACACTAAGATTAATAATTAAATGAAACGTCATTTGCTAAATAAATTACTAATTATAAACTGTATAATTTCAAACTCATGATAGCATGCACTTCTGGTTCATCTAACATGTAGTCAGTACTTTTACAAAGGTAAAATACCTCCACTGGAATTTGGACTGGAGTTATTTAGCTTGGCAATTTCCTCTTCTCTCTTAAGATCTTCCTCCTTTTCCTCAATAGTCTCAATGTCGTGCTTTTTTATTTGGTCCTTTTCCTTATGTTTTTTAGACTTCTTTTTGGACTTTTTGTGAGACATTGAATGGTTTTCTTCCATAGGCTTTGGACACTTTAGTAGAACTGAACCAGGGGGTAGGGTTTCCAGAGAAGTCCTAGAGGTATATTTGTCTTGCTGGTCCTCATAGATACTATCGTTTTGACTAAAACTGTCAACAGGTAGGTCTTGAGTCCCCCGGCCTTCTGGAGTGCTAGGGGAATTGGAGTTAGAATTTACAATCTGAGGAGGATGTGAGACGGGCAGGTGGGTTGAAGGCAGCGGTGGAGGGGTGGGAATGGCAGCAGCTGCAGGGGGCAGCGAGAGGCCTGCAGCAGATTTTTCACTGGTGGGATTCAAATGACCATTTAGTGTTGGTGGTACTCTGTTCGTCAGGTGAGATATTCGGGCTTTTTTATTCATTAAAGGATCAATAAACTCTGAATCCAAAAGCCGTTTCTAGGGGAGGGAAAAGGAAAAAAGTGAGCCAGTTTGCACTAAAATTAAATAAATTCAATACATGCACGGCTGGTTAAACAACTAAGTAACCTTACTTAATATTAATACTTAATATTACCAGGGTTGTGTTAACCTTTCTTCATGCTTAAGCAAAAACAAAAACAAACAAAAACTAAACCAGAACAACAACAACACAAAACCAAATGTGAAATAAATTTTCATGTTTAATGTCAAAAACCAGAATCTGGCAAATATTTCTTGAAGTGCTTACTGAATTCTTTCTAATCATACAGCTTTATCCTAAGTTCCAAGAGAGACTATGCTGATTTATGTGGATTATACCACTCAGGAGAGTATTAAACAGAGGCAGTCACCCTCCATTGCTGGCCATGGTTGACCTAGTTATATTAAATGAGAGGAGAAAGCAATTTGTACCATTTGACTCTGTGAGAACTAACACAGCTAGGTAAAGGGCAATAGCCTGCACTTATTTTAACCTTTAATGGGCTAAAATGCTCCAGTTAAGAATATTTTGGCTGTCATTTATCATTCTACCTGTCTTAGAGTGGGAACGACCAGCACTTTCAGAAGAGTTTCTCTAATTATCTCTAATACTGTTGAAATGCTATTTAATTTTTTTAACCCTTACATATCTCTTTACCAGAATGGAAGATAAGTCTTAATAATTGGTCCATTAAAATTAGGTGGAAGTATTTTTTTAAAACAATCAAGGTAATAGTAGCCTAATCTGTCAACAACAATAATAGTATTTAAGTTAAAAAGGAAATTTAGATAGTTGAAAACTACAAAATATAAATTCACATTTATGCTTAAATATAATGCTGTGGCTTGTATTCTGGCTTGAAAGAAAATAATGGTTAATCAACTCATTATTTTGTTTTCAATTTAACACCGTTTATTTGGCACCCAGCAAATAATGTGATCAGAGTAGAAGCAGTTTCATAATAGTTGGCATTAAAAGTGAGACTTCCACAGACATTGTATATATGCAAGGACAGACCTGCTTTTTTTCCTTTTTCTTTTTTGTTCTCCCTCTGTTCCTCAAAATAAGTTTCTAATATTTTTTTGATCTGTGAACAGCCGTTTGCCCAGGGCATGCTTAGTGTTCTCCACACATCTGTGGGCTTCTCACTAATTCTTGGGAGTAGGGTCCGGAGAGAGAGAGGGAGGACACTGTGTCAGCAGTACTGGGGTGGGGAGATCCGTCCCACTGTCTGTTAAAAGCACCCAGAACACTGAGAGAGTTCTGAGCCTGGCCAGTCAGCTGAGAAGCAGGCAGGCTTCACTGTAGTACTGCCTAGGACCTCTCACCTTTTTCTAGGATGAGCTGAATTTCTTGGGGAAAACTCTAAACTGGAGAAGAATCCGATTGGGAGTACTCTAATAAGGATCCAGTGGAAAAGAAAACATGGAAACATGCCATCATTTTTGTTTATTTGTTGATTGTAAATCCAATTTCCCCCAAAAACATTCTTCTGGAACATGTTGACAGACAAAATTAAATATCTTCAATTTTCCATATAATCTGATAATTGTATGGGACTGGGTAAGTCTTCTAGTTAGTGACCAAATTGGAAAGTAGATAATCTTACAACAAAACGTAAACTTTAAAAATGGAAAGCAAGGTAGACATTAAGTACTCGGACAAGCAGTGCTGTGTAGTGGAGAGAGTTCTGGGCTGGAAGCCAAGACCTAAATTCTAGGCTAAGCTCAGCCATAACCAGCTGGCTTTGGGCAAGCAAGCTGTCCAGCTTCTCTGGGTCTCATTTCCCTCACTTATACATCAGAGGACCTGATTAGAGGCCCCTAATGTCTATGTTAGGTCTATAATTCTATAAGTTTATGAAATACCTGAGGAGAAGATACAGCATCTCTACTAGAACACACAGGAGATTCTGAATGGCTGGTGCCTGCAGCATTCTGAGATGGATTTAGTTTTCTGTAAAAGACACACATGTTACGTGTTACGGAGATGATTTAAAAATGTTCATGATGGAAAGCTTGCCTTGCTTCTCTTTCACACCTTAACACTGAAATAACAATGACTAAAATAATTACTTATTTCCATAATTTTTAAAGAAACATTTTTTTTAAAAGCAAGAAAAAAAAGAATTCACCTAGAGAGCACTGACTCCAATGACCGTCTGTCTATTTCATTGTATCCAGGCCAGTCTCTCTGAAGCTCTTTAAAAACATAATCCTTTAAGGTATATGAGAGGTCCTTAGGATTCAGATTGGCTACCTAGTATGAGGTATAAAAACAGAGCATTAGGTATTTTTACTATCATCTCCTAACCTAAAACAGGCAACCTTTAGGATTTACACTGAAAATAATTACATCAATTGGCCCCAAAGGGACTGCTAGTTTTGTATTACATGCCAGATCTCAATAAATGCCATTAATTTCATTTTGGGAATTAAAGCTTTATATACATGGCTTAATGTTTTTTTCCCTGAATGGCCATTGTATTTTTAATATTTCTAATCAAATAATAAGCCCATATTAGGAAAAAAGTGAAGATTTAAAAAAAATCAATTATTTTTGTCAAAGGAATCCAAAACAGTTGTACAGTAGTCCCCTCCTTATCTTCAAAGGATACATTCCAACACCTCCAGTGGATGCCTTAGAACTCTGATGGTAATGAACCCTATATATACTGTTTTTTTCTTATACATACATACCTGATAGTTTAATTTATAAATTAGGCACAGTAAGAGATTAACAACAATAACTATTAATAAAATAGAGCAATTATGCCAACATGCTGGCAACACTACTCTTGTGCTTTGGGGTTACTAAGTAAAACAAGGATTACTTGAACACAAGCACTGTGATATTACAACAGTTGATTTGAAAACAGAGATGGCTAGTGACTAATGCGGGACATACAGAGGGTTATCAGATCCACTGCCATAGTATTGCAGTGCATGTGTCCAGGTAACCCTTACTGTACTTAATAATGGCCCAAGATGGCTACTAAGTGACTAATTAGTGGGTAGCATCTACAGTGTAAAGCTGAACAAAGGGATGATTCACATTCTGGGCAGGACAGAGCAGGACAATGTGAGGTCTCATCACGTTTCTCAGAACAGTGCGCAACTTAAAAGTAACAAAATATTTACTTCTGAAATTTTACTTTTAATATTTTTGGATCATGGTTGACCATAGGTAACTGAAACCCCAGAAAGCGAAACCATAGATAAGGACTACTGTATTACCAACATCCTTATTTACTTCTGGGCATTGAGTCCATTACTCTTGAGTCACAATAAAAATCCTTGATCACTTGTATTAAGTAGAAACCAAACAGTGACCAAATGTTGGGTTATAAACTTTCCTTTCAATCATCAACAAAACACTGTCTTCATAAATAGTATCAATTCTGATAACCTTGTCTGTCTTTGGATAACCACACTTGCTCCTTATATCTGCCAGTTCTCCTGAAGAACCACTTACTCAAAGTCCTTGAAATTCCCCAAACCAATAAATGAAAACATATGCCTAGAGAACCCCCAAATTACTGTTATTAGTCAGCCAGTTTATTCCAAAGTGTAATCTTTTCTCATCCCTTAACTGCAATTCCTAGAGTGTCGGGGCTTAGCCATTAACTAACTACACAAACATATGGGTTCATGTGTCAAACCAAACAAAAGTAATTTTTAAGGCTAGGAGAAAATTACTCTTGCTTATCACTTCCTACTGGAATAGATCGTTCTTTCTGTGTCTTTTAAAAGTACTATCAAATATGATAGTTTATGCTTCTCACAGCTTAGCTGAATACTATTCTAACATTAATGTTGCTATAAAGGAGAAAATAGATTTATCCTAAAATTCAAATTTGCAAATAAGTTAATATAGGATACAATCAGATTTCTTGAGGTGGAATAAACACAATCCATCAATTTTCTTTTTCTTTCTTCTCTTTTTTATTTTTTGAGACAAGGTCTCACTCTGTCACCCAGGCTGGAGTCCAGTGGCAGGAACACGGCTTACTGCAGCCTTGACTTCTTGGGTTCAGGTAATAATCCCACCTCAGCCTCCTGAGTAGCTGGGACTACAGGTGGACACCGCTACGCCTGGCTAGTTTTTGTATTTTGTATTTTTTGTAGAGATGGGGTTTCACCATATTGTGTAGGCTGGTCTCAAACTCCTAGGCTCAAGCAATCCTCCCTTGGCCTCCTAAAGTGCTGGGATTATAGGTGTGAGCCACTACGCCCCACTGGCAATGCTTCCATTTTCTTTTACCCTCATCTCTACATACATTAACACCCCTACCGCCACAGCAATCGGTTTTCTAGGTTTTTGTAGTAGCACATTCTCCTGGTTTCCTCCTCTCTTAGGACCCTTTTTTTTTTTTTTTTCCCCCGAGACAGAGTCTTGCTCTGTCACCCAGGCTGGAGTGCAGTGGCATGATCTCAGCTCACTGCAACCTCTGCCTCCCGGGTTCAGGCAATTCTCCTGCCTCAGCCTCCTAAGTAGCTGGGATTACAGGCGCCCACCATCATGCCCAGCTAATTTTTGTATTTTTAGTAGAGACAGAGTTTCATCATGTATTTCACCATGTTGGCCAGGCTGGTCTCAAATTCCCGACTTCGTGATCTGCGCACCTCGGCCTCCTAGAGTGCTGGGATTACAGGGGTGAGCCACGGTGCCTGGCCTAGGACCTTTGTTTTTTAAGTCTGTTTCTCAATCCTCTATATGTTGAAATGCTGAAGTGCTCAGTGCCTGTTTTCTGCTCTGTTTTCCTCATTCTCTTCATTTCCTCCTAAGATGATTTCATTAAGTTTGAAGACTTTCAATACCCGATATATATACTGCTAATTTCTAAATTTATAACTCTAGCCCCAACTATCCTCTGACAACCACAGTCTTATATATAACTATCTATAGACATCTATCTCCACTTGGATATAGACATCTTGGATAGACATCTTCCAAATGGAGTCTATGTAAGACAGAATTCCTGATCCTCTTCTCCCCCTTAAACCTACTTCTTTTCTATCCCTCCCCATCTCAGTCAATGGCACAATATCCATTCAGTTGCTCAGTCAAAAACCTAGCTATAATCACAGATTCCGTTCTTCCCCTCATTGTCTCCCTACACCCAACCATTAGCGAGCCTTACTACAAAATATTAGGCTCTTTAAGTAGTCTCTCTCCTCTACTCCTGTCCCTCCAAGCCATTCTTGCCATGGAAGTCTGAGTGATCTTATTAAACTTATAAATCAGATGACATCATATCTTTGTTTAAAACTATAATAAGTTCCCATCTTACTCAAAATAAAACCTAAGCTTCTTGACCATGGCCTAAAAATATTGTCTGGGATTTAACCTCTGCCTCCCTCTTCCATCTGCTCTGGCCTTCTCTGTCTTGAGCCCACCTACAAGTGCTGACTCATCTTCTTGTCTTTCACACAGCATTTTAGTTAAAATATGGCCATCTGAGAAAAGGTTCCTTGATCTCTCCACTTAAAGTAGATGATCCCTTCCCCAGCTCCTTTCAACTCCTCACTGGTCCTGAAATTGTCTCATGAATAAGCTCCATGAGGACAGGATTTCTATTGGGGTCACTTTGGGATTCCAGCATTTAAAACAGTGTCTGGTACACTGTAGATACTTAATAAGTTGAATTGAATGAATGAATGTTGAGCTTGAACCAAATATCCAAATGTCAAGCTGGAAACATTATTCAACTTTATCTAGTTTCTGATTGTTAAAATTTAGTTTTTTCATAAAAAGTCATTCTAAGAAAAAAAGGTTTTATTAATACATAACCAGTTTAATAATAAACAGAAATAAACAAATTTCCTGGTGGATGTTAAGCACTTTTAAATTTAGGTACAAATTTTACTGGGAGCCAACATCTTAGTTTATTTTAAAAACCTATTACTTTGATGAATTAATAATGTCCACAGGGTTCTACAAACTACTGTGTTAGTAACAGGTAAGCAAATTATCTCTACTGGCACAGGCAAAGCCTGATTATTTTAGGTAACTTGTTTCCCAACTAGTTTGTCTGGGACAGAATAACCAATTTTGGGATGATTTGTGTATCTTGCTGCTCTTTTTCTTTTTCTCTGGTGCCTACTTTTGGTCAGTTTTATTAGAGCAAAGTCATGTTATTTTTCTTGTTAGCTGCTAGCAATGTTCAGGAAAGGGAATTTAGGTATAATCAGTTTATGTCAAAGTTCTGAAATGCCTGATATCTCCCTTGTGAGTTTAAATTAGATCGTGCACGTGAAATGCCTAGCACTGTGCCTGGCACATAGTATATGCTCAAAAAGTGGTAGACGTTGTTAGCCTTTCTATCTGTGTTTTCACTAGGCTAGTGGTTTCAGCTCATATATTAGAATCATTAGGGCCATATACAATATGAGTGCCTAGGCCCCACCTTCAGATACTTGGCTTTTGTTGGTCTCAGGTGGAGTTCAGGCACTGGCATGTTCTAAAAGCTACCCAAGGGGATTCTAATATGTTACCAGGATGAGATGATGCTCTAGATTCTATCAAATGATCAACACTAGTAACTCTCATACCTCACTTGCTTGGGGGTAAATATCTACACTTTCAGATATATACATACACACACACACATATACACCTATATAGATATCTATATGTATACATATAATCACATAACTACTGCCATGTATCAATAGTAGTCTATGTGTGAATTGCCTCTGCAGTCATTTTGCCCTCTCCATTATCAAACCGAGGTAATTCACAACCGTTCGGGAGATGCAGTTACCAAATGTTTTGTGATTTGTAACCTGACTCTCACTGCTTCTCCAAATATCAAACTGAACACACACACCCTCATTCTCATTTATTCTCTCCTTTCTTTTGAGCTTGTAAAACTGCTATGTGACATATGGATTTAAATTATTTCCAAAAAGTGCTAA
Organism: Mandrillus leucophaeus; assembly: GCF_000951045.1. Classification (NCBI taxonomy): domain Eukaryota; kingdom Metazoa; phylum Chordata; class Mammalia; order Primates; family Cercopithecidae; genus Mandrillus; species Mandrillus leucophaeus. The sequence goes on along the minus strand of NW_012103732.1, from coordinate 1,310,640 downwards.
AGGACTTAATAAAGATCCTTAAGATTGATTGAGATACCTTGGGACTGGTTAACCTGAATTGGAGACAATGGTTTTACCCTTTCATAACATTTAGTATTATGTTGTGAATGTAAGAGATAATGGATTGAAAAAAATACTTGAAAGTGTTACTCTTTGAATAACAGATCAAAGCCTGTAGGTTTTTTTTTTTGTTTTTTTTTTTTTTAAATGATGAAATTCAGAATAACTTCTTTGGAAATGTTATTTCTTTAGAAAAAATAAAAAAGATGGGCCACCCTTTATGGTGGATCTGAATGCTCATAAACATTTATGACAGATGGATAGAAGGAAGGAAGAAAAAATATATAGGAGGTTACAGTCTAACAAACCACTGACTTTAAAAAATAATGGCCCACTTTTTTACATGTAAGCTTGTGATAAGGCACGGGATCACTGCTAACACATTACAATTTCATATGCTTTTATGCAGACAAGCGACTGATCTTGGTACACTCAGTGGCAGAAAAAGACAGAGTAATAAGGGCAGCACCAAGTATGTGGGGCAAGATACATTTTAAACTATTTACTAGGCAAAATGTTCTGTCTTATACCAATCAAAGGCCAACAGAATATATTGCACAATTTCACCGACAATAACCAATACAAATTAAGGCAATACTTTAGTGTATTCAGGACTAAAAACAGATAACAAACACTTCTTACTTTCTTCTTAATGGAATTTGAGAACAAAATTTGTTGGTCCCAAATAAAGACAATGCTCACATTTCAACTAGTTTTTAATTAAGTGCTTAAAATAAGATGATTTAACTTAATATTCACGAGTTGTATTTCACATGCCACTGATCAAAATAATCCTAAAATTTCTCTATCTCAATAATAATGATAATAATGACAACAACTTTTTTTAAATGAACATTTTAACAAGAAGGTAAGCAGGAAGGACCTTTCTCCAGCTGTCCTCACCTGTTGCAGAATTGCTCCCAGAGAGTTCTTGTCTTTCTGATTGACACCATCTTTCTGGAGTCTAGCAAGTAGCTCGGGTTTCTTGTAGGCCTTCAGGGCCAGTAAGTGAATCACCCTGTCCCTGTATGGCCTCTGAGAGACGCTGCTGCTGCTGTGTGTCTTTCGAATTGTATTTGCAGGGTTCATGGGGGTTGACCTTTTCCTCTCAGGAACTGTATCTGAAACAGCTTGAGGTGCCCTCCGAATTTGCACTCTTTTCCCTAAAGTCCAGTGGAAATGACATTGTTACACATTTGTGGGTTACAATATGAGCATCTCAGTTTCCACAATTCTGATTTAGGTACCTCTTCATTTCTAGAGGAAATAATAATAAAGGCCACTTTATTTCAATCTTTAAGAAGGCATGCAAACAGAAAGCATTTTAAATAAATGGCCTAAAATTTGAATTAGAAATCATTTAAATAAAATCATTTCTTGGAAATAATACGTATTATGCATGTATTTTGGTGATTTCGCTACAGAAAGATAACAACTAGTAACACAAACTGTAACCACAGACTTGATAACTTCTATCTTAAATAAATATATGCCATTTCTGAAAAGCAAACTATAATACAGTGAACATGGTGAAATGTCAGAAATACCTGTCAGACCTCTCTAAGAACACATTCTTGGCTGAGCATTATGTTAGTAATTTCACACGTTCAGAAGTCACAAAGAGGCGGGGAGGTCAACGTCATGAGGCATCCATTAGTGATATTCTTTTTTTTTTTTTACAGGCCACAACAAGTTTTAGGATTCATAAAACAAAACTAGGAACCAACCAGCCAACCAATCTCAGAGGGCACAAACAAATCTCTCCTCTGCAGTGCTGAGACTACACATGTGAGTTAGAGAAACGGAAAATGGTACAAAGGAGGCCTTCACACCATTCTCACATGGGCCAGTGCTGTTCATGTGGTTAACCCATTTGCTGTTTAGACTGAACACTGACACTTGGCAAGTGGCTACTTCTAGAACATGTGTGGGCTGAGGTGAACTGGGTATTATGTGTATGTGTGAAGCTATCCAGACATGCCTGGTCACTGATAATCCCAGTAACCATTCCTTGCTGAAGGGACAAAAAGTAGCATGAAACTGTGTGAGACTCTCATTTTATGATTTTACAGCTAGATCAACGTCAGCTGGATACTTATGCACCAATTATGTGGGGGACACTGTGCTAAGAGCTGCATACGTACTATCTCATTAGGTCTCACAATAACCTGAAAAGGCAGGTATCGTCCCCTTTCACAGATGAGAAAACTGAGGCTCTTAATGGGATATGCTCAAAGGGTAAAGTCTTCACTTAGCATTTGGGAGGTTCTGTGATTTGATTAATACCTAATTTTCCTGCCTGTAAGTCTTTGTGGGAAAGGTTTTATGAACAAACGCCTAATGTTTGCTGTTGCTTTGTGTTAGGCTATAAGCTCTATGAGGGCAGGGCAGTGGCTGCTTTGTCCACTAGCATACCTTGAATCAGTATTTGATGACTAAATGAATGACAGCAAGAGAGCAAGTAAGCAGAGGAGCAGGAATCAACACAGTCCATATTTCCCCACATTGCCAGGCTGCCAGAGTGTGAATACACACTGAAATTTCTAATGTGGCATGGGGAAACCATGTAATCCAGCATTTCCCAGTTGCAACAGGGTTAACAAATATTATTTCCTATTAAAATTTTAAGGAATACTATTTTTTAAAAATAGAGTCAAGGTCACAAGTTTAGAAAATGCTATAAATTCCACACTCCCTCCCCCTTAACAAGTCTTGCAAAAAAGAAGTTTGTTTAACTCTTCTCCAAACCAAGCTAACTGAGAAGCCCTTCTTTCTGTCTGGGAAGGGGGATGGGCAGAGAATTTTTTTTGTTTGTTAGCTAAGCTACACACACTAGGACTGGTCATTTAGGATGAATTCAAGTGGCAAGGCAAATAGAAATAAAAAGAGAAAAAAGTAACAGTACTTTTTCAGGTGTCCTACCTCCTCTGTACCTCTGATTCACCTCTGATCCTTGTCTCAGGAGGTCTCCAAGGTCTACTGGGTTTATGCCCATGCTTCCCCAAAGCAGGTATGGAGAAAACAAATCAGGGAGGCTAACTTTGCCCTTAAAAGGGATGTAAGTATGATGTTTGGCAAGAAAGTAAGAGCCTGATTGAGAGAAGACAGAACTGGAGTCTTACTTGGGGCCCATTGCTAGACTGTCATCTCCCCATGAATCCCCTACCCCCAAAACACTCACTTTGTCCTTTACCTCATTTTTCTTTTAGACAGCTAGTTAGGGGTACCTCATATTTCATTCAAATACTTGAAATAACAACTCAGCCATACTGGACCACTGAATGACACTCAAAGATCACTTGTTCACTACCTCCCTATCTCTTCTGTGCCTGTTCAACAAGGAAGGAATCCTCTGGTTTAAGGAAAGACAGGCTACAGATGAAGAAAACATCAGTGATAAAGGTACTTACAGAATTGAGATGCTAAAAGAGAAAATGAAAAAGTAAAGCAAGAAAATGTCAGGTTCAAAGTGGGCAGAAGAAAGGATTTATTTTTTGTATTTATCTCAGAAAAAGCCATTTTAATAAAACCTATGGGAGAACCTAATTCTCTTCCCAGACCCAAATGCTAATCAATTCCCTGGGCTCTTTATATAAATAGTAACAGTGGCTCCGGCAGGGTTGGGTAATCTGGGACTACAACTAAATTGTTGTTTCATAACAAGGAGTCCAATTCTAGCTTCTTCATTTAATAAAGATGGCAAAACTATTTACCCCTCAGTCTAATGGCTCTGAGTAAACAGTCTGAAAGGAAGATGTTAAAGCGTCCATCACAAAGACAGAAGGGACTGCAGCCACCTTCTGCAGTTGTTTTTCCATTCTGTGGAACCTGACCAGAAGCCCTGGCAATACAGACCCAAGGCTTTAAAAACATCTGCAGGCTCATGACAATGACATGACTCTGTCATGGTTAACTACATAATCCATTGCAAGGGAAATCTCCACCAGTTGGCATTTGTGACTACTTTTTCAAAACGTTTACTACCAAAATATATATACCGAACATTCACAAAATGTTAGTACTATAAAGGACCTTAGATCTTGTCTAGTTCAAATACCCACCTTTTTTTTTTTTTGGTAATATTGAGAAAAGTAGGATGTTAAATGATTTGTCTGTCTGTCATCAAAAATAAGGAGGTTTGTTCACAAAGGGTAGAAATTGAAAAAAATAATGAGGGTGGGCTGGAAGTTGGAAAAATTGGAAACAGAATCCTAGAAATTAGACTGGTTATTTTGTATACCTAAATAAGTATTAATACATATAAAAATTCATAATTTAGGACACTTTCAGAATTTAGGCAGAAGTCAGTGAGCAGACTTAAAATATTGGTGAACTAGAAGCAGTGGTGATTAGTGATTTTTTTTTTTAACAAAGGAGAGGAATTATAACAATACAACATAGTTTACCACTGATATAAATGTCATGACTACAAGTAAAAATATTACTGGAAGATAATGTTTTCTAGGTTAAAGCCTTTCCTGCTCCTCTCTAGGCAAATAGGTTTTGGTTTCTTCTGCCCACAAGAGGGTTGCAGAAACTCATATTCCTGGGTGATTAGGCCAGGTGACACCTAGGAACACAGTCTTCACTGCCTCGAACTGGCCTTCCTCCGTAAGTCTAGCTGTCAGGTGGCATCATGCTACCACCATGCCACAGTGGGGTCAGCATTATTCTCATTGGTCTTCTACCCAGGCCTACATTGTTGAAAGAAACCTTGTCATGCAGGTACCTCTAAGCTGGCATAGGTGAACTTTTGGTGTCATTTTATGTGATATAGTCTATTATTAATTAAAGGGGTATATCTTACTGTCTTAAGAAAAGCACAGAACTTGTTAATGAGATCATACTCATATAATTTGCTATTTGCTGATACCAACAATTTGGTATGTAAAATACAGAGAGAATCATAACATTCTTCATAGGGTGATTATGAGATTCCAATGAGCAACTACATGTGAGTGCTAACCAGTGCCTTGCACACAGCAAGCACTCAATAAGTGCTGGGTTTTATTAGTATTGAAGGGTGATTGCTATTTTAAAGAAATGAATGAATCAGACAGTTTTGAGACACCGAAAGAGGCAGGAAGATACAGATTGAGCTGCCTGGAAGGAAAACAATACATGGGAAAGGGCTAGCAATGGATAAGGTTAAAAGAAAAAGATCAAAACATGACCTAACAAAATACAGTAAAAAAAATCAAAACAGACAACAAAAAAGCCAATCAGGATACTTGAATCCATTGCTCCCCTTTATTCAGAAATGACCACATTTGTTTTTTTTTTTTTTTTTTGAGACGGAGTCTCGCTCTGTCGCCAGGTTGGAGTGCAGGGGCACGATCTCGGCTCACTGTAACCTCCGCCTCCTGGATTCAAGTGATACTCCTGCCTCAGCCTCCCACTTAGCTGAGATTACAGGTGCACGCCATCATGCCAAGTTAATTTATTTTTGTATTTTTAGTAGAGACAGGGTTTCACCATGTTGGCCAGGATGGTCTTGATCTCTTGACCTCGTGATCCGCCCGCTTTGGCTTCCCAAAGTGCTGAGATTACAGGTGTGAGGCATCGCACCCAGCCTTGCTCAGACTTTTAAAAGTAGTGTGGCCAGTTTTGAACTCTGAGGTGAAGAATTGGAGGCAGTCCAGAGGAGAGCAATACAATAATTAAAGGGTTGGGATACAGGCCATACTAAGAAAAGATAAAAGGAGCTGGGGTTATTTGACCTAGAGAATAAAAGGCTGAGGAGGTTAATGACAAGATTTATGACCACATAAGAACACTGCTGTGATGGTGAGTGGCTAGGACACTGAGGACAAAGCAAAGAGGAAAAGGCCTACAGAGTGTCAGGATTGGCAGAGATTGCCACAGGCCTCTGCAGGGCGGAGGAGGGTGTATAGAGGGAGGCCAGCTCTTCTTAGGAGAGGGGAGGTGTAATTTGGTTCACATGTAAACTCTGATAACCTCAAATTTCCTGTGGTCACCTCCAAATGTATGTAAATTATTTGTAGTACCTAAAAGAAACCTTGCAAGTTCTAAAATTCCCAGTAACATTAGGAAGTATGTGGACTGTGGGATTTTGGGTGTTGAAGTCTGTTGTGTAAAGCTATAAACAAACTGTACCTGACTCTTTGAAAACAAACAAAAACACATGAACACAGACGACACCCAAGGACCATTCAATGGAAAAGTGCAGTCATCATCACTGATTTTCAAGCTTTGGAATAAATCAAGGGGAGGGTTTTTTGTTTTTTTCAGCTAGTTATATTGGGAAGGAAAAAATTGTTTTGATGGTTTCAGTCTTCTATTGCTTTGTCAAACACAACAATTTGCCTCACTGTTTATAAAATGGTGGTACTGGGTGGTTTCCATCTTGGAAAACAATATTTTCCAAGCAACAGGGGTAGATCATTCATAGTTTGTGCTTAAATGTAAGTGTGGTAGATCTTGTGTGTTTTAAAAAACAATTTGAGATTTAGTCTACTAGCCCAGAAAATTAATTAAGTTACTTTTGAGGATGAAGGAGAAAGAAAGGAGGCTGGAAGTTGCTACCTCACTCAGCAGGAGAGAGAAGGTGAAAAGTCTCATTGCTAGTAACTTACTGAGCAGGGAACTAGGCCCCATGGGTACAGATATCTGGGGAGAGGATGAATTGTTGTTAAACCAAACTAAATGTATCTAAGCTAAGCACCAAGCCCCAGGAGCACTGGCTTTGTTTCAAAGAAGTACTTATTAAAGACACTACAGGAGCTTCTCAAAGCTGAATGTACTGTAGCTGGATCAGTAATGGGAAAACACAGAAGCAGAATGAAGCCAAACCTTGGAAAGATGCTAGTTAAGGGACTTGGTTCTTCAAGAGACTTTTTGTGAGCGTTTCAGTTTCCAAATTAATATCCTTTCATCATTCACTATAGAGTGACTTGTGTTATTAAATTGACCAAGGACTCAAAGAGCTCCTCCTCACTCTTGATAATTCTATTACTGTTAATAGTCACCATGAATTGACTCCTTAAAGTTTGTTCAGGTCACTGCTCATAAAGGAGAGATTCATCTTGCAAGTCTGGTCTCACTTCCCTTCAATTTGATAGACACCTGAGTGAGCTAATGATAAAAATGATGGGGCTTGGATAGGGTCTTAATTAACGGATAGATGAGGATGAGGATCACAACTGAGGAACCAAAGAGATATCACTCTAATGCTCTGTTGTAATGCTTTGCTATAAGCACATTTTATATTTTTGTAATGAAAAATCCTTGTTGTACAAAGATGCTCTGAAAATGTAAGCAAAGTCTACAACAATGAGATTATCAACCCATAAATTCTACTAACAGATTTTACCATAAAAATAGCCCTACAAAAAGGCAAAACAAGAACCATAGTATCCGTCACTGAAATTATATCATCTAGTGACAAAGAAAATACAACGGTACCACGATTGCAACTTCACGCAGTAATGTGACCAGATCCCAGTACTATAAAATAATAGTAAGTAGCCAACAGAAGATTCAGGATTTAGGAAAGTCACAGAACTTTAAAATATGCTCTTCAATTTACCGGCAGTCTGAAATACAAATAACTTTGTTTTCCTCACCATGTTATCCAAAATGTTCTGAAAACTAGCTTCTGTGTTTTCATTAAGTTAATATTACTGGTATTTACCTATGGTGATCTTGAATTATTCCAATCAATCAGCAAGAGGAAGAAAGATATCTATACAAACCTACATATGGTCCACCGGGTTTGATAACTTTTGTGCTTCGGTTGCGGGATTCCTCCTCTGCCTGGGTCATTCTTTCTCGTGTCATCTGATACGAGTCGTTTGTTGCACACACTGTAATTTTATCTTGTATAAATCCCAGGCAATTGAGCTGGGAGGCTCCAGAGCTGTCAAGTAAGTCAGTGGCTTTGTTAGACATGACCTTCATTTTGTACAATAAAGACAAACAAGAATTATATAATCCTAAAATCAGCAGCCCAAATAAGTTTGCAATCCTAAAATAACTAATATTAATTTTTAAATGCAAATGTTATTTAAAATACCTAAGATCCTCCTCTTCACATCACTTTTTTTCATATTCTTTATATAATGGACGAAGTGAGCTCTCAGAGACCAAATCCATAAAATTTTGAAAAAGAAAAAAAAATCAGTATTTGGAGCGAGACCAGAGTTCCGATGGACATTGTAGTTCTATACTGTTAACTATTTTAAAGAATTATCTAACACTGATATGAGGAAAGTTAAAAAGTTTACTTTTAGTAAAGCCACAATATACATGCTTTGGACTGATTAGTTGAAATGGACTCACCACACAGTCTTTATTTTAAATAGGGTATTTTAAGGCTAAAATACTGACAAACCTTAAAGCTTACTTTAATATTATTAGTCCAAAAAGTTCCTAAAAATTTGCAGAATTTGCATTTACTTTGTTAAATCTCTATAGCAAATGTTGAAGAAAACACAGGGCAAATGATTTTTATAGTAATTTTTTTTTTTTCAGTTGGGGCACGGTGGCTCACGCCTGTAATCCTAACACTTTGGGAGGCCAAGGCAGATGGATTGCTTGAGTTCAGGAGTTTGAGACCAGCCTGGGCAACATGGAGAAACCCTATCTCTACAAAAACTAGCTGGGCATGGTGGCGTGTCCCTGAAGTTCCAGCTATTCAGGAGACTGAAGTGGGAGAGTCTCTTGACCCCAGGAGGTGAAGGTTGCAGTGAGCTGAGATGGCGCCACTGCACTCCAGCCTGGGCAACAGAATAAGACCCCATCTCAAAAAAAAAAAAAAAGAAAAGAAAAAGAAAAAAAAGAAAAAACTTTTATTGAAATAATCATGAATATTAACATGGACCTAGAAGATGGCTCTGTTTCAAAATAACATGCTAATATTAGGGGGATCATAGTCACAGTCATAACTGGTATTTTATAAAGAAATTGCTATGGCCTGAAAACAAACTAGAATATAAAACTAATGAAAGTGACACTACAGCTCTGATCATCTATTTCCAAACTTAATTATAAGTAACTGTGTTATAATACAAAGAAATAAGGGTTGATAATTTTTTTTTTTTTGAGACAGTCTCACTCTATTGCCAGGCTGGAGTGCAGTGGTGTAATCTCGGCTCACTGCAACCTCTGCCTCCCGGGTTTAAGTGATCTCCTGCCTCAGCCTCCCAAGTAGCTGGGACTACAGGCGCATGCCACTATGCCCAGCAAATTTTTGTTTTTTTAGTAGAGATGGGGTTTCACCATGTTGGCCAGGATGGTCTTGATCTCTTGACCTCATGAACACTCGCCTTGGTCTCCCAAAGTGCTGGTATTACAGGCGTAAGCCACTGCACCTGGCTGATAAAATCTTTATAAATTGCTAATAACTGTCTTTACAAATGGTATTTAAAAAAACAAACCAGTTAATTCATCTCATAAATATTCATTGGGCAGGGACTGCATGCCTAGCAATGTGTGAGGCACAGAGGTTGTGACAGGAACTAACAGTTGTGGTCCCTCCTTCAAGGGTGACAAGGATGGGCAAACTGGAAATCACAACACAGTGTGACAAATTCCAGGGAGCAGAGGACTCCCAGAAAGGTAATCTCACCTGGACTTCACAGAGAAAGTGATGCCTGAGGTGATCTAGAAAGATGACTGGGCAAGGGGGAAGAAGAATGAAAATGTTCCGGGAGGACAGGTAATCTGTGCAGGCCTAGGAAGAGTAGAAAGAAGGTTTTCAAATTGCCCAAAGGACACTGGGAAGGACAATTAGAGCTGAGGCTGAAGAGGGAATGAGAAATATATCACAAAGGGCTCTGAGGGTCATGTGTTACAGGTTTTGGACCTTATTCAAAGGATAACGAGAGGCTGAAATCAGGGGAGAGAACATAACTCATCTGTATTGCAGAAAGCTCAATCTGGATGGAGGATAGATTGAGAGGAAGGGGGACACCAGAAGGAAAGCAGAGAGGCTAGTTGGGATGCTACTGAAGGATTACAGGCAAGAAGTGATGGCGTGAACCAGAATAGGGCGGTGAGAATGTATAGTAGTACACAGCTTCTAGAGATAGCGAGGAGGTGGAAGCGACAAAACTTGGTCAGTAGTTAGCCACGGTCAGAGACAGGTGGGGGAAAAAAGTTAAAGATCATGCCCAGGTTACTAAGTATATGGAAGCTGCTATGTACTGAAACACTGAACACAAGATGATGGACAGGTTGGGAGATAGGCCTGAGACAAAGAAATTAAGTTCAGTGTTGGAGATGGAGACTTTGAAGGAATGAGGAGAGAAGGGGTCTCAGGAGGGAAGCAACTGTGAAGAACACTAGTTTTAAGCAAAAGGAAGAAAAGAAGACCACATGAGACTGAAAAGTCACAGCTATAGAGGTAGGAAGGAAACTAGAAGAGTACTATGTAACGTAAGCCACTGGAACAGATGCTTTAAGCAGGAGAGAGTGGTCAACAGTGTGCAACACTCGCATCAAGTCCAGAATAATAAGGAACCAATAACGCATCCACTGGATTTTGGGGGCAGGGAGGTCACAGTTCCCTTGGGGAAGCAGTTTCAGTGGAATGGTGGGCACTGAAGCCAGACTTTGGGTTAAGAAGTGAATGTAAGGGAGGTTGTTTTTGTTTTTTATTTTCTTTTTTAATAAGATAGATTTGAGCATGTTTGCATGCCAAAGAGGGGGAAAAAACCACTGAGAGAGGAATGCTGAGAGAGGAGAAAGTCATCCTCAGAGGAAGTGGGAGAGAGCAGGGAGAGCGGGAGAAAATGACTGCAATAGAGTGAAGGTCTGGTGGCAGAAAGTTTGTATTTCAACATCTCTTCCTATTATTTACTAAGTAATTTACATAGTGAGAATAAGCTGGAGATACTGCCACTCCTGCAAAGTCAGAAAACAGATCTTTATGCAAAACAAATGAAGCTAAACCCTGTAGGCAAGAAAGTACTCTCTAGAATTATTCACTCATCCCTTCTGAACCGAGTTACCCTGAAAGTTTAAATGTTTTAGACAAATGTATATAAATGTTCCCCTAGTCTTTCTCTAGCCTAGCTCACCGTTTCCTTCACTTAAGTGTGAATTATTATACACTATAGGTCCCAGACTACATATTTTTCACTAAGCCTGAAAATGGGTAGATTTAAGGAATTTTTGAAAGGCAATTTTGACTGTGAGATTGATTTCATTTTACATATGAGAAAAGTGAGAATCAAGGAAGTTTAAAAATATAGATAAGAAGACTAATTTGTATTTGTTGAACATTTATTTACTAAGCATCTGTTTTTACCCTTTTATCTCCAGGTTGAGTCAATAAGCATGTATTTTGAGCTCAGTCAGCAGTGTGAAACTAGAAAAAGGGCGTAAGAAAGCCTCTGACCTTGAAGAGCATGTGCTGTGGTCACAGAGAAAAGATCCATAAGGAAAATGGAAATCAAATTGAATGGAAAAGGTGGAGTCAGATTATGGACAGGTCAGCCTGCCAGGCTGCGAAGTGAAAACCTAAGAACAAAAGCCAGTGCTTTTGTTTTCCTAGTGGCAGACTTCAATTTATACCCTTATCACTCATTTTATAAAGCACCTTGGATTAAACAGAGGGGATACATTTGCCCCAATATTCTCACAATAAGTGTTTCTATTCTCTTACTGCATCATATATAGTTTTGTAAGTAACCTTAAATCCTTTTCCAAACAAGGAAGGTAGAAATAACCACACAGGGTATTTATAATATAACAGTAAAGCCATATTACTTACGATGATATGAATGGTTTTGAAGAGAGAATTAAGCTCCTTAATAAAATTCTTAAGTGGACACTGTTCAATTTGTTATCAAAATGTGCTCACTATAATAAAACAACAATCTAGAGACAAGCACCACAATTAAAAATTAGTGTACCATGTAGTGTGTAAACAATACTGGGGTGGGAGTTAGAAGAACTCAGTTCTCATTTTGTCTAGCCAGCTATGTAACTCTGGATTAGTTACTTGTGAAATGAAGGGATTGACTCACATAATCACTAAGGACCCTTATACTTGGTGATTCTATAATCTATCATAGTGCTGATCAATAGAACATTTTGCAAGAGTGAAAATGTTATATAACTGTGCTGTCCACTATGATAGCCACATGTAGCTACTGAGACCATAAAAATGTGATTAGTCTGAATGTGTAATGACATTTTAAATTTTCTTTAATTTTTTATCAGGTGAAATGTAAATAGCCAATGTGGCCAGTGGCCACCACAGTGGACAGCACAGAAAAGTCTATATAATCTACAATACAGCAATTTATGCCAAAACCTTTAAGTCTGAAGGTGGGTAATTTTCAGAAAGCAAATTGAATATATACTTGGGGAAAATGACAGATTAACAAAAAGTTACTTAGTCACCTTAAATGGGAGGATAAATGTAAAACTCTGTCAGTGTCTTATTTTGTATCTCTGCCTCCTGTACCTGCTGGAAACATAACTTTCCTTCTTCTTTTCCTCCACATTAAGCAAGTACTTCCACAGTTTCAAGTACTGCACAGATAAATCGCAGAGATATGCTGGCCTAGGATACTTGGGGCTAATGTCAAAGCCTTACATGATGAGGAAATAAGAGAGACCCTAACCTCCCTTGTCTTATATCCAGGGGCAGAACAAACTCCTTCTGCTCAAGGGCCTTTTTAATCAGAAACAACCAAAGCAATGAAGAGTGAAACAAGTGGCTTATTGTTTACAGAGGATCTAAGTAGATAAGCGTTCCATGGTACCCTAGGGTGTGTACATTCTTCTCTTCCTTCCTCCTTTTTTTTTTTTTTTTTAAGAAGAAGAGACTGCTTTACTGGGTTAATTTCTAGTTTCCATGCAGCTGTAGAATAAAGATGTTTAAAAATCTACCTTCTACCTTAGAACATGGCTTGAACAGGGAAGAAGGAAGAGAAGCATGCAAGATGGATATTTTTAACTTCTTTACTCTGGAGTGTGAGCCTCAAATATGCTATAAGATTCTTGCTTAAATTCAATGAATTAAATATTTCTAAAAAAAATCCTCAAATTGCCTTTAGTTTTTAAAAACTGCATTTTTCATAGGTAAAAAATATCTTCTATACCTTAAAAGCCCCATTAGACCAAAAATCTTTGAACTGTTGTGATTATATCCCCATTACAAATGAAATTTCTATTATACAGTAGGTGCTTAATATTTTTCAAATAAATAAATGAGCTGTGTAATTCAATTTAATACACATTTATGGACGACTATTATGTACTTTATTGTTTAATTTTCTAAAACCATCTTAAATAAAAAATTTTTCCCCTTTGGTGTACCTTGAAAAGTACCTACCTGGAGAATGTTTGCTGGATGCAGTCAAAGCTGCCCTGAGGGTTGTCTTTGCCCACATTTGACAAATAGAAGTTAAAGTTATGAACTTCATTGAGGGGATCATTTTTGGGAATTTTGACAAGCTAAAATGGGGGGAAAAGAGAGAAATGCCTCAAATTATAAATTTGCCATAGAAAAGTCTTAAGACTGACTTACTGGTCTTTCTAGTGAAAATATTTTAGACCGAAGCCCTTTTGATATATACATCCTCACAGCATTTAAATGACCAAACAATTCAAGGAATCTGGCAAACGTGCCTATAACTCACCAGATTCTTATTTCCATTTTCTACCTTTAAGTGTCAGTAATCACTTCTGCTTAATAGTTTCTGTTAGTTTATAAGAGGAACCCTTTTCATTTCAAAGTAGCAAATGGTTACAGTTCCTATGAAAGAGTTATTAGTGAATTTGTAAAAAGCTCTTCCTCTTTTGAGCTATACAAGTTTTGTCTGGCTTACATGACCCCCTTCTAAATAGCTTATAGATATTGAAGCAGTCTCTGAGATAGAGTCCATATCCGAATCTTTGGCTCCTTTAAGAAAAAAACACATTTCATTTTAATTCCTGTTTCTTGGAGTAGTATTTTTGAACAAGAGTAACAGCATAAGGTTAATGCCATAATTATATTCACAGGTAAAAACTGCTGCCCTAAGATTCCATTATACATCCTCATGTTTACAGAAACAGGGTCTGCAGCCTACAGAGATGATTCTGTAGGTCACTCCCAGGCTGAGCCCCAGGCAACACTGTGGAAGAGGCAGATGCATTTTCTTTTTTGTTGTTTTTTAATTTTTTATTTTTATTTATTTATTTATTTTTGAGATAGAGTCTCGCTCTGTTGCCCAGATTGGACTGCAGTGGCATGATCTTGGCTCACTGCAACCTCCGCCTCCTGGGGTTCAAGCAATTCACTGCAACCTCTGCCTCCTGGGTTCAAGCAATTCTCTGCCTCAGCCTCCTGAGTAGCTGGTATTACAGATGCCTGCCACCATGCCCGGCTAATTTTTTTCTATTTTTAGTAGAGACGGGGTTTCACCACAGGCAGATGTATTTTCTACACTCTTGTTCAAGGGCTGGCTTCCCTACTAGATGGGAAGTCCCAGGAGCAAAGGGACAGAGTTGTTAAAGACCACTGAGGTCCTGCATCGGCCACATTGCCTGATACACAGTAGGGGCTCAAAAAAGGTGTGTACAATTGGAATCTTCTGTCCTTCAACTGCTCCACTCTTCCTAGTGTCTGAAACCTTTCCTCCTTTGGGTCAGCATGCTGTTAGGTGATATTAAAAAAAAAAAAAATGGATTAGTTGGCAAGAATGTGAAATACGACTTCAGCTCCCAAACATACAGTCTTAGTAATTTAGTGACAAGTAGGGAAGGGAAAAGTGTTTTATAATCCTCATTCTCCAAAAAATCTGTCCTTTCCATTATAAGCTGAAGACTCAGCGCTAACTTGCTGCTTAGTGTGTATGCACACACACTCATGAATGTGCACAGGCATGGGCACAGGCATATATGATTCCTGCCCTTGCTCTGCCCTGCAAGACAACCTGCAACCTCTGACTTGCTCAATCTAAAAGTCTCCCAAACCTTGACCTACAGGAAAGAAGTGCAGCCACCAACTCCTGCCCTCCCTTCCTCCCAACCCTGGAAAAAAGGTAAAAAGAAAGAAAGGTAAGAAGGGAGACAATTTGTAGTATCTGGTACATAGTAGACATATAATATTTGTTGAAGGAATAAATGAACAAGAAGAAATAAGTCAAAGAAAAATGTTTTTTTCAAAGGAGATTCAGACAACTTGTGTAGAGCTTTAAAAGGTCAAATTTCACCAAAGATACTATAGATAGGTAATACTCCATAGAGCCTCCATCATCCATGAATTTAAACTATCTTTGACTCCCTATTTTAAATAAGAGCCCACTCCTGGCACAAGTTTCTGTGTTTTTACCTGTTTTATAAATACCTTTTGAGGGCAATAACGTTACTCTTTAATTCCCAAAGCTTCCCCAGTTCTAAAGTGCTGTAACTTTGTGAACAAGTCTTAATTTACTCTGTAGGTAGGTACTTATCAGGCTGTCTTATTGGGTGTGCACACTCAGCACCTAGTTGGCATACATATATTGGCAACTTCTTAATCCTATAGCAGTAGAGGTAAGCAGGAGCCAAAGGAATGCTTGCGTCAGGCCCAAGAGAACATAAGTCTACCTGTATACTGGTAGAACAGTATTCACTAATGCCTGCTTTTGTTTTTCTGGGAAGAGCAGGGTTCTGCTGACAGAGAAGGGATATGCCTAGATAGGTAAGAAAGGTGTGGACACCTGAATGAAATCCCCTCCCTAGGCATGACTCATTTAACTTCCATCTTTTCCTCTAACCCTTCATCTAGATCTGTATAACCTGGTTGGAGAAATTTTTAAAGTGGTTTCTAACCATATGGTTTTAAAAACCATAAAGAGGTTTCATCTCCATATGATATTTCATCTTCCTATGAGGCTCCAGCTTCCGTTTAGACCTAAAGTTTACTCTACTGCATAGCTCAGGTTTGGGAATATAGTAGTACTTCCATACCTATCAGAGAACGGAAGACCATCCCATCTGGGAGACTCTAAATTGCATTTTTTTTTTTTTTTTTTGAGACATAATCTCTCTCTGTTGCCCAGGCTGGAGTGCAGTGGCACCATCTCGGCTCACTGCAAGCTCCGCCTCCCGGGTTCACACCATGCTCCTGCCTCAGCCTCCCAAGCAGCTGGGATTACAGGCGCCGGCACTACGCCCGGCTAATTTTTTGTATTTTTAGTAGAGACAGGGTTTCACTGTGTTAGCCAGGATGGTCTCGATCTCCTGACCTCGTGATCCGCCCGCCTCGGCCTCCCAAAGTGCTGGGATTACAGGCATAAGCCACTGCAACCGGACTAAATTGCATTTTTAAAAGGTTGAATTGTACAGTTTTTTTCGCCCTATTTTTCAAGAGTGATTAGAGTCTGTACTCAAATTCTGCAAATGGGCAGTGTTCTTTTAGTGAAAACTTTTAACTTAATGGCTGGAGTCCTTTAGTTCAAATGTCCACTAAACAGAGTGTTACAGAAAGCTCTTAACAAACCTTTGGGTTACTTAAATGTAGCTTTTTCCTGTCTCATCCTCCAAACCATCTGATCTTAACTTCTTAAGTAACATTTATGCTTTTTAAGGTAAAATAATTATCTTTCTATGCATTTTTTTCTCTTAAACTATTATAGTCTGGCCTGATGGTAGACACAGAAGACTTTCATATTCTTGTTTTTTAAAAGTCTCTTCAGTAGGAAAAAAGCTACAGATTTAAAAAATATGATCATGACCAGAATAGAATCAGCTTAAAAAGAAACAAAGTTTTTAAAAAATCATAATCCATGCTATGTACTCACCAAAGTGTTTTGAAACTTGTGTTACACATAGATATTAGAACAGTGGTTCTTAACAAGGGGCAATTTTGTCCCCCAGAGGACATCTGGTCTGGGAGGGTGCTACAGGCATGTAGTGGGAGGCCAGAGATACTGCCAAACACCCTGCACTGCACAGGACATTCCCTCCAATTACGCAGTACAAAATATGAATATGGCCAAGGCTGAGAAATTTTGGATTATAAACAGAAATAGGTCATCCCCTTAGAAAAGAAGTCACAGGCTGGGTGTGGTGACTCACACCTGTTATCCCAGCACTTTGGGAGGCTGAGGTGGAAGGATCACTTGAACCTGGGAGTTTGAGACCAGCCCAGGCAACATAGTGAGACCCTATCTCTATAAAAATAAAAATAAAGTGAAAAAAAAAGAAGTCAGAATTCTGACTTCACTGGTTTCTGAAAATCAATGAATAAGTGGAGAGAAATGGCATATATAAAGAAATATATAAATATATTTATCCCAAATACATATTTAAATAAATATATTTACCCTAAATATATTTATTTAGGGTACCCTAAAATAAATACCCATTTTATTTCAAATGAAAGGATCTATTTTAACTTATTTGAAATACTTATTCTAGTTTTATAATTTCCAATCAGGAGGAACTGAAAAGCAAAGATAAGCAGCACACATGGCCATATTTAAAGAATATTTAGCTATAGAAAGAATGTGAAGATTAACTGCAAATAAACTTCTGCACATTCTTCTAAGTACCACGAAGCCAGCAAATAAACAAACAGCTTAATGGGCATTATTTAAAAATACTTTTATTGTAACACCTACTCTGGTTATTTTTTTTTAAAGAAGGTCTTAAAAATATAACTTATTATGAACAAACTCAAAATAAGAAAAGATGATTTGAAGATATTGAAAGTGAATCTTGGTAGAATGACACTCTCTGAGAATTCTGTTCCCCTATTAAGTTCTAAAAGCCTCTGGCAATAACAAGTAGAAAAAAGTAGCGTAGTTTTCAGCTTAAAAAAATACAGAGTAATTTATCCGCAGAGTGCTTTCAATCCCTACCATTTTTCCTTGTTCTTACCATATGCCATACACAATTAAGATTCTCAGACTGCTAAAGATCAGTAACAAACCACCTCTGTCCTCGCCTCTGATAGCAGAACTTCTCAATAGTCTCTCGTACCCATGTGTAACACTATGGATATATTTGAGCAGTATGCAGACAGGGCAGGGGCAGGCATCAGGGCAAATAGTGTTCACTTTGGGACCAAAGGGTGACTCTTGATGCATGTCATGAGTTTCTTTCCAGCTGTGGAGCTGAAGTGGAGCTTAGAGGTTAGGGAATAAAGGGACATGGAGCCCAGGCCAATCAGAGTTCTACATTGCCTTTTCTTGGTAGTTTCAGAGCAGCATCAATGCAGATGGTATGGTCTGAGCTAATCTGAAGCTTTTCAAGAGCAAGATGTTTTCAGGCAAATTTTACATCCTTAAAATTTCAAAACGGTTTGTAGACTTAGTGCACCTAATTTTTTGAAGATGTATTAATTAGATACAAAGTTAATTGTATTAATATCCATTTCATTCTTAAGTTAATTGTATCTTAAGAATGAAATGGGTATATAAGGTAGCACTTATGTTTATGGCTGGTAAGGCTGTGTAACAATTTGGGCAATGGACAGGAAAGCAGGAGACCTATTGGAAAGAGCAGGTAATATATGACAATTAGAGCAGGTTGGTGAGAGGGAAGCTTTAGAACTAAACTATGGCAACTTCAGAGCAGACCAGAATCTGTGGGACTGTTGAAGGCCAGAGCTAGGGTGGGTCTGAGACCTTGTCTAATCTAGAGCCACTCAGACACAGTTTCAGAGGAACCCCTGTGGATATGCATCAGTCCCCTCTGATATGTAGGAGCCTATGCCACAGTGTATCTAGACAGTTCTTTTTTCCAAAATGTTTATAAAACATTTTTTTAAAATACTAGCCTTCAGGTTCATGAAATACGAGGAGGAGGAAGTGAAAATATACTGACTGCTACGGTAGACCTAGGGTCAGCTTTTGAGGACTGAGGTAACCACCGCAGGAAATAAGTTTTGAGGTCTGATTTTGAAACAATATTGGAAGGCCGTTCCTTTGTGAGATAGAAACTTCTCCATTTTAATTTTAGTATTTTAAGCTTTTCCTACAGGTCAGTTGGGAATAACATTTTATTTAGGGACTCACGATCTTGAATTTTTAGCTAAATGCCTTAAGAATAAAATATTATTTAAAAAGTATTAAAAGGCTGTGATTCCACACAGTTTCTTGTTCAAGATGAAGAATATAAAAATATACCACCATGTCTTGGCAACTGGAAAAGCAGATTTTAATTTTCATTCCAAAAATGAGAGACTGAAAATCAAAGGCTTAGGACCACAATCCACAACCCTCCTCCCGACCTCCTGTCTGTCTTCGATAAAAAGCTACAAAGAAAAAGTTTCAGGAAACTTTCAGACATTTATAATTAGCATAAACACTGTATACCAAGATGTGTAAGTCAAAACGTCTAATTACTCTGGGATACAAGCTTAGGCATGTGGCAATAGAATACTGTCTGAAAGGTCATTTCAACATCAAGTCACGGACGTCCTATTTACATAAGGATCTAGGGCAGAAGCACAATGTGTGCACTGCTGCAACTTTCTCATATGTGAATGCTAACATCTGCTGAAAAGCTGTTGGTACCTTTACTGCAGGTTTCCTGTCCTTGAGTCAAATACTTTCTACTCAGTATTGGATTGAGGTATACATTAGATTAAAAATAGAACCAGCAAGGGTTTTCTTCATTTATTTAAGTGTTTTGTTCTTCTGTGGAATTACAAATCATTCAAACTTACAGAACTCTTCTTTGACAGACACCTTTTCTGATAAGGTGATTGTAAACACTCAATGAAATACTCATGAACCAGCAGTACCATGGTTTGATATGACAATTCCTGGTGTTAAAGTAGACTCATATAGCCTAGCAGGCCAAGATCATCTATAATTTCTTTTTTATAGATTAGGGACAATAAGGCTTAGTGGTTTGTTCAAGTTAGAGCCATATTTAAACTGACAATCCCTGTACTCCAAATCCCCTTACCCTGCTCCATGGCTGTCTAATTACCTTGTAATATTAACATATTATGTTTATAGTCTTTCTCCCTCCACTAGAATGTAAGCTCTGTAAGGACAGAGGTTTTTGTCTGTTGTGTTCCCTGAATATATTGTCAGCACCTCAAGTGGTGTGTGGCACAAACTAGTCACTCGATGCATATTTGTTAAATGAAAAGGTAGATTAATGTCTGAGCCAGGCCTAGAACTGAAGTGTTTGCTTTCTTTCCACCAGCATTTCCAAAGCATGCTGAAAACTTTCCTTACGTGAAAGGGGGGTTCTTTCCTCAAATAAATTTAGGAAATGCCAAGTTAAACAAAATACCTTTCTTTGCTGTGGGTCCTTCCATACTGAATAGTTTCCCAATTTGTATGGCCTCAGAACCCACCACCTCCCCTCCAGCATCCCAGGAGGCCAGTCCATCTCTTAATTTTATCTAACATCTATTATTTGACTATATATAGACTGCATATATTAGCTTAGATATAAACTCACTGCAAACATTTAAACATTAGAATTCTCCGTTGTTCTTAAATTATTTCTAGACTCTTGATTCTGTGATTTCCTTAAAATCTAGAAATATACTTTAAGCTACAGAAATATATTTGCATGCACTATTCAGGTTCCACAGTTTAGGGACAGAATAATCTAGAATCAGAACAGAAAATAGAAACTTCAACCTGAAAGCCACATGTGCTATTTTTAAAACTAGACCTACAGTTATGACTTTAGGCCCAAACATTATGGGTTGAGGGGGAAATAAAAAAAGCCTCTCAGATCAGCCCAGATGTGCAAACCAATGCTGGAGGGTGGAGGAGTAGGGAGGGGAGGGTAGCCTTCACTGGCAATAGAAAAAGTTTATTAGAGAAATCAGTAAGAGCTACATTCCTACTGACAGGGAAGGGCAGGGGGTAGAGAGGAGCCAACACATATTAGAGCCATCTGAAATTTCCATATGATAGCTATTTTACTGAGGAGAATAGTGAAAAATGCCAAATTTTTCTAGCACAAAGAGGAAATATTGGCAGTTATCCCCAAAATTCAGGTCATATAGCAATTAGTGTAAATAATTCAGGAAAAAATAAGTCAATTTATTTCCTTCCATTGTTCCTCTTTAGCAAGATGTATATTAAGCAAGGAAAAAGTAAAATGAAATGCTTTCCCTGTTATTTTTCACATAGTTCCCCTGGATCCAGTATTAAAATTTCTAGTTCTGGATTAAATAGTAGAGCAGCCTAATACTGAGGTTTCCTATTTCTGTTATTTCTGTAGTATATAGTCTTTATATAAAAATAATTCCTGAGAACTGCATTCTCATCCCTAATGTATTCTTTTAAATTTACGACCATTTTGGAGAAAATATCATCGATGGCAACATTTCAAAACCAATTTTAATTACAAATACACAATAACAACGATGGAAGTAAAGTAGTAATTTTTAAAAATCAAATACACCCAATACACTCAGTTGCTATACAACTGAAATTACAAAAAACTACTTTCGGCTTTCTTAATATGGCTTCTCTATTAATGTGAAACTAGCCTTCCAATAGTGTGTCTGGTAAGATGACATGGATTGATTGATTCTTTCACTTAATTCACTTATTCCACACATATTAACTGAGTACTACTGTGCTAGGCACTGTTTAGGTTTCAATGACATAGTAGTGAATAAAACCGATAAAGATTCCCGCCATTGTGGCACATAAGTATAAAGGTCCAGGAACGAGATAGTGATGCTTAGGACCAGGACAGGGAGAAATGGATGGATTTGGGATGTATTTTGCAGGTATAGGCAGCAGGATTCCTAGACATATTAAATATAAGAAATGAAGGGGAGAAATCAAGGATGACCCCAGGGTATTTTGCCTGGAAGAAAGGAATTGTTTCAGTATGTGTATGTGTGTGTGTATACACATATAGACATACACACACACACACACACACGTATATTTTTTACTTTGAATGTGATAATGAGCACCTTAATGTAAATGAATCCATTAACTGGTTAAGTGTACTTCTTATTTTTAAATACTGTACAACTGACCAATGTTGGTTTCGCCAGCTAAAAAGGGGCTTCAAAGGGAGTTTTGTTATGATTCATTTTTGTAGCTTCATGGTTAAAAAGTATTTAGAAGAAACCAGGTGTCTGAGTGTGTGTTGTTTGGTAGTTGGGTATTTCCAGGAAAAAAGGGGTGATGACAGTTATTGGCAGGGGAAAGATGGAAATACCAGATACTAGAGATACTGCATCAGGGAAAAGGTATACAGACTATGGAGCATGAGAGAACAGAAACTGTTTAGAAATGAATGCAAAGTTGAACCAAGTGCAAAGTGGTTTTGGAAGAGAAGTGAGACAGCCATCGAGAAAATCTAAATAGTTTCTTCAAAATGCAGTCATGGCTGGGCTAAGCCACAAGTTCTTCTTTGGTGGCAAAAACTAAAACCTCCCACTGGGTTCAGCAACTTATCATAAAGCTGCATTTCATTTTTGTTTTATTAACCAGTCCCTTCCAAAATTTAAATATACAAAGCTGATATGAACTAAATTATCATCTCGTTCCTGAATCTTTCCACCTCCCACATTGCCCAGTTAATAAGCCATCATTCATTTAGTGCTGAGATTACTGGCACCCTGATGAGTGAAATTTGACTCCTCTATCTCACACTACTCCACACCCCTCAACATGCACATAATCATAAGACTTACTGCTTTTTCCTTCTGAAATATTTCTTAAATGTATATTCTTTCCTCTGCTTTGGCTCAGTATTACCTTATGCTTGGACAACTTGGCTTTTGGCCTCTACTTTTGAACCGTTTTCAATCCCATCATCTAATCATTCAGCTGCCATCCTCTAATCATTCAGTTTTTATCAACAACTATTCTTATAAAATGTCAATATGACCCTGTCAGTCTCAAGGGTCATTTATTTCTTCATGACTTCCTACTACTTACCAGTACTAGATGTAAAGCTTCTTAATAGTATATATGAGTTTCCTTGTCAGCACTCTTACTACTAAACCAGTTTAACTGGGCCTCATCTCCACCTTGTATTTCATGTTCCAGCAATACTGTGTTTGCTGGGTGCCGGAACACGCTACTCTGTGTCCCCACTTCTTGCCTTAGCTCATGCTAACTTATCTGTGAGATTCAGCTTAGCAGTCCTTCCCTTAGGGAGCCTTTGCTTTCCCAGTGAGGTGCGTTTAGAAGCCCCCTTTCTGAGTCTCCATGGTCCCGTCACCTCCAGGTATTCGTCACTATTGCTGCCTTCACTACACTGTATGCTAAGTACGCATTTATTTGCCTTTCTCTCCCACCAGACTATGAGTTCTTTGGAGGCAAGGACCATGGTCTTATTCACTTTTTTTTTCTTTTGAGACAGAGTCTTGCTCTGTCGCCCAGGCTGGAGTGCAGTGGCGCGATCTCGGCTTACTGCAACCTCCGCCTCCCGGCTTCAAGCAATTTTCCTGCCTCAGCCTCCTGAGTAGCTGGGATTACAGGTGTGCACCACTACGCCCAGCTAATTTTTGCATTTTTAGTAGAGACAGGGTTTCACCATGTTGGTCAGGCTTGTCTCAAACTCCTGACCTCATGATCTGCCTGCCTCGGCCTTCCAAAGTGCTGGGATCACAGGTGTGAGCTACCATGCCCAGCTGGTCTTACCCACTTATATTTGAAACACAGTAGAGTAGATACCTAATAAATATTTGTTAGATTTATCTGAAGGAACTTAGATTAAATTCACTCAGAAGGTGACTTATGTCAGGGATACTAAAAAATTACAAATGTATTTGAAATAGATGACTTAAGAATCTGAGAACCAGGGTTCCCCAGAGAAGGCAAAAATAAATAACCAGATGAAAGGAAGGGGGGCGGGGGGGAGGAAAAAAACTCATACAGCTGCCTGCTGTGTGGTACAAATGTTAGGATGAGAAAGTTCCTAACCTCTCTTGTGCTATGTTTAGCCCCAAAACCTAGGCCAAGTGGCTTCCTGGGTTTGTGGGACTGAAGTTCATATTATACATTTTTGTTTTTAAAAAGTATCTTTGTTTTTATTAAATCACTCACCGAATACTCTGGCTTCACGAAATTCCATTTGAAAGTATGACCCAACCTCTTTAAAACCATTTTGTATTTTAAAGAATTTAGAATTTAACCATACTAAATAATTCTAAGTTTAGTAATTCTTCTTGTCAAGTAGGAAGCAGAATTTTGTTTTAAAAAATGGTTTCTCAGAAACAAAGCCCAAACCTGAATTCTACAAGGAAAAAAAATCTTAAATATGAACGGCAACTTCCAATTCATTGCCAATCTCCTCTTCTTGTACCCTGGAGCCTTGAGCAACGTTCTTTTGCATTATGCCAGGAAGAACTGCTGGCAAGCGTAAGTGGGCTTAGAATTCGTGCCTGCAGTCAGCAGCAGTTGTGTAAATCTAGGGAGAGACTGGTATCTGACACCTGCAAGTCCTCAAGGTTAACAGAAGTCTCAAAAAGCCCAAGACCTAGATTTTGTAAAATACATGGTTTCACCCCAAACTAATCAATGTCACCAAGAAAACTTATAAGTCCAATAAGATAAACAATAGTTAAGTCTGCAGAATATTTCCATAAAGATTTAGAAGTATATTTAGTTCTTAATTCTCTGCTTCCAATATCAATTGTTTTTGAGCCTTTTCTTGGGTAAAGTTACTGAATGCTTTTTTCAAAATAAATCTTATGGGGAAACCCAACATGTATTACAAACAGACTCAGAAATGCTCTGGTTAAGGAAAGAATGATGAGAGACTGGAATTGCTGAGGCAGCCACTGTGGTAAGATCACTGTGGTAAGTCCTCCCTGGGGACCAAAGGCACAAGACCACAGTCTATGCTAAAGAAGGAGAAACAGCAACAAGACAGACAATATTTAGGGTATATCATTTTAATTAATTAAATTGTAGTCACATCTTAAATGAACATTACAAAAGTGTGTGTGTAAAAATATGCACCATTTTGTGCCTTTTTTTTTTTTTTTTAAATGAGAATTGGTGCCAACTATTTGGAGAATACCAGAGATAGGAAATGGTATCCCGCTGTCTTGTTCCTTCTTCTTTTTAAAATGCTTTCTTTAGAATTTTCCCTTTGCACTTCCAGTTCCAAGTTGTTTCTCTTGCCATGATTTGAGAATGGACCACATCTAGGATGCTAGATCATTGGCTGTGGAGCAAACTACCTGGTTTCCAACTCTGGCTGCAGAATCTACCATCTGTGTTACCTTGGGCAAATAACCTCAGTAATCCCCAGTTTCCATACTTGTAAAATGTAGATAATGATATCACCCAATTCATATGACTGATGTGAAGTTTAGAGATAACCCATCTAAGGTGTCTGGCACAAGGTCCGGTACACAGTTAAGTGCCAAAAAATGTTTGCTTTGATAATACAAAGACAATATTGGGGAGTTCCAACTCCAATTCTGACCTGTTTGATTCTAACACACACGTGCCTTCCTTACTATAATGAGGTGTTTGATTTTTAAAGTAATTTCTGTTAACAAGCTCTTTGGATAATCAAAAGTTGACTATACTCATTCTGAATCTTCGTAATTTAGAGAAAAATAAGGGGCTACAAGTCTTCTGCGTCAAAGCTTAAGTGTTAGTGTAAATGGAAGCCAAGTAAACTATCTGGAAAAATAAACAAATAATGAAAACAACTAGCAATATTTCCAACTGTTTCAAACTCAAAATACAGAAAGATAAGGTACGAGAATGAATCAGCTAAAACAGGTGTCCATGGAAGGCTGAAAAATTACAGATGTCTGCTGCTCCTCTAGAAGGGTAGCAAGCACTGCTTCCCAAGTGCCCTACCCATTAAAAAAAAAAAAAAAAAAAAATGCTGCCTTCAGATTCCCAGAGTCTCAGATACTAGCTACCGCACAACAAAGAAACAAAGAAAATAGAATTAAGGGTTCTCATGGGAATCACAACTTTATGACTCGAAAGCATTCAATGTTCATAAATACAAACGGTATTTTAAAGTTTGTGGGGGTGTTTTTTTGTATCAAGCTATGGGTAGCTCTAAAAATGAACCAAATGTGTAGTATTTTAATTTTTATAAATCTCTCTCCGAACATCTACTCTGAAAATGCATCCCTGAGGCAGAGTCTGGTTTACTCCATAAAATTTATTTCTATTCAGTTTTCATAAGTCAAATTTGTTTGTTAATTTTCTTCAAGCCTATAAAGAAAATAAAACTATTTCTAATTTCACATGTATAAAGCTATTGATATGCACAACACATCAAGAGCTAAATTAGAGACTACCGTTCTGATTTCTAAGAGATTGGCATGTCTGATGTAAATAAGAGGGCCTGTCAAGTTTCTTACATAGACTGATTTGTAATTGTAAGAAATACAGGACCGTAAAGATTTCTAAGGATGGTTAGGCTATTGGCAAAGTCATCAAACCTATGCCTTCACATAGAGAAAGAGACACTTTGGCAAAGAAAGGGCAAAGGTTTACGTATGGGTAATTAAGGCAAGTACTATATTTGAATAACTAATATTACAAAACTTTTGTTTATCTTTTAGATAGTAATTTAATTCTGCTAGGAGGTTGAACCACACACCACAGAGTCCCTCTGAAACAACGAAATTATATAAAGTAGTAAAACATTTTATCCCCTGGCCAATAACTCACAGCATTGCTCCATGAAAAAAAGAGATCCATACCGCTAGGCTTTGTGAGATGTTTGCAATGTTCTTTTAAAGAAGACAGGCATCTAAAGGTGAAGGTAGAAATTCAAAAGCGCTAAATAATTACGGCCACAAACAATGGTAAACAAAAATGTCAAAATAGCAAAATACAGTATGTAAAAAGTTATATAAGTAGTATAATTATTTTTAAAAGTTAGAGAAATAGAGTAATTTTGTCAAAGGGAATTCATGAACTACTAAAATAAAAACTCTCCCCACCATATTGGGAGAAAACATGAATAATATAAAGGAATGAAAAACTCAAAACCACTCCTTCTAGCAATACCAGATGGAGACAGCAAGGCACTGGATGTTACTTCACACTATCTTAAAACAATTGCAATATTTTACTCATGTCAGATTATAATCAAACAAATCACACTGTCAAACAGTTTTTAAACATTATCAAATGATTAATTTTGAAATTCAAAAAACATGTATGCAATATTGGCTGGGGAAAACCCCTCGTGACTGGCACTTTTGAACAGCTGTGGGAATATAAGACAGCAGTAGCTTTCTGGGGTGGGGGATTCGGATGGGATAAATGATTTGGTGACAGTTATTGAAAACTTTAAAAGTATTCTCACCTAATAAATGCCATATCTAGGAATCTATCCCGAGGAAATAAAGATAGCAATAATAATTTATGCACATGGATTTTAATCATACCATTATTGTTATACAGAAACCATACATGTAATAGGAGAATGGCTAAATGATAGTGCATCCATAAAATGAAATGTTAGGTAGCTATTTAAAAGTAACTTGTACTATTTAATAACATAGGAAAATGCTCATGATAATGCTAAATGAAAAAAGGAATATAAAAAGCAAGAAACACACTGAGACTGCAATTTTTAAAATGTATGTCAGCAAGAAGAAAAGACTAGAATGAAATTGAATAAAACCGTTTTTCACTTTTAGGAACCTTTTATTATTCATCTTTATTCTTATGTGTATTTTATACACTTTAAAAAATGTTTATTCTTCCTTTAGAAACAAAACACAAAACATCAAGCATTCCTAACAAAGTTTTTCGTTATAGCCAAATACAGAGCCTTCAAACAGCTGTGGAAATGTAAGTAAGCATCATCTTACTATTCAGTGGAAATGGAACACCCTTAAATACCTTCCTTCCTAATCTGAAAACTGACTTATAAATTACCAACATGACTAGATTAAGGAAAAACTAAAAAGCATTCAGATTAGTCATAACAAAAACTTCTAAGTATTGATTAGTAGAGTATTACTACCTTCATAAATATGGCTATGCCTTATATTCTCACTCTAAAATAAGATATCCATAACATAACTAAGTGGTTATTAAACCCCAGGCTTTTCATGTATTATAAAGAACTGCCCTTTTCCTATGGCTGCTTAGGTACCAACCCTCTCCTGATGTGGGCTCAATTTTGTTCTTTAATCACTTGCATATTGCATTCTGAGTTTTATTACCCTAAGCCCCCTAAGAACCTCATCTTTTAAAATTCAACCAACTGCTGCTTTTCATTTCCCTGATCTGTCCTTTCTAGATTGGACTTTTTCCTACGACACTTTACAATGCCGCTGCTCCAAAACATCAAATGCTAACTCAGAAAGGAAAGTAGCCTCTACTCCCACACCCTTGATAACACCAGCAACTCTGCCTGTACCTTCTTTCCACTGGGGAGAGAGATCACAGACGGAGAAAACTTTCTTTCTCCACTGATAGATGACAAAGCAACTCTATCAAGTAGTTGACTAGCAAGATATTAGCTGGTGTCTAGCTCTAGATAACAAGACCTGCCTTCTCTGTTCTCCTTGTCAACTTGTTTTTTAAAACCTTTAATATCCAGTTTTTCTCCTTAGAGTCTTGTCATATTTGAACTCGGCATCTCCAAAAATTTCTTTTATGTTTCTCCAATAATTAGGAAATACAGATTCAAAATGCCTTTTTGGCATCTATTGAAACATGTTCTGGTTTTTCTTATTTAACCCATAAAGATGACAAATTATCTTTAATGATAATGAGAACAAACTTTAACATATTTGTTTCTGCAAAGTAAGTATAGCTTGATCGTTACGAAGTTCAATGTCATAATGAGAACTTGTAAACTCACCATTCAAGAACAAGAATGTGAGCAATAACACATCCACCCATCCTCCTTTCCTTTTCCCTCTGCCTGCCTTTCCCTTTGGGTGTAACCACTGTTCTCATTTTCATAATTGTCATCCCTTTTTTGGTTTTTAATAATTTTATCACATATGTAAACCTACCAATAGATTGTGTGATTATTCCTGTTATTAAACTTTATAAAAACAGCATCATACCATATGTATTCTTCTGCCTGCTTAGAGTTATAAGTTACTGCTTTTCACTGTTGTATACTCTTACACTAAATGAATATATCACACTTAATCTCTATTAGCCCATCATTGTTCTTAATTAGTATGGGCACAATTTAACAAAAGGAGCTTCAAATTCCCTAAATGTTAGTAATTAAAAGTAACAATACTCATGCTTTCAGTATTCATATATAAACCAGTATTCTTTAACAGCTAGGAAAAAAATTACTCTTTAAATAGGGCTTCACATCAGAATTTCATCTGTAAATCAACCTTTTCTTTCTTCTCACGACTAGAGTTCCAGGTATAATTAAACCCAGTAAAATGTCCTTTGGAGTTGCTTTTGAAAATCCTTTAGTTCCAATTCTCCAATGGGAATACCCCCTGGGCAGCTCCATTCTGACAGAATGAGGATTGGAGTGTAACCTGAACACCTCATGGATAACATGTTCCCAACCAAACACACCCCATGTCTCCTTCTCAACCTGCTCTTTCATCTATTTCAGATTTGAATAATGACCTCACCACCTAGCCAAATGCTCAAGTAATAAATACAGAGCCATCCTTATTTCTTCTTCTTCTTGTCCTCCCATATGTAAGGAATTCCATATATAAGGAATGACTAAGTCAAGGCAGCCATTGGAGAAGCATGTTAAAATGCAAATCTGACGACATGACTCCCTGGCTAAAATTTTTTAAATAGTTGATAATCTCCTACCATATTTGATAAGCTATAATAGATTGTGACCCATTGGAAGGTCATGGCATTAATTTAGTGGATTGTGACTAGGATTCTTTTTAAATGAAAGAGAATGGAACAGAAAATATCAGGGTACATTGATGAAGCAAGGGTAAAGACTGTGTTGTGGAACTTTTGTTTCAGTAGTGTGAATGTCTACATCTGTATGTGTAAAGCTATGCTATGTAAAACAGTTTTGCCTTACTGTGAATTATTTGTAAATGTGTTTGAAGGCACTCATTTACCAATGTAGTTTTCTCACATTAGAGAGGTCAGAGGTTACCCAGAAATTGATGGAAGTCATAAGCTTCTTTTGAGAAGAGAATGTATACATATCTATACATATGTATATTCCTCATTCTTATGAGAATGAATCGAGCTATCCTAAGAAAATCTGGGGGAAAAAAAATGTGTTTTAAGTCCAGGTCCCCAAACCTCATCATAGCTCTCCAGGGAAATTTTATAGATAAGCAGCAGTGATCTCCAAGGTGAAATCCTAACTCCTCAAGAAGGTGGGGCTGGGTGGTGGATCACCCCTGTAATCCCAGCACTTTGAAAGGCTGAGGTGGGAGGATCACTTGAGTCCAGGAGTTGGAGACCAGCCTGGGCAATATAGGGAGACCTTGTCTCTTCAAAAAGTTAAAAAATTAGCTGAGTATAGTAATGCATGCCTATAGTCCCAGCTACCCAGTAGGCTGCAGTGAGCTACGATTGAGCCACTGCACTCCAATATAGGTGACAGAGTAAAGGATGGTTAACTTTAAGGGACCACAAAGTATCACAGAACTGGTAAAATACTATTTTCCAAGCTTAAATAAGTAAGTACTACTAAAGTGACACTGCCTGCAATATAAGTAACTCAATTCCACAAGTTCAGTTTTTGGTGGGAAACAAAAAAGCAAAGCCAATTAGTGACAAATTTTATTGACAAACAGATAATGTCAGGAATACAAATGGGCTATTTTACCTTGTCTACACACTGTCTTATCTGTCTATCATGGTGCCTGGTATACATCGTGTACTCACAAATGTTTGCTAAGTGAAGGCAGTAAGCTTCATTCATTGCTAAGAATACAATTTATGGCAATTGTGGTAGCTTCAGATATTAGTTATGGCTCCAGCGGCTGCATTCCAAGGTGATGCAATTTGGTGAAGGACAGAGCAGGGTGAGCACCCCTGTTTGTGCTCATGTTCTGGGGGGCTTCTCTTGCTGTAACTCACAGTGGGGCCTGTGTAAGGGTATGGTCCATGAGTACTTTGAGATAGTTTCCTCAGGCACCATAAACATACAAAGTTACCCTCCTACCCTCTGCTATTCTGAGCTCTTCAAGGGCAAGGGGTGGGCTAGGCTGGGTCCGCTGGTCAATTTACAATAGCTTCAAAGTATGATTCAATTATTGGGTGAGAAAATATGCAGTTTCCAGAGTTCCCCAGGGGCAGCCCATCTCCTGGGTAAAATGAGATATTTAAAAATGTGCACTCCAGCCTGGGTGACACAGCAAGACTCAGTCTCCAAAAAGAAAAAAAAGAAAAAAAAAAGTGTGTGTATGTGTTGTGTGCGTGTATATATAAAAATCAAAAATTTTTAAAAATTAGGTAATTTACTATTTTATTAACACCTTAGTAAATTAACATGTGGCTAAAGAGTTGTAATTCAGCAAAAATATTAGATGGTATCTATGCATGTTAACCACTGTAATATTAAAAAAATTAAAACAGAACTACCATTATAAAGAAATATAATTTTAACATTCTTCTAGTATTAATTACATTCAGAGCTGAGAGTATCAAGGTAGCTGTTAGTCGGCAACATTCAGAGCTGACTGACTAAACACAACCCTTGGCAAAACCAGTAGGCTAGCGAAACCAAAACGTCAAGGGAAAGAAGTCGGAGGGAAGGCATATCATCTAAGACGGAATGGCAGTGCTGGGGATTTATTTTTACCTTTGCTGCGTATTTCAAGCTGATAGTTATCTTTGCTTCCCCAGGAACCAAGTAGGGTAGGGAAGGACAGTCTGCAGGAAGCATTTTCAAGGCGGTTGAAATTGCCTACTAACTTCAAATACTGTATAATTTAGTTTTTCAAACCCAATCTTCTCCACAACCCCCACAAAGTAAAATAAATAATTAACAAAATATCTCTGAAGGCTTTGCTGAGTTTGGGGATTAAAAAAAAAAGAAGAAGAAAAATCCAACCCTCTGTTTAATGACTCTACTGAAAGAGTTTTATGGCACTATTCAAGCCTTTAAAGTTACCAGTTAAATGCCAATTTCATCTTCGGAAGGTCATTGTGCCTTTTTAGAAGGCATACATTTAGAACTTGTTTGGCTGGCTATTCCTTGTTCATTCTGGGAAAAGTGTGTGTGACTCAGTGTTTCACAGGAGATACTGCATGGTACTTATTGAAAATATTTTCTATTTTCAGTCCTCTTCTTAAATTCTTAAAAATGATTTCTAAAAATTAGGCCCGGTATGGTGCTTCAAATCTGTAATCCCAGGTCTTTGGGAAGCCCAGTCAGAAGGATTGCTTGAGGCCAGGAATTTGAGGCCAGCCTGGGCAACACAGTGAGACCCATCTCTACAACAACAAAAACAATTAGCCAGTCATGGCTGTGCATCTATAATCCTAGCTACTTGGGAGGCTGAGGAGGGAGGACTGCTTGAGCCCAGGAGTTCAAGGCAGTAGTAAGCTATGATTGCTCCACTTAACTTCAGCCTGGAGAGCAATACACTGTCTCAAAAAATAATTATTATTTTATTATTTCTAAAAATTACGTTATGTAAAACTATTTTCTAAAGCCTCTGGGATTGCTGAGTCTGAAAGTAAGTAACTAAATTAGAAAGAATTTTAGAACAATATTCTCATAACAAATACTAAGTTAATACCGAGGTCTAGAATCTCATATACTGTGACAAAGTTAGCAGTATTTCTCACTGCCCTGGGGAAATCACTCCCTGGACATGAGTCACTGAGGCCTGAGGCAACTCCACTCTGTACGGCTACTACATGCCAGCAGATGTGGGCATTATTCACTATTGAAAACCTTGCCATTTCAGATTTTATCTCAATTATAACATACCACACACTTACCTTTGTGTGTGTGCACATGCATACACACAGTTCTTAAATAGGTCTTCTGGAATTTTACAAACCTGTTGCCAAGATGTGACATTTTATATCTACTGAAACCCTTGCTTAAAAGGCTATTTCATACCAATGAGAAATACGCCTTGTTCCTGGCAGTCCCCCATTTCCATAGAAGTTCTGAGTGGAGGGTTCTGGATGAATCCTACATTATGAATTATTTTCTAAGTATTAGTCTGTATGTGTTTCTTAAGACTGTGAGTTCTCTGAGGGTGGAGCCCATGCCATGCCCATCCCTGCATCTTTTCACACAAAGTACATAACACTTGGCACTAGTAAATGCTGAAAGGATGTTTGCGCAGTGAGTAAGAAACAAGCAGAACAATAAATTAGCCTATTAGCACATTCATTGATTAGGCTACCTGTTTATAGTTTATTGCTTAGAACAACTACGTTGGTTGATAACTGCATCAGTAACAACTGTTATTACAGTATAGCAGGAAGAACTTCTCCCTAGCAGTGTGAAGACCAAGAGTGTAGTTATGGCACTGCCACTATTAACTGTGTGTCTTTAGACAAGAAACTTTCAACAAGCATGCAAATACAGTTTTGTTTTTAAAAATGTACTGAAACACATCTGTGGAAAATTTTCACCTGTCACATTTTCAGTATCAGATCAGTAGATAGAACCATCTTGATTTTTATAAAGCTTACTTCACAATGTTGCTTTTGGAAACTGGGTGCATTATACTATTACACCCCTCTGAATGTTGTAACTTGAAGATCACAATGCAGTAGCCCATGTGAATCTACCGGCTACCATTTCTGTTTAAATATGCTCGTCTAGAGAGATTTATAATCCTAGTAAATCTTTAGTTATAAGTATCTTAGGTATAGATTAGAACTGTGAGAATTGGTTGATTTACACTCTTCAGAATCAGCAAAGCAATTTTGGATGATTTACTCACCTCCTGATATTCATGAGTTTAGAAATGAGAATCAACTGCTACCATAGATATTTCCTCATTTTTCTGAATCCAGAAAATGCCCTCAATGACCATCTAACTTTCTGAGCACCTTTTTCCATTAAGGAACAGATGTAGAATGAACAGTGAAAGTCACAATTTATATTTTTAATGCAAAAAGGCTGCTGCCCAACTGTGATAATAAAAATCCAGGTAATCAATGACTTTCAGAATTTCTACTCTTTAGCAGCATATTGCTATACTTTAATATTTCAGTCTGCATTTACTTAGAAGAAAACTTCAACCTAAGAGAACATGTTCAGGCACAGAGGCAAATACGCTTAAAAGCTAACCAGTCAAGACCCAAATTCTGGCCTTCTAAAGACATAACTGAGGGAAAAAAATACTTATAATTAGTTAACAAGGAAGAACATAACGATGCAGTGCTTAGCGTGAGTCTCATCAGGGAAACAGAAAATGATTTTAACACTACATGTTCAGTTTTAAAATGATATTTTAAAAATGCGTAGTTATACTTCAAATATGCCTATATATGACAGTATCATGACCGTTAAAGTACCTTTTCAGTCACATTTGATGTAAAAAGACAAATAAAATTTCTCATTAACGAAAAGTACCCTTTGTGGAAAATTTAAATTTAAATCTTTTAATTTAAAGCCCTAAACATATTCCACATAGGAAAAAATCTGTAAGCATACTTCTTCAGAGAGGATTTAAAGCAATAGCAAGGCAACGTTAAATTATCATGGCTCTTGAGAAAAACAGAGGAGCAGTGTACAGAAGACCCTCACATTGGTAGCTCTGCGTCTTCCCTGTGGGCTGTGCCAACCCACTCTCTCCCCAGTAATGACTCTTTGTTTTTACTAAGTCCCAAAGGGTTGGGGAGAGCTCTGCAAAAAGAAGGGGGGAGGGGTGGATGGAATGCAGCTGCAGGCTCTAAAACAATGCTGAGTCCATATATTTTGTTCCCAGTTAGAATAATGAAAAGAGTGGGGGGTTGAGGAGACAGACTTAGAATAAGCAAGGTAGGATCAAACATCCTATAGCTCTCAGTCTATAGTACCTCCACTCCTCATCTATTCTAGCAAATCCAATTACCATTCCCTTGGATTAAAAAGCTTATCTGTTAAAATCCAAACACCCATTAAGATTTAAACCTATCAGTCATTTATATCTAAATTGTTTCCATCAGTGAACTATATCAAGGCAAGGAATAAAGTAGGAAGAGAAAGTGGAGCAGGCAAAGATAAACTGAGGGCACTTGGACACATGGGACAGGAAAGCTGAAGGGAGGAAAGTTTAGAAAAGGTGGTCTAAGGTTTCAAATATAAACTGCCTGCTTTGCAATGCTGCTTAGGGCACAGGGGCAACTAGTATGCTAGAGAAAACCATACTCCCTCCTAGACTGCTAAAAGCTGCAAGGGTCAGAATGGAGAGTTTGGAAGTCTGCACATACTGGTGCTCCATGATTTAGGGTTTCGGCATAACTTGATGCCTCCTTAGAAAACATCCTTTACTTGCGTTTCCCAGCAGAAAAAATTAAGGGAAGTATCAGCCCCAGAACCCTACTGCTCCCAGTAAGAGAAAAGCAGCTCAAACCTTACACTCTTCCTCTAGCCCTCTTCTCCCCAGATAATCCTTTAGTGAAAATTCATGGAGCCCTCCAGGGCTGGTAGAATTAGGCCTGACCCTGGCACATCTCTTCAGATATTATTGATGTCATTAAAATTTGCAGGAAAACTCAAGAAGCCTTAAATAAACACCTGAACTAAGCCCTTGAATAGAAAATCAGCATGTGCTAATGACTACCTACTATAAAGCTATACAACAAAATTCAGAAGAATACTTATTCCAATTAGGATCCCATTCATGACCACTTAGTCACTGAAGAGGAAAAACAGGACTTCATTGTAAAGCTGTCATGTAGAAGCAAAACTCTGACATCCACACAAACATCTCCTTCAAGTAAGCATTACACAACACATTTAGAAGTACTCTTAGTCTGTGTTGAATGATGTAATTAATCTGACTCTTGAACTGTTTTCAAGTTATAAAGGTTAGAAAGACTATTTATTTAAATTGACACTTCCGCATTTTGTGACAACAAAAATTCAGAAGTCTGCAGATTTACAATAATCAAGAATCTTCCTCCCTCAGCTTATGTTTTCTCTATAGCTCTAAAAATCCATTTACAGAAATTACAAATTTCCATATTATAGCTAATATATAGAGGCATATAGAATACATATTAATTTAAATGAGGAAGCAAAAAGAATAATTGAGTCTATTTATTATTATGAAATATTAATAATAATAATTTTAAAGTACTTATTCTATTCCTGTAAACTTTATCATCTATTATAAAGACAAAATTCATAGGTCCATTTTATTAGGCATTATCATTTATTGTGCTTTTAAATGCAGTAATAAAATACACAGAAAACTTTGTTTACTCTGTATATACGAAAAACTCAATTTCTACTTACATATTTCATTTCCTAGTACATACAACTTAAAATTAAGTACACACACAGCAAAATTTTGTTAATAGTAAAAGCAATCACAATCATAACTTGCCTGAAATAAATAATCCCTTATGGATGTTAAGCTGTGATAAAACATACTCACATAATACCTTGATGTACGTTATACTTCAATAAAAAGGTTCAAACATGCAATTATTCATGATATAGATAAAAAACACTGTCAATATCAATAACCATATATGAATTTTTAAAACATAGATTAAGAAAATAAGAGAATTCAAACATCTTAAAGATGTCAGACATTTTCATTTAGTCACAAAGTTCACAGAATGAGTGGCTGATTGTAATAAAAGGGTCAACTGAAAATGGATTTTAAAAGCTGAATAGCGTGCAAGAACATTAGATTTGTTTGTTAAATCAAGAAGAGTACTCACCCCGTGGAGTCCTTGGAACTGAATTGAAGGTCGAAAAGGAATTAAATTCTATTAAAAGAAACAAACAGGTAAACCTTGGTTACTGTGACACAGAACTAAATGTTTAAACTTTAAATCTATATTATTTGGGCCAGGCACAGTGACTCACGCCTCTAATCCCAGCACTTTGGGAGGTTGAAGCAGGAGGATCACTTGAGGCCAGGAGTTCAAGACCAGCCTGGGCAACACAGTGAGACACCCACCCCCAATGTCTATTAAAAAGAAAGAAAGAAAGAAAAAAATATGTATTTGGTCAGTGTCATAATATGTGAAAATCTCTTTTCATTATATACTTTCTTTTGCATGTTACTATATTAAGATACCTTGGATGAACAATATCACACTGTTTACATTTCTCTCTGAACCACACAAACAAAATACAGTTTTTGGCAGTGCAGCTAATCATGTTTTTGAAACTGACCAACATGATTTGGCAAAAAATGGTTAGTATACCAATTCAATTTTACCTTAAAAAAACTGTATTGTTGCATAGTTTCCTGGTATATTTTTAATAGGGGCGGGAAGAGGGAAGAGATAATTGGAGGAACTTTGCAATACTGTAACAGGATGCTAGAAATATAAAATTAAATATTTGAGAATAAACCTGTTTTCCATTTTCTGACATTTTATCAGAGATTTGTTTTTAATAGACAGCCAAACAGGTTACCAGTTCTCTCATATGCTTCTCACCAGGAGAACGTAATTTCTAGATCAATGTTTTTTATTATGAGCTTTTTCTTCTTGATAACTTCAATATTTTATCATAGAGTTGTGCATTTGGAAGAAAAGCTGTTATCGTAAATGTCAGCCATAGTCTTTTGCATGATTTCCTGTATTCATAGTCACCAGCACATTTTTCTGTGGGAAAGCTTTTCCAAATTGCCAACAGAAACCCATGAAGAAATCAGATTTGGGTAATGTTTAATGGTAGTACATCAGCCTGTAAACTACTCACACCTTCATATTCAAATCCAATGTACAAAAACAGTGGTTTCTGGTCTCATCTCTACCCCAAATAAAAATATAGAGGCACTAATAATGTTCCTCACCTCAGCTACAGCACATCACCTACTACTTTCAAATGCTTCCCAAAACTTCTCTGCAGACTTAAAAGTTTACTAATAGGGATTATAATAAATGAAAGAGAAAAAGAAATAAAGATAAGTACTTCTTTAAAAGACAGACCACCTTAATGTAAAATCAAGTGTAACATTAGCTATCTTATTATTATTTATAAAAATGAATAAACAAGTATCTTTTTGGAGAAAACATTATAATGGATACTGTTAATGTTCTATTACCATAAAAGATCATTTAATTTTAGACTTATCAGCAGAATCTAAGTACTACTGAATAACAAATTCATTTATTGGTGTGGGAGAAGTGAACTTTTTAAAAAGGAAAAATAAAAAGGCAGCACCTGAATTTTTAAAACCTAATTTTTTAGTAGATTTTCATTCTAATTCATTGCCTTTTATGAAAATATAAACATACATTAACTTTCTTAAGGGGAAAAACGCCACCCCCTAACTACTTTCCATGGCTAAACTCACTCTTCCTGAAGTAATGAAAACAAGCCCACAGGGGCCTTGGGAGCCCCTCCTCATGTGGAAGAGTAAGGTGGCCCTACAATTGAGATTATACAGGTTCAGGTTCCAGCTTTCACAATATTTCCATCAGCCCTGCTTTCTGAATGTCCCTCCAAATCAGAAGCACTGAATATAACCTCAGAGGCTCATTACACTTCCCTCCTTGAATCCTGGCAACTCAGAGGTTGTCTTCAGCTCGTCATTGAAATTCGAAATTCTCTCTCCATCAAGTTCATTGATTCTTCTTGGTCAGATAAATGCAAACTTCTTCTTAGTTTTCAAATTGCTGATATCCCCACTGGATATTACCTCTTTCTTGCAGTTAGAGATAGCAGTCCTCCCAGTTCTCTGATCACACCTTTCATTCCAAAAGGCAAGTTCCTTTCCTTTTCTTTTTCTAGATCCACTTCATCCTGGAGGCTCACTGCACCTGTTGAGTGATAACTCTGAATCTCTTCTCCATTCCTCAGCTGGCACCTCTCCATAGCCTGCTACTTACTACTGCCGATAGGACATTTTGCATTAGAAACTCACAATGGCAGCAAATCTCAATGACTGGCAAACATGAAACTAATTCCCCCATCCCCAGCCTTCCCAACCAAACCATCATCTCTTTCTTACTTTTCTGGCAAAGGTACTTTTATCCTCTTGGTTCTCCAGGCTCACCACCTTAAAATTAACTTACAGTCTCTTCTCTCCCTGACTTCATATTCTATTAGTCATTTACATACTACATGCCACTAGAATCACAGGATTCCAAATCCAGATGAGGCCTTAGAGAGGTGCCTATCCCCCACAGGACCAGAACCCAAGACTCAATCTCCCTATTTTGCCATGCTGCTTTTCTTCTACTACCTTGTGTTCCACACACATCTGCTAATGGGGTATTTAAGAGTGTGGGGGCCTAATCCCTCATGCCAGAGAGTTCATCTTTTAGTTGGGGAAAATTTGAGAATGATTAAGTACTAGGCTAAGTAGCAGTGGGAAGCGTAGTAAGAATTCTCAAAAAGGAGAGTACAGGTTAGAATAGATAATTGTTTACAGAAAAGGTGGCTCTTAAATCACAGTTTAGAAAAGGTAAGTTCCGAGGAAAGACAATACCCTGAGGAAAAAAGCAAGGAGACAGGAATGGACACTGTATGGTCAGAAGGCAGGTCTGTATGTGTACGCTTCTTTCCCACTTGAAATACAACAGCAAGGATGAGATCCGATCTGCAAATTCCTGCCTAATTTTTCCTTATCCTCAAAATGTGTCTTCATTTTTTAGTTTCTATTTGCTACAGAATAGGGCAATAATTTAAATTTCAGACCTCAGGATGACTCTGTTTAAAAAGTTTATCACTCTGAAATAATCCTGCCCTAATCCCCTCCCTAACCCCTCACTGATGGGTTGTACTCGTCTTTAACTTGATAAACAGTTGGAGGCTCTCTCAATTTTTTGAATAAGAGAGTTGCTCACAGAAGTGTTTTGGGGGAAGGAAGCTCTTTCAGTCATGTGCAAAATAGATGGAGAGAGACAGATCAGGGCAGGGCAGGGCTGGAGAAGTGAGCTAGTGCACAGTTCCGGGGGATGCTTAGAAATACCCTGGAAGT
The DNA here is from genome assembly GCF_000951045.1 of Mandrillus leucophaeus. Classification (NCBI taxonomy): domain Eukaryota; kingdom Metazoa; phylum Chordata; class Mammalia; order Primates; family Cercopithecidae; genus Mandrillus; species Mandrillus leucophaeus. The sequence continues at coordinate 1,270,694 of NW_012103732.1, read as the reverse complement.
GGTAAAAAAGGCCTAAATTAGTATGACTGCATCTGCAGCTAACTGGGGATGGTGGACACAGCAGGCATTCCCCAGGAAAAATGGTAAGATATGCTGAAAGCTTGAACATCAAACACCAAAGAAAGATGATGCCAACGTGGCTCCAGGGCTCCCAGTCACCAACTCTGGCCACTCTGCCCCAAACTCCCTCAAATTAAGTTCTTAGTCTCCATTTGGAAAGCAAGACCCTTATCACCTCACAACTAGATAATGGCTTTCTCCCTTCCTTGAAGTCCTTCCAAATTGTTCAAATAGCCGGCAGAACCTCTCTCATATACCACTGTCGGCCCACAGTAGTTCTTATCACTGTCTGTCAAAACAAAGCCAACTACTAAATAGAAAACACATCCGCTATCAACCAAGATCAACCAGAATCAACCAAGTTCATCTTCCATTTCCTCCCAACAATAGCTGAGCTATGTTAACCTTTGTTTGTTTGTTTTGCAAAGACTTTCCTCTCTAACTCTTTCATGTTCTTCCAACCTGGCATAAATTCCCAAGATCTACTTTGCCAATCCATACTTATTGCTTACTTAACATTCAAGCTCAAAATTAATTTCCTCAGTGAGACCTTCCTTTGGATAAACCAGGAGTCAAAGACTCAATGTTTCAATGTCTTCAAAGACCCAAAGGTCTTTGGAACAGATGGATGTAGGGCAACAAGGAGTGGTAAGTACCTGGAAAGTGAATGCCCAAAGGAAAAATATCCAAATTAAAAAATGTTAAACCTGTTTCTAGCCAAACAAAACTCTGGTGCCACCATTTTGCTAACTTGGAACTATGTAACTATGAGTTAAATCTCATTAGCTGTTTGTCCAGATGCCAGCATCTACTGTTCCACTACATTGGGTATATTTTTTCATAGGTTGTCTTACTCCTGATTGTTATGACACAGGAGTCTTAGGCATATGTAACTTACAAGTATTATGTGCTCAGCTAAACAAGAAAAAAAGTATTGTAAAATCATTTTGTATATGTTCTCTTTATATATGAAGTATACCACTATACACATTGTACACATATGCAGATTACTATTCAGGGTTGTACAGATAAGACAATATGTACTGTTCTTCATAACAATTTAGAAACTTGCAAGAATAATTTTGACTATATACAATTTTTTTCCTCATGCCCTGAATTTAGAACTTGACTTCTTGACATGTTTATAGTTCTACCTATAGAGCTTGACTCCTCAACAAGAATAATTTTTATTTACCTAGTTTTCTAATGTATGGCACAGAGCATTTTATATCCGTTGTCTCAAGTGAGCCTCCTAAAACCAGCTCTGGGTGGTAGGAAAGCATCATTATTCCCCATTTCAGAGACAGAATAAATAATGAGTCTCTAAAAGGTAAAGTACATCACTCAGGATCACAGACCTGGTGATTAGCAGAGTTGGGCCTTAAATCCAGTCCTCTGAATGCCAAATACAGTACTCTTTCTTTCTCTTGCCTCTGAAATGTGTTACCCCCTTGTGCTAAACATTTAAAAGACCTTAAATGTTCACTCAGTTCTTTTGGCATTTTGTTTCCAAGGAAAATGAATTTCATAAAGTAATTAAAATTTCCAAAAAAACTAAAGTAAAATTTAGTTCAGTTTCTGATTAAAAACTGAAAAAAAATAGTTTTTTTTTCCTTTAAGGATGATGTATAGTGAAAGAACATACATAAATATTTGTTACCATTTTATTTAATATATAATAAAACCCTCACTTATGGAAGAGTTATATGTACTTATCCAAACAAGCTCATTGTCACTCAGAAATTCTTTTAAGATATCTAGCAATCTAGAAAAATACTTAAAACAACCTCAAATGCTTTACTGATTTTAATCCCAATTTTAGAAAAGAACATGTTAACTAGGCTACAGCTCTTGAATGTTTTTAAAAAATGCCACAGGAAGAAACAAAACTCTACACCACTTATTTTGCATCTGATCACTCATTGTGTTATTAAGAGAGACACCAGGAAAAAGTTTAGAAGTCAATAGCATTATAAGCAAATGTCTAAAGCATATTAGTTTTTTATCCAAAAATTTTTTTAGCCTAAGTGTAATCGTATAAACATGACTTCAACTCACTGTATCTTTAAACATTTGCTGAATACATTCCCATTAGAAATGAGTTTCAGGTAAGGCTTCAACTTTTGCTTTAATTAAATATTTTCACCAAGTAGCTCTTCTGAAAATCAAGTTACTTTAGGGCTTAAGGGAATAGTATTTGAGCTATAAGTAAGAGAGTGATCTGGTATCTATTTCCAACCAAGAACACAAAGGCAGATTGTCATTGGCTAGGGAAACTTCTTCAACAACAGGATTTATCAACAATCCTGACAAAAGTGATGGTTTGCAGTCAAAAGATTCTGTCAAATTTTAGTACTTTCACTGCTCTTAGAGCTCCTTGAATTTATGCTCTATACCTCTTATGAAATGTTGGGCATTCCTAAGCACAGAATAGTAGTACAGACAATGCTAAAATGCTCTTAAGTTTGGTTATACTCTTGACATCTGCATTTACAAGCCAATGCTACTGCAACAAGAATTGCTCTATGACCAAAGAGATCTATGCACACTTATTTCCAGGGGCTGACTATTCCTCACAATATATCAGAACTATAAAAGTAATATATAATTTACTGAGTCATTTTCCTAGGAAATATTAATTTTCCTAATATTAATTCTGACATGATTTCTTTGGGATGGGAGAAGAGCACAGCTGCTTTTTGGAGTTGAATAAAAAAGTTACTTATCCTATAAAGGTAGTTTATAACCATCTCTTGATTGTATACATATTGCTTATCCATGTATACAAATTAAATGTGTGGTTACCTTTCCCTTATCAACAACCGTCAGTTTTACAAATAAACAAACAAGAAATAGCATTCTGGGTCTAGAAAATAACAATATTCCTAAAAAATATTATAGAGATCTTTCCAACTTTATTCTCTACGGTTAGAGATGTTTTTGATATACCTTTAGTTTCCCTTTTGAACCCATCATGGAACTTTGAGTTAACTAAAGGTTAACTCTTGAGAATTCTTAAATTATTTGAAATCAATCAGCAAGTATTTATTAAATACTTGGTATCTACCTTTGTATCTAAGCTGCATTATAAGCCATGATAAAGATACCACAAAAAAAAAAAAAATTCAATGCCAAATATAATTTTGGAACTTTGCTCAAAACAAAAAAACTTTCTATAAATGGTAATGGTTTAAGTGAGTCCTTAAAGTGGATTGTTTAAACAAACAGTTATAGCTAACCAGTTACTATCTGAGTGTTTACAATGTGTCAGGCACTATCCATTTCTACTACCACCTCTGGGAATTCTCAGAAGCACCCTTGTGGGGTAGATATTATTCTTCTCATTTCTCACGTAAGTCCTGTGAATTACTGAAGGCTACACAGCTAATAAGTGACCTGGGGCTCAGAACTGTGCTCCTATTCAGGATTTTATATAGTTAGTCTTTCCTGTCCCCCTCCAACAATAGTAATATGAAATTTGAAACTGAAAGCCAGATAATTAAGAATCACTTTTTTGGTTTTGCACTATGGCAGAAGGAAAATATCACACAATTTGGGAACTTGTTTTTACTTGCAAAGTAAATAAGTGGACACACTTTTCCCTGGGATGCAACTTGGATAAAATAGATCATCTTTCTTTCTCTCTATACTATTTAAGAACTGGTAGTAATGATTCTTTTGTTCAAGAGTCACTTTTTTCTTTGTTCTTTAGGACATCATCTGATAGAGAACCCAAAGAAGACTATCTAATAATTATATTGTAACCACTGTAATAAAAAAATATCTAGGCAAAGAGAGAGGAGGAAGAAAGAAAATTGGAGTTAAAAGTAGAAAATAGCACATGACATCAGCTGATCCTGAAGAAATAAAATACACTCAGCTCTTATTAAAAGCCAATAACATGCTTAGAATAATACATGATATGAAATTTAGAAATAATCCAAAACTACTTTAAAAAAAGGTATCTTCTTCTTTGCCTCAAACCTTTTATTAGATGCCAAAAAGAAAGTCATTAAGCTTCACAAACCAATCTAGTATTTTGCCCTGTGAGTCAATGTTACCCTAGATTCAAAAGAAATTCCTTTTCTACAGATTTGGAAGAACCAGATTAAAGAACATATGAAGTAAAGAATAATTTCTTTCTAGCCACTACAGCATGGAAAGAGTGAAATATAAGGGATTACCAAAACCAACATCTATTTAGCACAATCCCTGTTTTGAAAGATAGCTTCTAGAAAACGGTGGTTATCTGATACATGCCAAACTTTATATATATATATATATATAATCTTCATATATATATGGTTATCTTAAATTTTAGGATTTCAAATAACTCTTGAACATGGAAGGCAAAAATCTAAACTAAACAACCAGCCAAAAAGTTAGTTACTGTGAACCGGCCTTTAAATCAACAACACTTGGCCAGGCATGGTGGCTCACACCTGTAATCCCAGCACTTTGGGAGGCTGAGGCAGACGGATCATGAGGTCAGGAGACCGAGACTATCCTGGCTAACACGGTGAAACCCCATTTCTACTAAAAATACAAAAAATTAGCCAGGGGCGATGGTGGGCGCCTGTAGCCCCAGCTACTTTGGAGGCTGAGGCAGAAGAATGGCATGAACCCGGGAGGTGGAGCTTGCAGTGAGCCGAGATCGTGCCACTGCACTCCAGCCTGGGCGACAGAGCGAGACTCTGTCTCAAAAATTAAATCAATCAATCAATCAATCAATCAATCAACACTTGAAGCATAGTATCCCACCATTTTTTCCCCAGATTTAATGTGGGCTTTATAATTGTATAATTAGCTTATATGTCAAATCTGACTGTAAATGCAAATAAAGATTTGTTTCCTGGGATCATGATCTCTAAAGCAGAAGTATAAGGAGAAGTGGTAAAATAAGCTTAGACTGGAAGACGGAGTTTTTTTTTTTTTAAACTAGAAATTAATAAAATGTGGCATCTAAAACATTTTTTACAAAGGGAACCATTAGGGGGCTTGAAACTGGGAGACTACTTGATCATACTTAATGTTCTGAAAAGATCACTCTAGCTGCTGTGGATCATGGGGGAAGGGTAGAAACTTGAAGGCCACCTCAAAGTTCATGGCAGTGATCCTGAGGAGAGATGATGGTAACTGGGACTGGAATAGCAGCAATGGCTGGGGTTAGATTCAGGATATTTTGAAGGTTGACAGTACTTGCTGATAGATCAAATATGTCAAGAAAACAGGAGACAAATCAAGGGTTGCTAGTCAATTTCTAGGCAATTGATAGAGAGTTCTGCCACTTACTGAGATAGGGAACACTTAGGTAGATAGAGATTTGAGGAGTAAAATAATGAGTTATTTTTAGAAACAGTGAAGATATGAAAACAACCTAAATGCCCATCAACGGTAGGCTGGATTAAGAAAAGGTGGTACATATATACATGGAATACAACACAGCAATGAAAAAGAATGAGATCATGTCATTTGCAGCAACATAGACGGAGCTTTAGGCCATTACCCTGAGCAAACTAACACAGGAACAAAAAAATACCACATGTTTGCATTAATAAGTGAGAGCTAAACATTGAGCACGCATAGACATAAAGAGGGGAAAAACAGACACTAGGGGCCTACCTTGAGGGTGGAGGGTGGAAGAAGGGTGAGGATCAAAAAAACTACCTACTGGGTACTATGCTTATTACCTGGGTGATGAAATAATCTGTACACCAAACCCCCATGATATGCAATTTACCTACATAACAAACCTGTACATGTACCCTGAACCTAAAATAACAGTTAAAAAAAAAATCTTACTTGATCCCTCATGGATTCTCACATCAACAAAGGAGAGGATCCTTTATAATAACAAAATCAGGTAACACTTTTATAATTTCCTTTATGTCTGTACTTATTGAAATAGTTGATTGTCAGAGGATAGTTTTCTCCTTGCAATGATTAGCCATACCCTTGAGAAAAACTCCTACAAGGGTATAAAACACAGTTTGGATATGTAAGATTTGAGATGTCTATTAAACTTTGATGAGGCAGTGTATTGGAAATCAGTACTTGGAGCTGGAGAAAAGAATAGATCTGGAGATAAATATTTGGGAGTCATTAACATATAGATGACACTTAAATTCAAAGGACTAAATGAACTCACCTAGGGAGACTGAACAGATAAAGAGAAGAGAGACAGAGCTCCAACATTCAGAGGCCAGCCAAACAGAGGAAAGCAGGCAAAGGAGAATGAGAAAGAATGGGCAGAGAGGTAGGAGGAAAATCAGGAATGTGTTTCTAACAGGAAGAAGTGGTCAAGAGAATGGAATACCGCTGAGGTCTGGTAAGATGGAAACAAAGAGATGACCACTGGACTTTAACAGGGACTTTGTCAGGTATAACCTCACGGGTGTGGTGGAAACAATGGGCTGAGCAGAGGATGGCAGGTAAAGAAGACATCTCCTTGAACACAAACTTTATAGCGTTTATTTTTTCACATTTGCCTGCTTCTACTAAAATGACAAGCACTTTCTTGGCAGGGACCATTCATGACTTATTCAGCTTTATATCTCCAATGCCTAGTTCTATCCCTGGCAAATGTCAGAAGATAAATACACGTTTGCTGAATGAACAAACGAATATGTGGTAGTTTAACTCTTCTACCTCTTAATTTTTTATTAAAGAAAAAACATCTTAAGATACCCAGCTGAGTTTTTATTACATGGACACCTTTTCTGGTTCTTGAGGCATCATAGTTTCTAATAATGGAGCCAAAAGCAATGATATTAAATGTTATCTTAAAATATGCTAATACTTAAGTTTCTAGTTAAGCATATTTAAGTATTAAAAAGTATCTGTGAATCTTATAAGAAAGTTCAAGCCTGGCTACACCCTTGAATAAGTTCACTGTTGAGTGAAAAAGTCTTCCAGACTAGGTTATCTCCCTGAATCAAGAACCAAGCGCTCACAGTAGTCCATTCCATTACAATGTGTATGTATAGCAAAAGTTCTAGCACTCATGATTCCTTTGTTTTGTTTTTCATAAGGAACTACCAACAAAAAAGAAATAAAGGAATCAAAACACCAAAACAGAAATAGAGGTAATGTGAGGTAACTGAAAGTACTCCTTCAAGGCCTTTAGGAATTATGTTATTTCAAAATAAAACTTGAAATGTAAATCCAGGCACATTAGATAGAGTTACTTACGTTTCATTAATCAATAGGGACAGAAACCACAGAAGATCTGATTTCCATGTTAAAATAAAATTACATTTCATATTATCGTGCCTTAAGCACAATTTATAGAGGTTATTCAATAAAGAAAGTCTATAGAAATACAAACAAAATTTAAAATGCCCTGCTCAAAACCAAATTTTTTCCCAAAGAATTTCAACTTTCTTCAAAACATCAACAATCTCCAAAATTTCCATCCAAATAAAACAGTTTATATAAGACATATTAAGCAACACAGCACTGTTTTATATATCTGTCTGCCTCAAACTCCTGAATAGACTTCTCAAATATAAAACATCTAATCAAACCCAAGTCTCCTCATTATAAATTAAAAGGCTGAGTGAATGTTCACCAAAATGGCACTCACATCTTTATCTCCCCTACCCCCAACTCCACTCTCCCATCTGCTTCCAATTTCCCTTTTTCTATCAGGGGTACTCCTCCTAGTGCCAATGGCTAGAAATCGCAATTCAATTCTGCTTCTAAAATTTTTTTTTTTTTTTTTTTTGAGACGGAGTCTGGCTCTGTCGCCCAGGCTGGAGTGCAGTGGCGCGATCTTGGCTCACTGCAAGCTCCGCCTCCCGGGTTTACGCCATTCTCCTGCCTCAGCCTCTCGAGTTGCTAGGACTACAGGCGCCCGCCACCACGCCCGGCTACCTTTTTTTTTGGTTTTTTAGTAGAGACAGGGTTTCACTGTGTTAGCCAGGATGGTCTCGATCTCCTGACCTCGTGTTTTGTCCGCCTCGGCCTCCCAAAGTGCTGGGATTACAAGCATGAGCCACCGCGCCCGGCCAATACCTTGTTAAATTCTATAGACTCTATTCATCTCCTGCATCTCCCATCAACACCCTAGGGCGGATTCCAGTCATCTCTGGCCTGTACCACAAACTTCTTCCTAACTTGTCTATCTCCTTCCAGATTCACATTATAGTCATCCTGCACACGAGGGCCAGAATAATTCTAAAACACAGATCAAATTACCTTATGTTTCTACTCAGTGTTCACAGAATAAAATCCAAACTTCTTAGTAAGGTAATGAATCTGCTCTGACCTACTTTTTCTCTCTTAAACTTAACTACATTTTTCTCCTGACCGCCATGTTAAGCAGAACAGGGTCTTTATGGCAATTCTTGGAGCTTGCCCTAGCTACCACTCTTCTTTGCTTACCTATGCCATTGTTTCTGCTGGAGATGTGGTCCTCATCCAGTTTCTGTCTGCTAAAATCTTGCTAAAATCCTTTAAGATCCAAGGATTTTAGACCAGTAACATATAGGATCCCCGCAAAGAAAAGAAACTCATCCCATTTGTTCAACAATCTAGTTACTATGAAACCAGTAGCCAAATGCCCTTACTGTAGAGGTCAATTCGAGGTGATAATTTTATCCACGAATCTTCAAGGAGTTTATAGCTTAATTAATAAAATTCTCTTTTCTTATATCCTGCATTAAATCATGCAAATGCCAGCTTTGGTCTTTGCTGGCAAAGTATTAATGGAAACTCTTAAACCAGTTATTCTTGAAGATTCAACATAGCTCTCAAGAGCCATAATACTGCCACAGAAAGAAATAGGAAAGAAGGAAAGAAGGAAGGAGATAAAAAATAAAAGACAGAGACAGAAATCCTTGCTAGTAACCTGACCCAAGTTATGCCGTGTTTTCCAGCTTTAATTGGCTCTAAATACATGGACATTAATTTATTATATTCTACCCCAGAACTGCAGGAGATTTGTGCATAAGTCATAGGAAATTCTGTATGGAGCTGCGGTATGCAGGACAGTCAGATAATTGGGTTATATACGTGTTGTTTTCTTTATTATAAAACTTAGTTCATCTTCAATGTAGGATGGCCATAATATCACATTTTAGGGACATTTTCTCAAACAATCCAAAATACATTTGGCCCAATCTAGCAAATGGTGGGCTGGATCTAGTGCCAGACTCCTGAGCTTCTCTGTTGCAGAGAAAAGGGTCATCACGAATTGTTAAAAGTGACCTAGCCTTGGTTCAGCTGAAATTCTCATTTTCCTCTCTCTGCTGGCTTTATCACCAATTACCTAATAAGCCTTATGAGCACAGCTTCTGTAATTTTTCACAAGTGCAAATGGAGCAAATGGAAAGGCTGAATCTGGTGATTGTCCTTGGTAAGCTTTTCTGTAAGTCATTCCAAGAATTCTACGCCCCTTTCCTTTTAAATTCTTTTCTTGAACATGTTCCAATCCTTCACATATGTTCTTTCTTTCTCTTCCCAATTCGGGTGCCAAGCTTCCCTGTCTATCTTTTTAGGCAATCTGGCTACTACTTTTCTCAGGGAGGAACACCCTCCTTTGCACTGAGCAACTGGGCATTTGAATAAACTTTCCAAACACTGAAGGATGGGGCACAAACTTGACTTCACTTGATAAAAAGCATTTTAAAATGAAGCACAGACTGAAAATGGGTCTAAGTTAAAAGTCAGTAGGATTAATTCATTTAAATTAAACTTGGCTACATTTTAAAAGTGGAGCAAATAGAATCTGCTAAAGCACACCTCACTGTTTTACTTAATAAACATGTCCAACAGTGGTGGCAGTGCTGTGCTGGCAGGTCTGGATGCTCAAGTGGTGGCTTAAGAACAATCTTCTGTATTTATAAGGCAGATTATTGAAAACACACACAGAATATGGGCAGGCAGAAAAAGAAAGAGAAAACAGCAGAGTATGAGTCTTTTCTGTGTCTTAAACTATAATGAATCAAATGCTAAAAAGTTCACCTGGTAGAAGAAAAGGATAAGGCGAGGAAGTCACTTACCCTCTGACCTGTGGACTCAGTGATTTAACAAAAGGTCAAGTAACACACTGAAGGGAGCTACTATGAAGGACAATAATTTTGGAGGCTTAAATAAGAACTTATGCTTTGTAAATAGCATCTAAAATTATGAAAAATTCAATGGCAATATATATGTACAAATTTTAAAAACATTATCACTTTCCTAGAAGACACTAACAAAGGCAGAAAAATGTATTTCAATTCAATGGACTTGACAAGAGAAACGTGTTAGCAGAATCCCACTTAAAGGCATCTGCTTTCTGATCTTCAGGGAGAGAGCAGGAGCAGCCCCTGCCCCCAAACACAACTATGCTAGACTTTTTATGTAATAGTTCAGTAAACATGGTAATGGTATTTGAGCCACCACCTTTGAAACTTTGAGTAAACATTTTTTAAAAACTAAATTGACAGGCTCAGCAATAACAAAATCTGAAAATAATGCTTTGATAAAGTTTTTGTTATAAAAATAAATTACTCAAACTTCAAAATAAAGCCAGCTGCATTACTGAGGAACTTTGCTAAAATGTATTTTTAAATGTCGGATTTTAATTTTAAATATAGTTTTCCATTTGGGAGAAATATGTAATTACAATAATATATGCTCATTTAAAATATGTAGAGCTTATGTAGACCACACAATCACAGATAACAATTTAAAATGACTATAAAGTTGTAATTTGTGATTTTATTTATTTAGCAACTTTTCTCCTCATTCAAATGAATCTACATTTTAAAAGGTTAATATTGTAGATATCTGTATTATCATCTCTAAACTTTTCTGCTAATCATGAAAATAACTTTCCAGTTAACATGATACTGGAATCAACTTGAAGCCATTTCTGTATTCAACGTGAGTGGGAAAACAACTTTTAGAAGATATTTACTCCAACTATAACTTTCATTGCTGGACTCACAATGCCCCTCTGACTGTTTAGAAAGGTTCCCAAGATCACTTCTCTAAAAATAGGAAACCTGAATAATGAAGGTCAAGTAGGATTATGTGTCTTTTGAAACAGTGAGGAATTGTAATTTGAAAAAAAAACAAGATTTCAGAATTTTCATCAAATATTCTGTTTCCATGAACCCTAAGAACTCTGTAAATTTGCTCAATTATATCTAAAAAAGTTCTCTGTTCTGCCTAAATCATAACCCTAAAACTTTTAAATTCACTTCTTTGAAGCCATAATTTGAACCCTTACATCAAAGTGGGTTAATTTAGAAGAGTAACTCCAATAGACAAAATAATTTGGACAAAAAAAGAATTCTCTGATGCTTAATTTAGCAAATTAACCTGTTGAAATTTCTGGCTCTTAGTCATTAGAAGAGAAGGCGTAATAAGAGTCATCACTTTACATAGGCCAGAGCTGCTTCGAGGCTACCTGTCATCAAGTACCCTCCTATATGAATACATGAATGGTGGGGGACAGTTTTATATGAGAAATTAAAACCATTTTCCCCAAGAGAGAACAGGTTTGACCACCAGAAAACTCTTCCCAATTAGCCAATCCATGTGAACATGTTCCCAAACAGCGGCTTCAATTTAAAGTCATGAGCCCTATTTCTAATAACGATGGAAAGTGAAAAAGACCAAATTAATATCCTTCCACTGGAGGATAAAAGCTTAGCCAGATGCCTACTGCTAGCAACTGTTACTGTGCCCATAGGAGCGCACTGGTCTGTCTGGGTCAGAAGGAGGGGCACTGAGGACACATATGTGGATGGAGCCTGCAGTAAGTACCAATGGTACATTCAGTCACCAGAAAGGTATCTATCTCATTTTTTTGATTTCTTCCCAGTTTTCATCCAACTGAGGTTGACGATTTCACTCCAATTCCTGCTTGCTTTTCCACACCCCTTAAAAAGTGTTTCCATGGCTAAGCTGACAGTGAAGCCTGAGGACGGGAGCTGGTTAAGAATGGTCAGCTCATGTACCATCCCCCCCACGCCACTGCTTCTACCATCAGTTTTGCAGGAGAAAAGGAATCCTAGGAGCAATACAATCTATCTGGCTCCGTGCTTTAAGGTAGAGAGATCTGGAAAAAGTCTTCTCCCTTTCCCTTTGCTGCCTCTGTAGAGACCAACCAGACCTATAAATGTGTATGGACAGAAATGGAAGAAGTACTAGAAGCAGTCAGAACCAAATAAAGCGACTGACTACTTTGGTACCTCTTAAAAAGTAAAAACTTTTTTTTTTTTTTTTTAAATTAAGAACTAAGTGGTGGGTTGGGAGAGAAAGAATTTTTGATCTTCTGTCTCCTGGAAGCTACTGATATATAAATGCAGGGCTTTTTAGAGCACTGTAAACTTAATTCCAAATATGAAAACACTAGGGTATAGGAAGCAAAAATGAAGGCCATCCAAAGGTAAGAAAACAAAGCACTCCCTTCTGGGGCCCCCAGTGGTCATGCAGATCAGCGGGCACTGGGGGCATCTCTGTCACTTCACTTTCCCTTCCCCAAGTGGACCTCCTCATCTGCCCCCTTTCCCCACAAGTGTACACTGGCAATCTTGCTGTAATCAACTGTACAGTTTGCCTATTGTTTTCCCAAGGTAGCTGGCTGACCTACTGCCCCCCAGAGATGCCTCTTCCCACCCACTGTGTGTCAGTCTTTCTCTGCTCCTCTGGTCTGCTCCTCAATAGGGGCTAGCCGCCTCCTGCTGACTTCTTTCTCTCTGGGCCTCTGGGTTTTCTCTTTACATTCCCTGACCTACCTTCTTCCCACTGCCATTCCTTCCCACGCCCTTCCCTTGGAACAGGCAAGCTTATCTTTCCATCTTGCAAGGCTGAATTTCTCTCCACTGTCTGCTTCTGTCCCCCTGCCTGTGTTTCTGGCTTCCCCCAAATGGGCCTCCCACTCCGTTTGATGCTGGTCTCTTCACTGCAGGTGCACCTATCTAGGAGTAGCTATTGGCCCACGCAGTTTTGTATTTCTTGTATCTCTCCCAGCCATTCTTGAGGTTTTCTCCCGAGATTTCACTGTATGTAGGAAGGTACCTTTCTCCCTGTGCATGCACTCCTCCTTGACGCCCCCTCACCCCACCACACAAAGTCTGTGAGTGTTTTTCACCATATGCTTCTCTGGTTAGTAACACAAGTGTCCTAGCACGTACACTCATGTGTCCACCCAATTCCGTGAGTGCCTTCCTAACAATACACTCACCTCTGAAAGTCTCCACTGCTGTTTACAAATACCCTGTCATGTGAGCTCATTTTCTATCCAAAGCCTGCACAACTAATGCCTTCCTCTGTGCGCACACTTATGTCGGGGTGGGGGTGGGGGGCTCTCTGAAAACATTCCCAGTGAACCAGGGTTCACACCTCTCCTGCCGCTCTGCCTCAGACTCTGACTTCGCTCTGTGTATTTAAAGTGCCTGGCTTTAGTGGGAGCTCAACAGATGTCAATTCTTTTCCCCACTTTTAGCTGAATAACTATGTGAGTCTGTGTCTCGGTGTCCTTCTGCCCCTCTGTGCCTGTTTTATGAGACCGGTTGGAGTGTGTTCCTCAGGATAGAATAGGCTATTTGTAAGATGCCCCGTGGGTTCTATTTCCCTTCCGACTCTCTTCTCCTGTAAAACGTTACAAGTTCCCCCATATGACATAACCCTCCCTCATGCAATGTATCCACTCCGGTCTCCCTCATAGGCACACAGTACTGCGTGTCCATAAACTGCTTCCCCATGCACCCTGGTCACTGCGTCCCTTCTCGGTGCCTCCCTCTCTCTCCCACTTTTTTTCCACCATGAAAGCGTCTGGATTTGTAGTGCAATTACAGTGAACGTGCGCCTATCTGAGCCTCTCTCTGTACTGGAGGGGTGTGTGTGTCCATGGGCTTCTCTCGAAAACGAGGGGTGAGAGGCCCGAGTCTCTGCCCGGGATGCATTGCATCCTCCCCCCACCTTCTGGCTCGTTCCCTGTTTACACGTCCCCGAGTCAGCCCCAGACGCCGGGAGTTTTTTTGGGTACGCAGAGCGTCGGTGAACCTCCATCCTCAGAATCCGATGTCTTACTCCCGGGGAGCGCTAAGTGTGTGTGAGTCCTCAGGTCTCTCCCCGGGACGCCGTGTTGGTTTGTGTCCGCCCCAGGACACGGCGCGTCTCCAGTAACGCGATGCGCCGGTGTCCCGGAGTCCCTGAGAATGCAGGTGTGTCCCCTCCCCCCCGTACGCGAAGCGCCAGTGTCCCTGCTGTTCCAGTGTGCGCCGCCCCCTTACACGGACTGCCTAAGTCCCTATCTCTACGAGTACACCGTGCGCCCCTCACCATGCGCCCGAGTCCCCATCCCTTCGAGCACACAGTGTGTCCCCTGATACGTGAAGCGCATGTGTCCCCAAGTCCCTGGGAATACAAGGTGTGTCCCACCCCCACACGCGGAGCGCCTGTGTCCAGTCTCTGCGGATCCACCGTGCCCATGTAATTAGAAAACGCGGACAGCTGGTGTCCGCGAGTAGTCCCTGGTTCCTTGCCCACACGCTGCTCGCTACTCGCCTTCCCCGCAGAGGGTAGCGTGGTAATCTCACTTCTCTCATCGGGGCCTCTCTCCCTCCCTAGGACCCAACAAGCCAGGAAATTCGCGTGCGCCGTCGGAAAGTCCCGCAGCGGCACGGCAGCCGACCCAGGGCTGCGGCT
>NW_012103732.1:1196767-1255325 GCF_000951045.1 Mandrillus leucophaeus | reverse complement strand
CTCCGGCCCCGCGCCCCGCCCCGGGCTCGTCTCATTGGTCTTGTTCCCTTCAGAACCGCCCTCATCGGCCGCCCTCCACTCTCACTGGGGCGGGGCCCAAAGTCGCTGGAGTTTTGCTCCTGGGACGGGACGTCCGAGAGGTAACAGGCTGACGTCTAGGTGACGCGCCAACTTAATCACGTCTGACGTCACGTCTAGTCGTCTTGGCTCGCCGGCCGAGATTGGCCAGGCTGGCTTGGGGACTCCCCTGCTAGTTGGAAGTCCAGGTTGCCTGGTCTGGTTACCTGGAGTTGGAGCCCCGCCCCTGTAGGGGATGGTAGTGAAAAGTCAGAATTGGGGAATCTCGCCCTGCGCGGGTGGTCCTTGGAGAGGAGGATCTCCACCTCCGATGTGTAAGGGATGGCCGTGACCAAATAAGGACTTTGTTCCCCGACGGCTGCGGAAGCTGTGGAACTTGGTGCGTGCGTGTGGGGGAGGACGCAGTAGGCGGACTCGCTAGAGATCTGCTCCTCAAAACTCCTGGTACTGTAGTTGAGCAGACGGGTTTGGGAGGAAACTGCTCACTCGAAACTTGAAGTTATCGGGTGCCACACGCAGAGCTTATAAAAACAAAACCAAAAACCCTTGAAATTAGTGAGTTGACTCTTAGATGTAGGAGTTGTGTTAGATTTTGTGGAGCATCTTAAGGACAAAATCACGCGGGAAGTTAAATGCCTTTCGTATGGTGGGCATGGTATAATAGAGAATTGAGTTCTAGGTCTTTACTACGCCATGCCCTGTTGTGATTCTCTGGGATCACAACTGGTTGGGATGGTATCTCCTTAAAAAGGACTCTAGAAGAGTAAAACTGGCATTGTTCTAAATTAAAAGAAACGTCGACAGTTCTCATTCTCTGATTCAGTTTGAGTTTTGTCCTTTTTATTTGATAGGGCTGTGTGAAAACCTAGCTAGGGTTTAAAGGTAAGAGATAGGCTGTCGAGGATAAGCGAAGGAGATGGGGGCGTGAGGCGTGTGCACAGGCCTGGCATACTTTCCATTCCATCCACAGGATGCTTCCTGTGTAGGCGTGGCTAAAAGAGGGAGCCTAATCTGGAGTCCCTTTCAGGTTGTGTGTGGATAGACTGACAGATGGGTTCCTGTCAGAAGATGGATTAATTGGGTGATCAGAAACACCAGATAAAACCATTGAAAGCTTTCAAACTGTTGAAAGTCAGTTTAAAAAAGTTTTTTTTTTTTTTAAATAAAAAAACTGAGACGCTTGTTTTTACCCTCAGCTTATAAAACCGTGTTCTGTTCTACTGGGATCCCCCGGGAAAGTTTATAGATATTTAATCAGTGTTTTTCATTACTTTAAATAGGATTATGGCTATAATTCCATATCCTCCCCTCCCAATAAATGCCTTCCCCACCGTACGTGTACACTCCCTTTTGATTCAGACTGTCAAACAAAGTAGGTGTATAATGTGAATTACAGAATGAATTCTCGGTCCATGGATTAAGTGGAAACACCTGTATTAAGCATTGCTCCATCACAGGAAAACAGTTTGTAAATTGACTTAATTTCAATCCACTAAGATTGGCTAGCTGTTAAGACATAATTAACACTTGCTAATTTCATTTACTTTGGTGATACAAAGTTATCTTAAATTCATTGAGTAGAGAAATTAAGGAATCATCAAATTGGATTAAAAAGTTTACCCTTAGAAGGGAAATAGAGGCTTTATTACCTAGTTTTCTCAGCTTTCCAAAAGTAGAAACCTTATTCAAATAATTCATCTCTAAGCGGACTATAGTCTAAAAATAATTCTGTTACTTGAATTTTTCTTTTCTCTCTCTGTTTTTTTTTTTTTTTTTTTGCTTTGATACTAAAGGACTGAGCACATAGCTAAAGCCTTAATTATTTGGGGGGCGAGGGGGAAGGGAGGTTTGACCGGAACAAGTAAAACCTGTATCCTACTGCTTTTCCGGTGAATGTGGGTAAATCCCCACCCACATGATATCCTAACTTGGCCTACTCTTACTCAGAATTTCTGATGACATCCAAGCGGGTGGGGGAGGAGTAAGGATGGTTTTCGTTGTAGTTTTCAAATATCTGACCTATAGCTTCTTACTAGTAATTGATTTTTAAAAAAAAATATAGTAGGAAAATTTTTCCCATGCCCTATTTTAGTAGGTAACAAATCTTTCGGGGATTAATATATTATTGTAGTGAGTTAATGTTTGTTTGTATTTTTCC
Source organism: Mandrillus leucophaeus (assembly GCF_000951045.1). Taxonomy (NCBI): domain Eukaryota; kingdom Metazoa; phylum Chordata; class Mammalia; order Primates; family Cercopithecidae; genus Mandrillus; species Mandrillus leucophaeus. The sequence goes on along the minus strand of NW_012103732.1, from coordinate 1,253,089 downwards.
GCTTTTGAGCTTTTCAACTGCGGAAGGAGGAAATGATCAAGTACAAAGCAATATGGTAATCTAGTAGCGTCTTTTCATTGATGTCTCACAGGTATAGTACACATTATGCCTGCCTGAATCAGATGGTCAAGTTATGATGCTGGTAAGGATAATTTATTTTGAGGAGGCTTATGAAAGGTGCTTTTTGGGAAGGTTGCCATTTTATACGTATTTTCTGTATCTTTATCTGATTTAAATAATTAAATTATCATTGAATATCAGTTAAGTATAACATGCTGTAGAGGATTTAAAAATTAAACTGTAAAGTCTCTAAAGGAATTTTCTGTTTCAATGTGGCAAGTGAACAGTATACTGAAAGCAAAGCAATTAGAAAATTAGTAAATGCTAATTTGGATGGTGTTGGTGACAAGCTCAAAAATTCAAAGAAAGGAGAAGTCTGAAGAGGTTTAATGAAGGTGATAGTACTTGAACAGCTCTTGAGGGTTGAGTAGATTCTAGATAAGTTGGAGGTGGTATAGATGGAGACAGGCCAACTAAAAATGATCTTAATGATGATTCCAGGTGAATACATTAGTTTTATGAAGGAGGAATGGAGACTCCCATTAACTTAAAAGCAACCTGCCTAACATAACCAGGAGAGGCAGGGTCGGAATCACCTCTTTAAATGTCCTTCCAGTCCTTATATACACTGAGTAGCTATGGATTAGATTTAATAACTGAGAAGAAATCTGTTGTATAAGACAGTTCAGTGCAGGAAAAAGGCTAAAAGGAATCTGATGCAGGGCCTGCTCCATCTCTCATGTCTAATATACAGTGCTGGCAAGGGATATGTGAACATCAAGGCCTTCTCTGGCCTTCAAATACTGGGCCACCCCTCATTCCAGGTTGCTGCATATTTAATGACTGTTTCTCACATCTTTGGTGCAGTGGTCACCAATTCAGATGCCTTCAGGGACTATTGGATACCCAAATGAGTGAAACAGGGCAGATACAATGTCATAGGCACTGAAGATGCTGGACTGTAGTGAGCTGGGAGCGTTTAAAGGGCTGAGTGATATCTTGGTTCAGCTGACTGTTGCCAGGTAAAAATTTTAATAAACATTTTCTGGACATTAAAAAAGTTTTAGGCCAAAGTTAGCCCACAGGTTTCTAGTTTTCCAGATCTTCTGTAGTGACTGCCAATGCAGAAGGGCATTCTGTCTTATACCTGTGTTAGCAGTTTGGAGGTTATTTGTTTTTGTAAACCCATCTATACAAAAAGTTAATGCTTATTAATGTCTTAATACAAGGCAATGGCTTCTGTTACAGAAAGAGAACATAGAACCTTATAGAGTTATAGCACAGAAGCTCTCTCGATGCAGAATTTCCAGAGAGAAAATCTTTCCCTTTTGAATTCTCTTCCCCAATGCTGCTTGCTCCCTTGTGCAATGGTTATGTTTGACCCAACTATTACACCACTCTCCCTTCAAGACTGCCCAGCCATGTACTAAAATCTAAAATGTACTAAATTTCCTTGCCTTGGACACAATTGAAGTAGAAGCTTGATAGTTTTAAAAGTACTTCAGCAGATATTTATAGAGAATAAAAGTGAGATACCTATAGTTAGGGCATAGATTTTGTTATATAAACACAGGTTTTCAGTTGAATAATTTTTATTGTATTGTGTGAATATTTACTCTAAGTACAAGAAATGTTACATTGCATTGTTTATTATTGTTATCATCATTATTGCTAAATTTGACTCTGAGTTCCCCATCTGAGTAGTAGGACAGTAAATTTACAAGTCATTCAAAGGTTCCAGAATATATGGGGAGGGTTCTCTAATCTAGGTCTATCTCTGCTGTTATACTTCTTTAGAGGCTCAAGAGTTTCTTTTTAGGAAGGGTTTGGGATGGAACACAACCTAGATAGAAGGCAACAGAGGACCTGAATTGAAAATGCATTTGTAGAACAAACATACTGTATCTACTATGTCGTGTATTTTTATGGGAGTAGAGTTAAGGGTGGCACTCATGGTGATTATGAGAAGGGAGGCTGAAACTCTCCCTAGCCTTGTAATATGATGATGGACCACGTCCACATGATTTTCTGAAAGGAATCGCTTACCTGAGAACTTTGCTGAAACGGGCAGCCCTGGGGTACTAACCTCAGCAAAGTCCAGCCTCCCTCCCCAGGTGTATACTTATTGAGGTACGGAAAGGACACTGGACTTGGGCTGTACCCTTCCTGGGGCTGGCAGCCTCAGCTTCTCCCAGGATTAGGAGGTGTTAACCCATCTCTGGACATCTACCTCTACACTTTCTTGTTCTCCAAAGTTCTTTTCTCTTTCTAGAACAGTCTGGTTATTAAAAAAAAAAATTGTGATCTGAAAGTGAGGAAAGTCCCTCCTCCCCTCCAGTTCAAAGCCCTTCTTCACTCTTAATGGGGCTGAGTAGAAGGCTAGGTGGCCAGGGCTATCTCTCCTTCTTTCACATGTATTGAATACACACACACGTTAGCTCCCTAAGATGGAGATACTCAGTCTTCATTAATACCTTTTTAGCTTTTTTTCCCTCTCTCTATTCCTTGCCTTTCTCTACATTAAGAGCAGTCTCTAGGAAATTGTGTCCTTTGGAGGCAAAAGGACTCGGATTTGATTCCTCTAAACACCAAGAAAATTCTCCCCTTCTTCCCTGATTGAAGAAAATGTCCTGTCCACAGAACTGAACTGTGTCCAGCATAGTGACCAAAGTGGCCATTTTCTCACATGATAATTGTTTTATGGCTATTCAGCATAGTGCAAAGTGCCCTGAAAGATATCTTGTTAGCTCTGAAAAGGAGAAGAGTGGTAAAGAGTGACCTAACAACTATTACCATTTCCATGCTGTTTTGTACTAAAAAGGAACACATGTATTTCTGAATAAACTGAGGAGTTAGGAAGACATGGGGTGGGGAGGGAATGTTTAGCCTTTCACTTTTAAACATGCTAATAGTGGACCAAAAGCCATCAGTCTCAAGAATGATTTTGATAATTAATAATAGCTTATTCTTGTCAGATGCAGTTGTGTGATACTATAGTCCCAGCTACTCAGGAGGCTCAGGCAGAAGGATTCTTAGAATCCAGCAGTTTCAGGCTGCAGTCCACTATGATCCTTCCTATGAATAGACACTGCATTCCAGTCCAGACAATGTAGTGAGACCCTATCTCTAAAATAAATAAATAAATAAATAAATAAGTAAATTTATGTGGTTTGGCTGTGTCCACACCCAAATCTCATCCTGAATTGTAGTTCCCATAATCCCCACATGTTGTGGGAGGGATCTAGTGGGAGGTAATTGAATCATGGGCACAGTGAGTGAGTTCTCACAAGATCTGATGGTTTTATAAGGAGTTTTCCCTCTTTGCTTGGCACTTCTCCTTGCTGCCACCATGTGAAGAAGGACGTGTTTGCTTCCCCTTCCACCGTGATTGTTAGTTTCCTGAGGCTTCCCCAGCCATGCTGAACTGTGAGTCAATTAAACCTCTTACCTTTATAAATTACCCAGTCTTGGGTATGTCTTTATTAGCAGTGTGAGAACGGACTAATACATAAATAAAAAATCTTATTTTTGATAGGACTTTGAAGTTTAAAAGCAATTTAGTTACATTATCTCTGAATTTTCTCTATAACTCTGAGGTAGCCGTTGTTTTATACTATAGTTACCTTTTAGGTAACTGAGGCTCAGAGAGGGTGTGTATCACCCACTTGATAAGTGACAGAGCCAGGCTAGAACCTGAGATTTCCTTTTCCAAATCTCGTATATCTACCTTTGAACATGACCCTAAGGTCTGAGGAATTATAATGAATGTGTCGGATTATCACAGTGAAATTAATAAAGAGTTTTAAAATGGTTGGTTCTACTTCTGTGGGCAGGTTGGGGGTTGGTTTTTTTGTTGGTCTTGAAAGCAAGACTTAAGTCATTGAATCACTCTTTCCACACAAACACCCAATATCTTTCTAAATAGCAACAAGGCAAATAAAATGATCCATTCAGCTTTGGTTTATTATAGCTAGCATATTGACTTTAATGAGATTTATGAAAATTAATTCTATTTTTATGTGTGATACATATAATTTGTGATATATTAGAACCCTTGGTATAACAAATATGCACAGTGCATAGGTGCCCATTTGAAAAAGCTCAGATTATGATTTTAAATTATTGTAAAGATTTACAGTTGTTATATCTTTGCTTTTATTGCATGTTATTCATATCTGTGGCTTATTTAATAAGGAATCTTTGGTCAAAAACACATCCCCTATAATATCACTTTTCCCATGGGACTGTATCTCTTACTTTATGACATGGTTTCCAGAACATGTCATGACAAAAAGCAGAGAAGAAATATATCAACACATATGGACACAGAAGACCTTTTTGTTTTGACCTAGTGAGTTAGAATTGTAGCTGTAGCTGATTTCATCCTATTCTCATTCAGCTATTTATTCAAGTATCATATTTATCATCTTTGACCTTTGCATCTGTTATGGCCTCCAATATTGGGAATGTTTGCTTTTGCTTTGGGGTTTGGAAAATTAAAAACCAATATGACCCTTATAGGTTAGAATACTTACAGAATTAGAAACAAGCAGTATAGTCTAATATAGGATGTAAGAGGTGAAGATAAGACCTACTAGGTGAGAAGCACTGTTCAGGGACTAATTCAGTGATGTAGGAGTCCTGGATTGTGAGAACATATTCAGCTCAGGGTGTTGGGAAAAGCTCCATGGAAGAGTTAGCATTGGAATGTCAAAGTTTTCTAGCTGTGATAATGGGAGTATTAAAATATTCGAAGGTTAAGGATCTTATGAGCTATCATAAGGTGTTTTGGGGGAAAGACAGTAATCTGTTTTCACAGGAATATGTGGTGCTTAAAGGTGATTGTGACAGATGGAGCCAATAAAGATGGAATGGAGACAGATTGTGAGAAGAGCTTTTAGTATTGGGCTAAGGAATATGGACTTTGATCTGTGAGCAATGGGGAACTGTTGGAGGCTTCTGACCAGGAAGTAGCATGATCTAATCTGTATGTTAGGACTATTCAGTGACAAAAGTATAAGTAATGGATTGGAATGGATTCAGTGTTCTAGGCAGTTGTTGTGAAGTCTGAAGGCACTTTGATTTGGAAAGTAAAGGGAACAAAAGAGATTACTATGGGGAAGGTAAGCAGGGAGACCAATGATCAGAGGAGGCTCTGTGTCATTTGGGACTTTGAAATAAGGTACTACAAGTGTAGGGGGAGTGATAATGACAAAAGAGAGCAGAGTTAGGAGGCAAAAAGTAATGAGGCCTTGTACTAGGGTATAATGATGGGAATGGAGAAAAGGAGAATATCATGGCTCTGTGAAGGTAGAGTTGGTTGATTTAGCAGCTTTATTTGAGTATGAGAGATGAGTGAGCATGAGGAATTAAAAATAACTACTAGCTTCAAGTTTGGTTTACTAGAAGATAATATTATATGAAAAGAAACAAGGGAATCAGGAGAAAGACCTTGTTTAGGTTAGCGGTATCAGTGGATTAAATGTCCGGCAGGCATTTGAAAATGTGAGTCTTAGGCCTCAGAGTCAACCCATTGAATAATAGTAGAGATTGTGAAATTGGGCAAGTTTTCTGAGGGAGGTTATGAGGAAAGAGGATGAGAAAAAGAGAATTGGGAATATTCCTAAATCTCATGCCCGCTCTAATGGCGACACACTTCCTTCTTATTTAGAATTATGACTATGGTGGACCACTCTTACTGACACAGGTATCTCATGCCTGAGGGATGTTTTCATGTATCCCTGTGTATATTTCCAAGATTTTCCTAGTGATAACATCACTCTAAGTCACTTGCATTCACGCATGTTTTTTGAGTGAAGGAAAAAGCTTTGGAATTAATAACCACTCCTTACGCATTGCACTTATTTGGTGCACACCCATCGTGATGTGTTGACTTTGCTTACCTTACTTATTGGGAATGGCAGAAAAGGCCATTCACTGTTGTAGGCAGTTATTGGGAAGCCTGAAAGCACTTTGATCTGGAAAGTAAAGGGAACAAAAGAGTTTACTAGGGAGAAAGTAAGTAGAGAGACCAATGATCAGAGGAGGCTCTGTGTCATTTGGGAATCTGAAATAGGATACTACCAGTGTAATTAATGAACAATGTGAAGCTTAAATGATAATTTGCAACAAGCATTAAATGAAAGATCATTGCTTTTGGTAGTAGCCACATATTGAATAAAGTTTGCTGAGTGTGCACTGAATATTATCTGTCCTAAATGACTCAAAATTTCAGTTTGATCCTAGGGAATATTATACAACTGGAAAAGGAAACGAATATAATTATCTCTGAGAGCTGATATTATTGCATAGTACTAACAGAGATAAGGCCACTTTCAAATTGTCTTAACAAATGAACTTTAATGATGACTAATGAACAGAAATATGTTTAATAACCTGTGATCTGATTTTAGAAGCTGGGCTATTAACTGAGAATAAGGAGAACTGCTCTCTGTTTCTGATTCTGTCCCTCTGATCTTTGCGTTGAATAAATCACTCATGTATAAAATGATTCTGGATAATTTAAAAGCATCAAGTATTTGAATTGTGACTTTTCTCTCCAATATTTCTCAACTAAACCAGCACAAAAATTTAAGAAGTATAAGGTATAATTTGATTTACCTGCAGAAAGAGTATTAGCCTCTAATGGGGATTATCCACATTTCTCAAAAACAACAGTTCGTAATGTTGATGATCTATTATGACTGTGACCCCTGATGAGCATACTGAGACTGGCGTCAGCAGATTGTATTAAACTTCAATAGCATAGAAAGCCAAGTATCATGATTTAGCTTTGTCAAGTGTTGAAAAATTTTGTTTTTGCACAGAGGAAAAAGTCTTTCCTAAATAGATTCTGACTTGGTGTATTGAGTAAGTATATTTGCCTCATTTTTAGGTTCCTGAATCTTTTTTTTTAAGTTTCTATCTTGTATTTTTAAAATTACCCTATATTTTATATACTCATTGTAAGCATATAGGTTTGCACAGATTAATTAAATGTAATTTTTGAATATTTGCCAAAACAGAAGCATGGCATTGGAAATGTACTTTAAAAGTAGAAAATTTGAAGGCACTTTTGAGTTTGCAATGACAATTATCCCAGAAAATTTACTATAAAATAATTAAGCGTTAGCGCAGGTAAACTTTTTAAAATGTATTTTTAATTTACATACAGTAAAATTTACTCTTTTTGGTATATATTTTATACCAAAAATTCGACAAACAGAACAATTCTATTACCTCCCCAAAGGAACTCCTTGAAAATACATTGTCCCTTTGTAGTCAGATCCTCCTGCCCCCCACCCTTAACCCCTAACAACCGCTGATCTGTTTTCCATCACTATAGTTTTGCCTTTTCTAGGATGTCATATACATGGAGTCATACGTTATGTAGGTTTTTGAGTCTGGCTTCTTTCACTTAGCATAATGCATTTGAGATTCATCCATGTTGTTGCAGGTACCCACAGTTTGTTCCCTTTTATTGCTCAATACTATTCCATTTACGGGTCCTTCACAGTTTAGTTGCCACTTGAAGGATATTTACATTATATCTGATTTTGGGTGATTGTGAATAAAGCTGTTATAAACATTCACAAATGGTTTTTATGTAAACATGTCTTCTTTGTTTATTTCTTTTCTTTCTTTCTTTTTTTCTTTTTTTTGAAGCAGGGTCTCCCTCTGTTACCCAGGCTGGAGTGGAGTGGCTCAGTCATAGCTCACTGCAGCCTCAAAGTCCTGGCTTCAAGCCATTCTCACATCTCAGCCTTCCTAGTGGCTGGGACTACAGGGCATGCCACTAAACACAGCTAATTATTTTATTTTTATTTTGTAGAGATAAGGTCTCACCGTGTTGCCCAGGCTGGTCTCAAACTGCCTGCCAAAGTGTTGGGTTTACAGGTATGAGCCACTATGCTCAGCCAAGTCTTATTTCCCTTGGGTAAATACTTAAAAGTGGGATTATTGTGTATAGTAAGTATATATTTAACATTATAATAAGCTGCCAAACTATTGCTCATAGTGACTGTACCATTTTGCATTTGAAAATTCAAGTTTTTCTGTGTACTTGTCAGCACTTGGTATTGCCAGGTTTTTTTTTTAAGTCATTCTAGAACATGCATAGTAGTATCTCATTGTAGTTTTGGTTTCCATTTCCCTAATGATTAGTAATACAGAACATATATCTGTGTGTTTGTTTGCCTTTAGTATATATTTTTTGTTGAAGTGTCTTTTCAGATCTTTTGTCCTTTTAAAAAAAATGAGTTGCTTTCATTTTAAGGTTTGATGATTTTTATGTAATCTAGATATATGATTCAAAAACATTTTCCCCCAGTCCCTACCTTGTTTTTTCTTTCTCTTAAAGTATCTTTTGCAAAACAAAAAAAGTTTTTTATTTTGATGAAGTTCAGTTTATCAGTTTTTTTCCTTGTTCTTACAGTGCTTTTGGTGTTAAATCTAAGAACTCTTTGCCTAGCTGAAGGTCACAAATATTTTCCTATACATTTTCTTCAAAGTGTTTTATAGTTTTACATTTACATTTAAGTTTATGGACCATTTCAAGTTAATTTTTTATTAGCACAAGTACATTTCTTTACTAACCAAAGGGATGATCCTAATTAAACCAGCACTTTAAAATAATTCCACATAAGATACTTGTGGAGATTTGCTTGTTGAACTGAACTTGTTCATTCTCTCAGCTAATTACTTTCCAAAGTGATGATAGAATTTTTATTCTACTTTTTCGTTGACCTGAGTACAGGTGACATTGTTCAGGATGCAGTCCACCATTAATTTCCCGTTTTTTTAACTTTCTTACTATCGTGCTTTCCTTTCCTTTCCATTCCTGATGTTGAACCAGTGTGCCATGTGTGAAGTTGTGACAGTCTGTGTTTTTCTGCTATCAGCTGTAGTTTCTTCAAACTTCTCCCTCAGGGTACAAGAGAACTGTGTTGGTTTCAGAGTGCTCTCAGTGTTTATGGTGGTTTTTGCTGTCACAAGAAATGTTACAACCTGTTCTGGCCATTGCATGCATTTTTCACAGAACTATCCCTACTCCTAGTTCCATCATGTATTCATCAAAGCGTTTGCTATCCACTCGATGCTATTGTCCTCTCAGCTGCTGAATGATGGCCAGCATGGGTGTGTGAGCAGAGCAGGGTCTGGCTCAGGGGTGGGGGTAGGATGTTGAGCCAGGTTTTTTGTATAAGGTGTGAAATATGTGTCTAGGGTGATTTTTTGGCATTTGGGTTAGTACTGTTTGTTAAAAGGACAATCTTTTTTTCCACTGAACAGTGTTTACACCCAAGTAAAAAATCAGTTGACTACAGTATTTGTATGGATCTATTTCTGCACTCTTTACTATATGATCTACGTGTCTCTGCTTTCATCAGTACCCACTGTCACGATTATTGTAGCTTTATAGTATAATTGACTTTAGAACATCTCTGCGAGAAAGAAACAAATTCTCTCAAGCACCCTAGTCAGTTTCCTTTTCAGTCTTCTTATCCAAGCAAATGGATTATTTCTCAACAATTTTATCTTCAGTGTTCATTCAGTTTATATATTGACTCAGAAAGGTTGTAGCCATATTTCTTGTAGCCTTTCCCTGGATAGAAAAAAGACCCTTGTACACTATAGCATTTAAGTTGAGCTTTCTCTGTATTGAAGTTAAAATGCAAAAATTTGCACGTGCATACACACACACATACACACACACACACACACACAGCCAAACCAAAAACCATCTACTGAGCTATCATCTGCAGACATTCCCTTAAGGGGCTTCCCAGGGAGTTACCACCTCTTTCAGGCCCCATCACTCTGACCAAGCTGCCTGGACAGTGGTGACACCTTACCATCCATTGATAACCAGCTTCCTGTCTGGTGGAGCGTCAGTTGGTGGGAACCAGCTGTTATGATTCATCCCACTTAAGATTTCTGCCTTTTGAGAAGTGACGCTAATAGACCTTGGCTGAATGGTGTCTGATTGGGAGAATTTTCTTTTTGAAAGCAGTTTGATTTCTAGTGCCTCAGCAACTGAACTTTTTATTTTAACAGGTATGCTCCAATTTCCAGTTTCTGTGGAAATTCAATAGAAAGATAAATGTTGTTTTCATCAAGTGTTTGTACCGGCTATTATTTCTTCCTGAAAAACAAACAAGCAAGGTAACTTCTCTTAAAAAAGATACTTGCGTTATGAATTCTTTAATAGTTTTCCAAGCTTTCTGGCTTCTCATATTCTGCAAAAGGCAAAACATTTCCAGCCTAAGATATGACTTGTTACATTTGGATTTGGTGAAAGTATTATTGAGTGCCTGAGGGGATAGCTTCACATATCTTGAGGGGATGGCCTTTCTCTTGCGCTATTGAAGCCAGTTTCATCCTTTGCTTTTTTTTTTTGTCATTTTCTTAGCTCTGATAAGCTTATGAATATTATTTAAAAACAAAGTTTGTTAAGGGGTTGAAGCAGTTTACAACCATAAGGACAAGCTGTTGTAAATATAATGAAAGAACAATAAGAAACATAAATTTTAAAATATTGATAAGGGAAAGGTGTATTGGCTTTTATGAGTTATGCAAAATTAACATTGTCCTTACTTTTTTAAAAACAATTTTCAGCAGTTGCACATGGAATAACAATTGTCCTTACTTTAGAGATGAGGAGAGAGCAGAGCATGCCATGAAGGAGGAGGACTGTGATTACATTAGGGACATACCAATCATGGTACCAGTGGCATGCATGGGCAGAAGGGGAGCCTGTTACCAGCAGCCTTTACAGGATGGGCCAGATTTCTTCAGCATCGCTGCATATAAAGTCACACCCCTAAGTATGAGAAAGTCAAATTGTGATGGAAATTTTTCTAATGCTGAGAATTGCTGGTTTCCTATAGCCAATTCAAGTTGTGCTAGCAGTGCAACATTTTATAACATTTGGTAGTAACAAGTGATTTTATCTTTGGGTTGGTGATACCCTAGGGCAGACATTCTCAAACTTTAGTGTACATAAGAATCACCTGGGGAGCTTGTTAAAATTGAGGTCCCTGGGCCCCAGCCCTCAGAGGTTTTGATTTATTAGATCTGGGGAGTGGACAAGAATCTGCATTTTAAAAACAAACCCACTCTGTTTGGCACCCTGACTCATTTCTCAAAAGGTTGCAAAATTCTAACAAAAACTGTTACCCTTCAACTGAATTTTTAAAATACTCTTTCACTTAGTACAGGTAAGTGTTGTGAAATTTAATGATGGCTGAGCTTTGGGGTTCCAGAGAGGTTGGCAATAACTAGTTTAGATTCCCTAGGTGTGAACTAAGATATAACATGCAGCACAGTATAAATAGACTTAAGTTAAATTTCTTTCAATTAGAAGTTATTAGTTACACAATTTCCATTTCCAGGTCATCTATGCATCCACAGATGGTATTAGATAAGGGAGCTAGACCAGGCATGGTCTACCTAGGGAATTTCACCAGGTTATTTTATAATCATTATTGCCTACTGTGCCCTTAATGATGTTAGTCAGGATCCCATTAAGTTAGTGAATATAGTAATTGGTCCCCTGATGATAGCCAGGGGGAGTCAAATCCTGTGGGTCCACCCTATTCTGGTCATATTGGAGGCAAGATAGAAATTGCTGCTTGTAGTCTTCAAAGGCACTTTTCCTTTGTGGGGTTAAGGTGCACTGTGCTCCCAAGCACATTTCTCAAAACACAGCAGGAGTCCCTAGAGAGTCCTCCCCCGATAATTCAGGCTGGCACTTATGACTTACTTTTAAAAGTAATTTAAAAATCCCATCAAATACAAACAATCAAAATCCAGATTCTCTACCAGCTATTCTGTAGATCTAGTATTCCATTGTTTCCATCTGCCCACATCAACCACTTAAAAATATTTTTGGACAAGGTTTTTCCTGCCTTTGTTGATACTTAGGTAAGGTGGAGCATTTCTAGAGACTGGACTCAAAGCAACTGCGCAAACGAATATGATGTAAACTAGTTCTATTGTTAGCAAGGGGGAATAAGATTTTGCTGATTTGGTGTTCATATTCAGACAACTTCTGCAGTTTGCAGAATTATAATACCAAACCAGAGGTTATTCCTGATTCACTTGAATGAATCCCTGTGCTTGTGGTTCATGTATATAGCTGACTTTTAAAATTTTTCTAACTTTTCATGGCAAAACTTAAAGCAAAGAGAATTACAGAATCTTCCAGATATGGAAAGTACTTAAAGAACATACACTCCTATCTCTTACCTAATGTTTATTTATTTGTTTTGACAGCCAGGATACACACTGGATTACCTATTTTTTAAATCTCATCTTCTACCTAAACTCTGTCACTAAATTGTCAGCTTTTTAAGGGAGAAGGTTGTTTCTTACTCAAATGTGTTTTTAATCCTTGTGAAATTATATTACATTCAGCTTCTTGAGGAAGGCCTCATTTTGCACAACTGCCCTGAATAAATACTTTTTAATTTGATCATTCAGTTGGCAGATGTTCTCATTCTCTGTGTTCCAGTTGTGTGAATTTGGCTGCCATATTTCCTTAATTCTGACCCCTGCCCTATCACTTACTAATGTATGACCTTGGGCGTTATTTAACCTTTCTGTGCTTTTTTGTAAAATGACACTCAATAGCATGATGATGATTTTTGCTATTGTCTTTGCGGATATTTTTTAACATGATTAATATTTATGTGTCTAGATTAAGTAGATACACGAATAATAGCTGCCATATTTTGAGGACTTTCTTAGTACATTTGTGCTGCTATAACAAAATATTAATGCCACAGACTGGGCAACTTATAAACAATAGGAATGTGTTTCTGACAGTTGTGGAGGCTAGGAAGCAGCGGCAGATTCAGTGTTTGGGGAGGGCTTGTTCCACAGATGACATTTTCTTTCGGTGTCTGTGCAAAAGGGCTGAAGAAAACAGACCTACTTCCTCAAGCCATTTTGTAGGGTCTCTAATCCCATCCATGAGGGCTCTGCCCTCCTAACTTAATCACCTCCTAAAAGCTGCACCTCTTAATGCCTTCACATTGTCAATTAAGTTGCGCCACATGTATTTTCGGGGAAATTCACACTGTGCTTATGCTTCCTGTCCTTTCATTTAATAGCCTAAGTTCTGTCTGGAAAATACTATTGGAAAACAGAAGTTATTTGAAAGCTCTTGAAAGTAGGACATGTTAACAGTTACAATTAGTAAGTATATACTGTACGCATTTTATTATGGTAGATTCTCCCATGATTATAAGACAAGTGATTTTTCTTTTTTTAACTTCTTTTTTTTTTTTAAGTTCAGGGGTACATGTGCAGGTTTGTTAAACAGGTAAACTCATGTCATGGGGGTTTGTTGTACAGGTTATTTCATCACCCAGGTATTAAGCCTAGTTCTCGTTAGCTGTTTTTCCTGATCCTCTCCCACCTCCCACCCTACACTCTCAGGAAGACCCAGTGTCTGCTGTTCCCCTCTATGTGTCCATGTGTTCTCATCATTTAGCTTTCACTTCTAAGTGAGAACAGGTGGTATTTGGTTTTCTGTTCCTGCATTAGTTTGCTGGAGTCCTCCAGCTCCATCCATGTTCCTGCAAAGGACAGGATCTTGTTATTTTTTTATGGCTGTGTGGTCTTCCATGGTGTGTATATACCACATTTTCTTTATCCAGTCTACCACTGATGGACATTTAGGTTGATTCCATGTCTTCGCTATTGTGAGTAGTGCTGCATGAACACATGTGTGCATGCGTCTTTATGACAGAATGATTTATAATCCTTTGGGTATATACTCAGTAATGGGATTGCTGGGTTGAATGGTAGTTCTGTTTCTAGCTCTTTGAGGAATCTCCACACTGCTTTCCATAATGATTGAACTAATTTACACTTTTACCAACAGTCTATATGTGTTCCTCTTTCTCTGCAACCTCGCCAGCATCTGTTATGTTTTAGCTTTTTAATTATAGCCATTCTGACTGGTATGAGATGATATCTCATTGTGGTTTTGATTTGCATCTCTCTAATGATCAGTGATGTTGAACTTTTTTTCATATGCTTGTTGGCGACATGTGTGTCTTCTGTTGAAAAGTATCTTTTCATTTCCTTTGCTCACTTTTTTATGGGTTTTTTTTTTCTTGTAAATGTGTTTGTTTCTTTTAGATGCTGGATATTAGACCTTTGTCAGATGCATAGTTTGCAAACATTTTCTCTCATTCTGTTGGTTGTCTGTTTAGTCTATTGATAGTGTCTTTTCCTGTGCAGAAGCTCTCTAATTAGATCCTATTTGTCAATTTTTGCTTTTGTTGCAATTGGATAAGCAATTTCTCAATTGAAATATAACAAAGAGTTTTTAGGCTTCCTAGACCCACTGTTCTACAATATTATATGGAAATCACTGTCCTACAACATAATATTTTTTTAAAAATCCTTCATGGTGCACTTAACAAAATCAGGATACATATGCTGATATAGCACAGAAGATTAAATTAATTGGGCATTTGAAGCCTGATGAGTTGCAATGACTCTTGGGTTATCAGGTGGTGACTTAATTATGCTACTAAATGAATTAACACTCCTTAAATGTGGGAAATTCACACTCAGCTTCATCACTCCTGTCAGTGAACTGGTAGCAGTATCCAAAAGAGCAAAGTACATTTCTGAAAAAAATCCAAGTGGTTCATATTAAAGAATAATGAGTATCAGAGGCATTAGGGCTCTATCATGTAATGTTGCTAATGTCCCCTATAATATTCACTGCAGACAAACTGGGAAAATACAGAGAAATAGAAAAAAGAAAATTAAAATCACCTACAATTTCACACCCTAAAACAACCAACACTAAGAAATTTATATATCAATTCCTCCCAGCCACAATTATATATATATAAATGCATGAGATTAAAATTGGGGTCATGCTACAGATAAAAATTTGCATTTATCCTATTAAACAAACTCACTGAGAACACCTTGTTAGACAAAATAACTTTTAAGCTTTTGCCTTCTCTTCAGTTACACATGACATATGCTAAGTAACATCAGTTCAGGATAGAGGATATAAGCAAAAGGAAGATTGACACTGCCCAGGATAGAGAAACAGGAGTATGAATGATAAATATGTGTGCTATTTCTGAATATCATTTTTTTAGTCATCAATAAATTATGAGGAAGAGTTGAAAAAGGAAGGACTTAAAAAAGTATTTTTGGAAAAAGTACAGGATCTCAAAAATGCTTCAGAGAGAATTAGTTTAAGTTTACTAGTGATCTTTTTGGGAGGGCTCAATGAGTACTTACTGCATGGATTAATTTAAGAAGATCTATATAAAAGTATGAACATACTCCCTATAACCTAAATCCTTTCTCTCCCTCATCTAAGACTTATTCCAAAGTCCCATATTTTTTTCTGTATTTAAAGTTGCATAGGAATTTTAATTTTTAAAAGTAGAAGTATGGCCAGGTGTGGTGGCTCACACCTGTTATCCCAGCACTTTGGGAGGCTGAGATGGGTGGATCACCTTAGGTCAGGAGTTTGAGACTAGTATGACCAATGTGGTAAAATCCTGTCTCTACTAAAAATACAAAAATTAGCCAGGCATGGTGGTGGGCACCTGTAATCCCAGCTACTTGGGAGGCTGAGGCAGGAGAATTGCTTGAACCCGGGAGGCAGAGGTTGCCGTGAGCCAAGGTCATGCCATCACACTCTAGCCTGGGCAATACAGTGAGACTCCGTCTCAAAACAAACAAACAACAACAACAAAAAATAATAAAAGTAGGAGTGTTACACTGATTACTTTCTTTGTAGGCATATATAGAAAATATGGAAGTATACCTAGGTACTGGCAGCTATACAAAGAATTGGGAGATCTGTATTTACAGTTCTTGGTGCTGGCTTATATTTTCGGTGATTGAAAGTCTCCTTTAATAAAAGGGGGATGAAGAAACCTTTTGTTGCTGAAGGGTTCCTGGAGGCCATCTTCTAATGAATGCTACTTTTGGTACCCATTAGAGTTCACCACTGGGCCCATGCATCTGCCAAATACAGCCTGAAAGTTCATCTTTTGATTCCCAGTCGCCTCTGCAGCACTGGCTACATCACTTGTGAGGCCCAGTGCAACATGAAAATGTGGAGTCTCCTATTTAAAAAGCAAGAAAATTAAAATATGAAGCTTTTTCTGTTCTTCCACAGTCTTTCCCTCAACCTATCATGGTGTTTTTATTTGCTATTTAATGTTGCACATTCTTAGGCATGGAAATACCTGCAGGATGAATGCAGATTCACATAGGGCCTCACTCTGTGACTAAGCACTCACATCACCCACCAGCCAGTAAGTTCTCCTACTGCCATCCACTTGCCCAACCCATTCTCTGGCAGGTGGCAGAGAAGGCATGTCAGGCATCTCCCTTTCCCTGTGCCCACCACCCATGCAAGCCCATGGTGGCTGGGGACCCCCAAGAGTAATGCCACCTCTATGCCAAGCATGTTAGATCAGAGGCAAGTAAGAGACTCCCTCCAGCCCACCAATACCCACGAACATGCCATGGTGCTGCCAGTCTGAGACAGGAATAGCTGCCACCATGCCTCTCCCTGGGATGTCACAGGGAGCAACACAACCTCCTTCTGAGACTAGAGGTCAGCAAAAATTGTTGATGAGGACAGGTTGGAAGAGGCCTAGGGGACCCAAAGTACAAGGGCACAGGAAAGTGGGCAGCTGAGAACCCCACCCCAGCAAAGCAGGGAAGTGGGCTGGTTGGTGAGCTGAGGCTCCAAGCACCCTGTGTGTGCTCTGTTGTCTCACTGGATTTCACTTATAAAACACAAACTCAAAAACAGAATTATTAAGAATTTCAAGACAGAATATTAAACCTCATGGGGTAAAGGAGTCTTCTGACCAGCTATCCTGTTTGACTGAACTAGTTGTACACCAATGAGCAGGCCCTGGGCCTCCAGAATAACTTCTACCCCTGAAATGAAGAAACTTTTTTTGTTTTGTGGCAGGATGACAAATACTTGAATATCACTTATATTTCTTGTATAGCAGTGCTTCTAAAGTTTAATGTGCATATGAATCGTCTGAGATTCTTGTTAAAATGCAGATTCTAATTTAGTAGGTCTGAGGTGGGACCTGAGGTTTTGCATTTCCAAGTTCCCAACTGATGCCAAAGCTGATCTGGAAACCACCTACCCCTTAAAAAGCATTTTATGGCCCGGTGCAGTGGCTCATGCCTGTAATCCCAGCATTTTGGCAGGCTGAGGCGGGCAGATCACGAGGTCAAGAGATCGAGACCATCCTGGCCAACATGGTGAAACCCCATCTCTACTAAAAATCCAAAAAATTAGTTGGGCGTGGTGGCATGTGCCAGTAGTCCCAGCTACTCAGGAGGCTGAGGCAGGAGAATTGCTTGAACCTGGGAGGTGGAGGTTGCAGTGAGCCAACCTCACACCACTGCACTCCAGCCTGGCAACAGAGTGAAACTCCATTTGAAAGGAAAAAAAGGCATTTTATTTGGAAATAATTATAGACTAACAAGAAGTTGGAAAAATAATACATAATTTCCATGTATCCTTCACTCAAGTCCCAGAGAAGGCATGTCAGGCATCTCCCTTTCCCTGCACTTACCACCCATGCAAACCCATGGTTTTGATATTGCATTACAGTTGTATTACATAGTATACTGTATTACATATAAGATGTGTATTACACATAAGATGTATAATACATATACTGTATTACATATAAGGTGTACTATTTTTTATCACTCTCCTCTGGGATCCAAGGTCCAATACTGATAACTAAACTACAGACATAATTCCATTTTCACCATTTTTTACTTGCATTCAGTTGTGTGTGTGTGTGTCGTTATATGCAATTTTATTCCATGTATAGATTTGTGTAACCACTAGTACAATCAAAATATAGAACTGTTCTATCACCGCACAGGAACTCTGTTGTGCTATTGCTTTATTTAGGGTCCCCAAGGATGTAAACCAGCGTTAGCGTTAAATATGTTACTCTTATCCACTGTGTGATGTTGACCAAGTGACTTATCATCTCCAGGCCTGTTTTCTTATCTGTAAATTGGTGGTAATTATAGGGCCTAACTTAATGGGTTGTTGGGCATGTAAAATGCAGAGAATAGTGCCTTTCAGAGTGTGTGTTCATTGTCAATTAATAGTATCATTCACATTAGGACTTGGCTGACTTTGGGTGCCAAGTGCACCAAAATTTGCTTCATATCCAGACTATGATCTCAACATATTTTACATTGGACATTTATAGATTTTTAAAGATAAAGGTTGTTTCATTCAGAATTCTGAAATAATTGATATTCTACCTAATTTTACATTAGTAGTAGGATTACTTTTTAAGTTTTAAAAAATTAATTTATAAAGACAAATGCCCAAGATATTTTTTACAACATTATTTATAATGATCAAAAAGCGTGAAAATAATTTGGTTATTCATTTGGAAATTTGTTCAGTTTTATACCATGAAAATGAAAGAATGAGGCAATTCTATGTATGTTCGCTAAGATACCCAAGATGTAGTAAGTTAAAAATAAATGTTTTAAATAAAAGCAGCCAGACACAAGAAAATACATATGGTATGATTCTATTTACTTAAACCCTAATAACAGGCAAAGTTATAGTGCTTAATGATGTGTGCTTAGGCAATAAAATTAACAAGAACAACAAAAAGTTGATGACTCTAAAAGTCAGGATACTGGAAACCTTTGAGAGAGAAGATGAGAGGGGGTAGTAATTAGAAGTCCTGAAGAGGGCTGGCAATACTTTGCTTTTTAACCTGAGTGGTCATTGCAAGAGGGCTCACTTTGTTGTTTTGTACACTTACCTATGCATATATTAGATTTCACAATAAAAACTATTTGAAAGCACATTTCATAACTCTGTTAGGCATAGTCTCTATATATTTGTAGAAAAATTCACAAAAGATCCACACATACACAAAGAAACAACTATGGGCATTTTTTGTTACTTTTGGGTTATGGGAATGTGGGATAGGGAAAAATTTCACTTTGCATTTTGTCCATAATCGTGTGTCACTTTAAAATACTCTGTCAAATATTGTATGTGAATACAGATTACTCCTTTTTTATGTGCTTCTGTATTATTTGCATTTTCTTCATAATCGCATGTTACCTTAAAAATATTCTTTCAAAATTTGTTTATGTATTCATATGTGTATACATATTTATATATGCTTGGAGGTTTTAGAATAATACTTCAACAGTGGTCACCTCTAACGGGTGCACCTGGGGATAATGCATTAAGAGGGGGGAACATTTTCTTTTCAGACTTCTAATTTGCTTGAATATTTTCTTTTACAATAAACATATGCTGATTTTTAATTTACAGCATACACCAAAAGTGGTATATAACATATTTCAGCAGGTTTTGTCTTGCAGACAGAATAGATTTGGAGGGGTAAAAATGGGCTCATTCAAAAATGTGGTAGATCCTGGGAGAAGGCTTTATAGGAAAAGATACCCTAGAATACAAACCTATACTACTGCCCCAACATAGATGCCAGAGTCTCTGATAATGGTCTAACCTGATGAAATCTTTGAAATTAAACCATCAAGGCAGGAATCCTCAACACTAAGTACAGCTCCTGGTCTGTGGAAAGTATTCAAGAATTATTTGTTGAATTTATTGGAAAAGAGTAGTGTTTAAATGATGTTTGACCTACTTTTCACTGCTTGTTGATGCTTGAGGTGTTTTTCTTAGTGTGAGGGTTGAGAGGCATGGAACATGATTGACGGGATGAAAGTGGGTAATTTTTGGAGAAAATAAAGTAAAATTTATTTACTTTAAATTCTACTTTAGCCTTTTAGGTCAATTAGTATTTTCATCTGCTTTTTAAAAGCATGGGATACTTTTCAAGTTGTTGATTAACAGTGATACACTATCCTAATTATACTGTGAAGCTCACAGTAAGTGACCTAAAATTCAATGGGAATGACTCAGCCAGACAGAAAAAGTCACTGGAAGACCAAATCTGCTATAGGGAAATAGCACTGGTATTAATCAAAGGTCTGATACTGAAACTCTCTGAGAAATCCAACTATCTTCTACACTTTGTTGCTGACAATTAGACATTCCCAACAAATAATAATCAATAATATATATTTTTTGGCAGCAGAGGCAGTCAAATATAGAGATACAGAAGTGAGCTTCTCACCAAAATAGAGTTTCTTTGGAACAATGTCCAGCACTGGTATGACACTGCACTACCCCAAACAGTAGCAACTAGATACAAGTACTGAGTACTTGAAATGTGGCTAGTTTGAATCAAGATGTCTTGTGTCAAATATAAATCAGACATTGAACACCTAGTTTGAAAAATAGAAATAGTATCAAAATATTAATGTTTTTATATTGATTACATGTTGAATGGTATTTTGAATATACTGAGATAAAGAGCATTATTAAAGCCAATTTTACCTGTTTCTTTTTATTTTTTTTAAAGTGGTTTCTAAAAAATTTATAATTACATATGTGGCTGAAGGCCAGACATGGTGGCTCACATCCTGTAATCCCAGCACTTTGGGAGGTCAAGGAGGGAGGTTCCCTTGAGGCCAGGAGTTTGAGACCAACCTGGGCAACATTGCAAGACCCCATTTCTACACAAAATTTTAAAAATTAGCTGGGCGTGGTGGCCCGCACCTGTAGTCTTAGCTACTTAGGAGACGGAGGCAGGAGGATCACTTGTGCCCAGGAATTCAAGGCTGCAGTGAGCTGTGACTGTGCCACTGTACTCTAGCCTGGGCAACAGGTTAAGACCTTGTCTCTAAAATAAATTAGAAAAAAATGAAGAAATAAAATTACCTATGTGGCTTATGTTTGTGGCTCCTTTATGTTTCTATTAATGCCAGTAAAGAAGATTTGAATAGAAACAAACCAAGAGTCAGCATTTTAATTTCCCTTACTTTCCAGAAGAGGGAAAAGAGTTACAGCAAGTGGAAATGCTCTGCTCAAAGGCACAAACCTGGTTGGAAAGAAGTGAGGAGTTGAGCTTTCATCTTTTGAGTCTGTGTCTCAACATTCCCTAAGTTACATAGCTGGCCCCTGATGGAAAATTCGAGGCCAGTGAAACAGACTTCCTTAGGACATTTACATATTGGACACCATGTTTCTTTAACCTTTTAAGATATAGTCAGTGATAATTTTAAGAATGATCTGGGGATTTGCAATAGGATTGAGAGTAGATAGGAGTTAGGGGACTTTAATGTTCTATTTAATACCTCAGTGTTATTTTTAAATCTTGGGCACATATTACTATTAAAGAAAAAGAGGCCTAAGGGTTGGGAAAGCAGAAGATTTAAAAGAAACTGTGGCTTAAAATTCAAAACTGAAGATACTTGAGGTAGCTTTTTCTGCCATTATTTTCTTTGACATCTCTAAACACCCTCAGCTAATTCTTGCTGCTCTCTTTGGGTTTTTTACTTTTTACATTACTAAAGCGAAATCAACTGGTACAAACTAATTTTTGAATCTGCAGCTGTAGCTCAAAAAACCTGTTTTTCCTACTTCTGCAAGCAGCAGACTCCTCAGAATGATTGGTGATTTTGTTTTAAAAGAATTTAAGTCCTGCTTTCTAAAGGGCACTTGCCAACAGAGTAGATGTTTCTATCTGAAGCTATTTGCTACCATCATACTTGAGATTTTTTTGCTTATGGCTTTCAGTGCTGTTACTTCTAAAGGCAGATTCTTGAACACAGGTTCGTTAGCTTCAGAACATACGCAGTCTCCTCATGGTAGCAGCTGCGCTGAGTTCCTGAATGGAGAGATAATTTCCACAGTATATTTTATAGCCACACATCATTCCTGAGGATAATCTAAAACACAAATTATTTTTATTTTTACTCCTTTATTGTATGAGAGAAAGAAATACTTAGCTAGTCTGAGTGATCATGTTTATAGCAGCATATTCTATTTTTGTGGCAGTTTCCTTCTAGCACTCTCTCCTAACCTAAGAGGGACAAATGTAGGTTGCCTGTACTTAACAGGACCCTTGGAGTACGTATGGATATGGTATAGATACCTCTTTTTAACTTTTTGTCAATATTTTCATCTTCTCTTCTTACTTCATCACTTTTAAAGCTTTTCAGCTCCTGAAACAAAAAATAAGCCTGTCCTAGAGGCTGATATCATCTTCTCGAACCACTTTTGTGAGACAAGTGCAAAGGCTCTGAAGGGATTTTAAAATTTGATTTCTTAAAGAGTTATTTTTCACAGTTAGATATCTGAGCCCACCTAGAAGCTGAGTAACCTCAGTAATCTTGAGTTCCCAAATCTGCTTTTATTCATTTCACATTTATGATTGTAAGCATCTATCATGTGCCAGGGTAGGGTTATATCCATTGTAAGTAACCTTGGCAGAGTAAAAAATGCTGTACAGAGGCCTGTGGACCACTCCTAAGGACCTTTGGAGTGGCAGAAAGGAGATGGAGAGGACGAAGCAGACAAGCCGAGACAGCTCAGTGTTCCCACCTCTAGAAATAGTGAAGTACTGCACAGTCATAGCCTGTCTGCCCTTGGGCTTCTGATTGCTGCCTGGGGCTTTAAATCCCTGAGCTGAGCTTTCCCGACCTTTGGACCCTTGCTGCCCCCACAGCTCCAGAAGCTGGAGCATTTATCTATAACTCAACACCTGGGCCCCAGTCTCAGCTCTAATACAAACACCAGCTCTGTGACCTCACCTTAGCTCAGAGTAGCCTCTCTTGGTTTCATACTGTGATCTGTAAAACAAAGGAGTGCGACCCTTTTTTTCTCTCTCTCTTTCAGCACTAACCTGTTAACTATGCTAGAGAGAGGAGGTAGAACCTCATCACAACTACCTTTTGGAAATAGTTTTCCTGTACTAGAATAGGGGGCCTTAGTCACCCTCACGTTGTACAGTGGAAATTTTGGAGATATGCACGTGCCTGGGCCCTGCCTCCAACCAATTAAACAAAAATTTCTGGGGAGTGGGACCTGGGGATGAATATTTTTGAAGAGCACACCAACTAGTACGCAGCCACTGTTGAGAACCACAGGTTTTATAAAAGCATCAGGCCTTGAGAGGGACAGATGCAGATGTAATATCCAGAATTTACTACTTATTAGTTGTAAATCCATGGACAAGTCACTTAGTCTCTCTGAGCCTCAGTTTCTCTATCTGTAAAATTGAGACCAAATTGTATCTTCCTCAAAGGTAGCTATGTGGCACACAGTAGATACTCACTGAATTGTGATTGAGATGGGTCTATTGCTGTGCTGTCCAATGTGATAGCCATTAGCTATATGTGACTATTTAAAAGTTAGATAAAGTTAAAAACTTGGTTCCCCAATTGCACTAGCCACATTTACAGTGCTCAGCAACCTTATGTGACTAGTGGCTACCATATCGGACAGCAGATATATCAAATGTTTCCTTCGTTGGAGAAAGTTCTAGAGACTGGAAAGTGCTTATCTACAGTCTACAGGATCTACTAAGATCCAAGTTTATTAAGGGAAAATTTATTTTTAACTCTGTTCTAGAAAATCCACTACATTAGCTTTTGTCAGGTAAGTAGCAAGACTATGGCTTGGGCAGAAAAGTAAAGGAAATCCAGGAATCATCCCTTGTGTGGAGACATTTTTGCTTGTTTCTATATACCTATAAATGAATTTACCTAGAAGTAAACAAGCAAGTGGGAACATCTAATCGATTCTACAAATAATGATCTTTTCTCCCTTCCTTCCCACCAGTTCTGGGGCTACACTTACCATTTAGTCCATTTGTTAAGGTAGAATATTAACTTCTTTCTGCCCTATTTGTTCCTACCACAGGCAGTATACAACGAAGCTGCCTGTGTGTGTGTGTGTGTGTGTGTGTGTGTGTGTGTGTAATCAAGAGGAAGGGGTACAAGGTGAAAGAAGGAGCTAGCAATGATAAGGGAAGTCCCTGGATAAATGTCTGTAACTGAGAAAAGAAAAGCCATACATAGAACATGTTTTATGATTTTATTATCTGTAATATTTATTTCAGATACTTTGACAGCTCTTTTATTCAAAAAACTCCTTAGTATTATTTTGATTTGCCCATAGTGGAGGCTCTGAAGTCAGATGGTCTGAGTGCAAACCATGCTCCAGTATTTACTATAGCTGACTGACGTTGGATAGGTTTCTCTACCTTTCTAAGTCTCAGTCTTTCCATTTGCAAAATGGGGATAAATGTTGGTATCCACACCTCGTAAGGTTATTGCAAAGATTAAGTGACAGAATACACATAAAGTCTTTAGAATAGAACCTGACACCCGATAAATGCTCAGTGAATTAAAAAAAAAGTTATTTAGAAAGTACATTTTATTGTCAGCAAACAGATGATACGACACTTTTAACTTCAGCAAGTAGAAGAAAATATACATTCCTCATAGGAATTTTAAAGCTATTTAAAAAAATGTAATGCTCTTGTTTCTTTGTCATATCTTTTGGAACAAGTGGGCCTGTTTTTAAAAGAACATTTATAGTTCCTATGTTACATAAATGTTCCACTTGTGCTACTGTACTTGTTTAGTTAAGCACAGGCCTAGCAGCTGGGGAAGTGTCAAAGTCTGAAAAGCAAGGGATTGTTGATTTGAGGTACCCTGTGTTAAAAATTGCTGATATAACTAAGCCACCTTAAAAACAAGGAAGGTAGTGGTTCTTGATGGAAAAGAGACCACAACCTACCTCTTAAATTCACTTTCTATTTGTTTTGTCTTCCTGCAATAATGTTTCTGTTGGCAAAGTTACTTTGTTATTTTTTTTAAATCTGAGAGCATGACATATCTTTTGGGTTTTCAATTATTTAGATGTTTCACACTCTTTTGTTTTGTTATGCACTGTGACAGTGTGACATACCTAAAGGACCAAGGACCAACTCCCCAGGGAGTAGAAAGTGCTATCATTTATTTTTAGAAAGGAAGCTGTATTGGTTCATATAAGCTGCTTTCCCAGCTGAAATAACATAGCAGATTGGTGCTGTTTGAACACTGTTAATTGCTGAACATTCTTAAACTAGTAAATAGTCCCGATTAGCTGGACTCCAAACAGTAAGTCAAACAGACCAGATCACTTTTGATAAGATAAACACTCTATTAACCTTACCTATTCCCATTGGATTATCTTCCAGGGATATGAAATGTTAAGCTATAAAAATGTTTTTTTTTTTTTTTTTTTTTTAAATTTAGAAAGACTTTAGGAAAAATTGTTTGGGATATTTGAAGGTAAGTTAAAGATCATTATGTCCAATGTATGATTTAGTAGATAATTATCAGATACTATACCATTAGCTGAGAGGTCAACAGTAAAGATGAACCCATTCATAACAGAAAGTCCTAATTTACAAGATCACGTTGTACCCTGTCATTTCTGTTTGGGCAACTGCAAACAAACAGTAATAACTCTAACAAGGAACAGTGAGCTTTTAATAAATAAAATGTAATATGAGTTCTTTATTAGACCCTTAAGTCTCAAAACTAGAAAGCTTTCTAGAATAAAATTCTACTTCTACTCACCCTTTCAAATAACACAACTCTAAGATTCCTTCTATTTTCCAGATTCTAGAGCATTCACGTTAAAAATAAGTTTGAAATATTTCATTTAATAATTTAAAAATTATTTTAATTAAATCTTGCTGATATGAACCATGCCCGTTCCCTTAAGCCTAGAAATGGAGTGTTGAACACAGCAAAAATGACCGAAATATAGTATCATGTCCAGAATCAGGAAATGTCAGTTTTAGAGAATTGCCAACTTGCTTTGTGAGCTCAAATAGTTTAAAGGAAGTTTCCTTATCAATAGGAGGTGTAGGGAATTGAAACGATTTGATGAGGAAGTTTCCTTATCAGTAAAGTATAGGGGCAAACTAGTATTCCAAAGTTTTTTTTTTTTTTTTTAGGATCAAAAATTCAATAATAAGGTATGTTTTTATAACATTAAAAATATCTTACTGTTTTCTTGCCTTACTATTGAAAAATAGTAGAAAGAAGAAGTAGGAAACATCTACAGTCCCACCAGTCACCTTTAAAATTATTATATTATCTTCTAGTCTTTTTGTTCTACACTTAAAAGAAATTAGAGTTGAGCTCATACAGCATATTATATATGCTTAACATTATAATGTTAAAAACTTTTTATAAACATTTAAAAATGATTATGTGAATATAAGCATTTATCTTATTGGATATTTTACACAGTATCATTTTAAAATTAATTAATTTTTCATCTTTATTTTTAGAGATGGGTTCTCATTGTCACCCAGGCTAGAATGCAGTGGTGTGATCATAGCTCACTATAGCGTTGAACTTCAGGGCTCAAGTGATACTCCCACCTCTGCCACCTAAAGCAGTGGGATTATAGATGTGAGCCACCACATCCAGCCCATTTTAGAAAAGTGTTATAAGCAATGCTTTTGTGAAAATATTTGTACTTAAGGGTCACTCTTCCTTCTAACTCTATTTAGTGTTTTCTCCACAGGAGAGAGTCCTAGAAGTGGAAATACTAGGTCAAACATGAATAATTTAAAGGTTCTTGTGCATTTGCTTTCCAAAAAAGTTAACTGTATTACCATCAAAAATTTATCACTGCACAGAAAGATGCCCACTGTGCCACAACAAGGACATTGGATAATTTTCATAAGGAATTAAATATATTGTTCTCCTGTGCTTGGTCTCTCAAGATTTGAAATTTTAAGCAAGTATGAAGACATCAGTTCCATATATTCTATTCCTTTCACATAGAGAAAAGCTTTGTTTTACTATCACAGGCTGTGTGTCTGCTAGCTGTTAGTGAACTTTAAGGTTGCAGGTTGGCTTAGCACAGATTGTTATGACGACCATACTCTGAGGGTATTTTAAGGATAATCATCTAAATTTGTCTGTTTTTTCCAGGCTAGTTAATGGGAACAAACATACGGTTTGATAGAAGAAATACATTCTAATGTTCAGAGTAGGGTGACTATAGTTAACAACGTTTTGTTTCTTGTTTTGTTTTTCTCTTTTTTGTTTTTTTTGAGACAAAGGTCTCACTCTGTCACCCAGGCTAGAGTATAATGGTGTGATCTTGGCACACTGCAACCTTTGCCTCCAGGGCTCAAGTGATTCTCCTACCTCAGCCTCCCGAGTAGCTGGGATTATAGGCGCTTGCCACTGCACCTGGTTAATTTTTGTATTTTTAGTAGAGACAGGCTCTCACCATGTTGGCCAGACTGGTCTTGAACTCCTGAGCTCAAGTGAGTCACCCACCTCAGCCTCCCAGAGTGCTGAGAATACAGGCGTGAGCCACCATACCTGGCCAACAATGTATTTTACATTTCAAAATTGCTGGAAGAGAGTACTTGAAATGTGTCCAACACATAGAAATTATAAATACTCAAATACCTGATTTAATCACTACTTATTCTATGTGTGTAACAAAATATCACTTGTACTCCATAAATATGTACAAATACTATGTATCAATATTTTTTAAAAAGTATTTGAGGCAATGTTGGGCTCTATTTTCAGTAACAGATAAATTAGATCTCACTGAACTAACCTTCTGCAGGTAAGAACTATAGACTCTGGGTTTATTGCAGCACTAGTCACAATAGCAAAGACTTGGAACCAACTCAAATGTCCATCAGTGACAGACTGGGTTAAGAAAATGTGGCACATATACACCATGGAATACTATGCAGCCATAAAAAAGGATGAGTTCATGTCCTTTGTAGGGACATGGATGCAGCCAGAAACCATCATCCCCAGCAAACTGTTGTAAGAACAGAAAACCAAACCCCGCATGTTCTCACTCATAGGTGGGAATTGAACAATGAGAACACTTGGACACAGGAAGGGGAACATCACACACTGGGGCCTGTCATTAGGTGGGGGGACGGGGAAGGGATAGCATTAGGCGATATACCTAATGTAAATGACAAGTTAATGGGTGCAGCACACCAACATGACACATGTATACATATGTAACAAACCTGCATGTTGTGCACATGTACCCTAGAACTTAAAGTATAATAATAATAAAGTGTGCAGCAACTACTTAACGGTTCAGAAGAGTGAGCAGTAGCATACAGATCCAGACGAGAATTCTATGCTTGGAGAAGGCAAGGGAAATTAAAGAAACTTCTAAAGAGAATTCTCTAAATGGATTTTATGGATTGGAAAACTCCATGTTATTAAAATGACAATTGTCTTACCAAATGATATATAAAATAATTTCAATTCCAATCAAAATCCAGCCAGCATATAAAAAAATTGACTTTAACATTATCAGTGATGTCATGTGGATATCAGGTGTCTCCTGATATTATGTGATGAGAGGAGTACTTCTCTATGCTTTTTTTTTTCTTTTTTTTTTTTTTCTGAAAAAACCCATGGGCCTCGTCTAATCATGAGAAAAACATCAGGTAAATCAAACTGGGGGACATTTCACAAAATACCTGATCAATACTCTTCAAGATTGTCAAGGTCATGCATGAAAAACAAGGAAAGTCTCAGAACTGTCACAGACAAGGAGACTGGGGAGACAGGATGACTAAATGCAGTGTGGTATTCTAGATTAGATCTTGGAACAGAAAGAAGACATTCATGGAAAACTGGTGAAATCCAAATAAAGTATTTAGTTAATAGTGATAATGCTAATGTTGGTTTCTTAGTTTTGACAGATATACCACAGTAATGTAAGATAATAATATTAGGAGAAACTAAAACTGGGTGAGGAGTATGTGAGAACTATACCACTTTCACAATTTTTCCACAAATCTAAAATTATTCCAAAATAAAAACTTTATTTTAAAAAATTGTCAAGTTTATTCTAAAATTTGTGGAAAGACAAAGGAGCTAGAAAATTCAAAACAATTTTGAAAAAGAAAATGAGGTATTTAGACTTTTTGACATCAGTGTAGTGTGGGAAGTAGAAAACACATTTTTTAAAAATTAAAAAATAGACTTCCTGATTTCATGACTTATTATAAAGCTGTAATAATCAAGACCATTATATCAGCATAAAGATAGAGATATAGCAATGGAACACAATAGAGAGCTCAGAAATAGAGCTTTGCTTATAGGATCAACTGATTTTCAGCAAAAGCACCCAGGTAATTTGGTGGGGAAAAGGATAATTTTTCTAACAAATGGCACTAGAAGAATTGAATGTCTTTATGGAAAAAATAAACATTGATCCTTACCTTAGATCCTACACAGAAATTAACATGTATGGTAAATTTAAATGTAAGAGCTAAAGCTAGAAAATTTAAATGTAAGAGCTAAAGCTAGAAAAAGAATTATAGGAGGAAATATTTGTAGCATTGGGTTAAACCAGTGGTTCTTGCCAGCAGTGATTTTGTACTGCAAGGGACATTTGGCAATGTCTGGAGACATTTTTGGTTATCACAACTGGAGTGGAAAGGGTGCATTTGCTAGCCAGTGGGCAGTGACCCAAGATGCTGATAAACCTCCTGCAATGCACAAGACAGCCCCTGCAACAAAGTTCAGTATGTGCCAAGTTTGAGAAAGCCTAGGTTAAGAAAGGATTTCTTAAATCACAAAAATGATTCTTACAAGAAAACAATCAACAATGGGCTTCCCCCAAATTTAAAATTTTATTCTGTGAAAGATAAATTTAGAAAATGAATAGGCAAGCCAGAGACTGGGAGAAAGTGTCTGCAAAACATATTTGACCAAAGGCTTGAATTCAGAATATATAAAGAGCTCTTACAACAAATAATAAGAAGACAACTTTGGGTGGAGGATTTGAACAGACACTTCAAAAAAGAACATCTACATTTGCCCAGTAAGCACATGAAAAGGTACTCAACATCACTAGTTATCAGGGAAAAGCAAATTAAAACTAATTTGCATTAATATAAATTAATTACTTTAAATTAAAGAGATACCACTACACACTCACTACAATGGCTAAAATTAAAAGCCTGGCAACCTCAAGCACTGACAAAGATGTGGGGCACCTGGAACTCTCCTACTTTGCAAATGGGTCTGCAAAGTGTTCAGCTACTCTGGAAAACAACTTGATACTGTCTTACATAGTAAGCATATGCTAACCATATGACCCAACACTCTCCTACTTTGTAGGTATTTGCCCAAGAGAAATGAAAATATGTATCCATACAAAGAGGTGTGTGTGTGTTTATAACCACATTACTTGTAAGGGCCTCTAATGAAACAATCCAATTATCCATCAACTGGGTAACTGATAAACAAATTGTGGTATAATCATACTATGGATTTCTATTTTGCAATAAAAAAGAAAGGAAGTATTGATAACATGGGTGAATTTCAAAAACCTTATGTTAAAAGAAATCACAACGTTATATTCCATGTGATTCTATTCATAAGAAATTCTGGAAAAGGTAAAACTATAGCCTGAGGCTGGGTGTTAGGGGGAGGGTGGAGGAGGATCAGTGCAAAGAGGAAGGTTTTTTGGGCGATGGAAATATTCTAAGACTTGATTACGATGATAGTTACATGACTATATACAATTCTGATAACTCATCAAACTGTATATTTAAAATAAGTGAATTTTACGTTAAATTTAACTCAGAAATATACACTGAAAAAGAAATTCGAGACTGAAATTAATAACACACTATTAAAAGAAGATGAACCAAATAATAAAGGAAAAAAAGTTAATTGTACCTAAAAGACAGTTCAAGATAATTATTGAAGTTGAGCACTAAATTTAGCTTCCAGGTTCCTGGCAGATGATACAAAAATGAAAACTGCATGTGCTATATACTTTTTATTATGCCATAAATGGAAAAGTCAGAAACCTGTCAAAAGACTACACATTTTAACAAGCAGAAAGGAGTAATTTTCTGTGAGAATCATCACATAAAAGACATTAAATATCACACTGGGCAATATTTTTCAAAAAACTTTTCAGAAGTTAGAAGTATTCTTCATATGGCTGACTCTCATACTGACCATGAATAAACCATTTTATCCTGAGGATCTAAAATAAAGTACATAGCTTCCTGTTGTTTCAACCCTTGGAGCAGCTTCTCAGATGTCAATAACCTGACTAATATAATTGATGTGAGCTTAAGCACAAAGGAGGCATGGCTGAGCTCCGTGGAGAAGGACTGAGGTATGATTCTTAAAATGAGACTTAGAAGTGCTGACATTTTTATGAGAGTCAAACTGACCCCAGTGGAGCTCATCCCACACTGCATGGGGTCTATCTGCTTAAACGTATAGACAGGCATTCTGTTGAGTTCCTGATTTTTATATCCTGACAGAGAAGAAATAGCTTTGTCCTGAGAAATCCCATTGGTAAGAATAAATGGTTACCTGCTTCTTCTATCAAACTTTAATATGATTCATGTATAATGTTTTGATTCAAGCTGGTCTAGAGCCTGGTAAGCCTGCCAAGTTGCCTTCAAGACATAAGCTCAGATAATTACATGAGTTGACCTATTGAATTATTTCAGCAAATTTGAATACCGCTGAAATTTGTATGTGGAAAATGAAGATTTGGATCTTGGCATACTCGATATTAGATTGTTATTGATTTCAGAAGGAACAGATCAACAGGTTCAGTTATGTCTTGTGGTCTCAGATCATTAGCAGAGGAAAGGATTCCTAAATTCCCATCTACTTATTGTTGTCAGGGTCCAGTGCAGACCATTTACGTCAGATAGAGGGGAGGAGGCTTTGGAAATAGTTATATTAAATCCTTTTGGGAGTTAGAATTTGCGTTGTGAAGTGCACATTCCAGTCCACTCCAAACACCTCCTATATCCAATGCATGACCCAGATCTGGGCAATGAGAATACTGCATACCCCTGCCCACAGGAAGAAGCCATAGAACAGGGTGGCAAAAAGCCTGGGTTCTGGAGATAGTCTATATGGTAGACATATGAAATCGTAGCAACTCGAATAGTCTATATGGTAGACATATGACATCATAGCAGCTCAAAATCATTTGACCTCCATATTTTCACAGTTCCCTGCATTATGAACTTCACCTTCCCAAGGTAGCATAGAAACTGAAACCAAAGGCTATGTTTCCAAGTCTCCCCAAAGCTAGTGTCCAGTTATGTGGCCTCAGTGAAACCAGTCTGATGCACTGAGGAAGACTTTGACTCAGAAGTGAGATATAGGAAGAACAAGGCTGGTCACAAGGCATCATTTTTCTGGCTCCAGAGTGGATTGCAGACTTTAGGATCAGCAGTGGCAGCATCTACATTCAGCCAGTTCTGGAGTGTGATACTGAGAGAATCCTAAGACAATGCCTCAAAACAGACCAACTTGGCTTCAAGCTCTAGTTGCAAGGCCAACTCAAGTGTTTCCTCTATGATAACTTTCCTGATTCTGTGAGTCAATCCCATCCTCCTTTGTACCCACCTTTAACAGTGATAATTATTTTCATGATATTGATACTTTTATAATGGCTTCTTTGGATACTTTTAAATCTAGAAGCTTGTGTGTGTGTGTGTGTAAAACATCAGCACTGAGAATATTATACAAGGGCATTCTGGGACATAATTACCCTGGAAACAAATGGAGATGTCTGTTGTTATACGTCTATTGTCTATTATTATACAAGTGTAACACTTGTTCATGATGTGTCTTTCTTATGGCAATGATTCTCAAACTTCAGTGTACATAATAATCATCTGTAAACCTGTTGAGATGTATATTCTTTGGCTCTACCCACAGAGATTCTGATTCATTTGAGATAGAGTGGGTCCCAGGAATCTACATTTTAATATTTTTTCAGGTGATTTGGATGCACATGGTCCATAGATCACACTTTTATAAACATTGGACTATACCTGAACTCCGACACATTTTCATCCTTATTTCTCCTTATTTACTGATGTTAGTCCCCTGCCTGGCACATGGTTAAGTATTAGTACGATGGCTAAATTTGATCATTGCATAAGAAATAGTAAAAAAAAAAAAAAAAAAGACAGGAATATTGAAAATAGTGATATTTTACATATTCATGTTTCTCAAAAATCTCAGAATGCTTTGGAACCAAAGAAGCAAACTTTGTAGTATTTTTCTGTACAACGACTCAACAGATTCTCTAAGGGTCAAACTTTTGATTCAGTGAGTTTCCCCCTAAAGTGAGGATTCATTTTCCATGCATGGTCAAACATAACACACTGTATATTGATTTTTGATTCACATATTTACCAGGAGAAACTGTGCCCACAGGTCTGACATGTTTATCTCTAAAGAGGGTATCTTTATCTAGAGCTTTAATGCTTGAGTTCTGGCAGGGCTTCTCCTACTGCTCTTCCAGCCCTCCTCTCTGTGACAGTATCTCTGGGAGTCAGGAGCTTAAGTTTGAGAAAAACCGCATTTGTGAAATAGTACCTTCTAACACCCAATTAGATATTGATGACGTGGAGATAACTTAATCACAGTGCTCCAGATGAAAGCTCAATTATTTCTCCAGCTTCTGCTCTTTGTCTGCCCAAGTTTGTTTAAGTAGCTAGGTAAGATAACAGAGCTAACAGCAGGTGAACATGGTTTGGCAAGAGAAGAGAAAGATCAGGAACAAAGATGCATAGCTCAAAGCACTCAGAATAGATGGATCCACCCACTGATCCCAGTCAAGGAGGTTTTGTACTGCTCATTTCCATCTGTGAGAGTTCTGCCATGCAATGTCCTGTTCAGATGACATCTTCTCCAGGAAGACTTTCTGGGTATTCCCCAACCTGCTCCAGTAGGATCCTACCATCCTCAGAAACTCTATGCCATAGTTTTCTGAATCTTTCCTTTCTGCCAAGCTGTCAGCATTCTGAGGACAGGGTACCCCAACTGAATAAGGACTCTATAAAAATGCGAATGATCTGCTGTCAAAAGGCCTACGTCTCACTGCTGTAAATGGAAGGACTGGAACAAATATGCTAAAATGTATTATGGGTTTTTGAGAGAGTATTTTTTTTTTCTTTTTCTTGGGGGTGGAGGTAAGAAGAGTAGAGAGCTTCTGGATATTTGTGGTATGTCCATATAATGGAATACTGAATGATAATGAAGAGAAAGATCTTCTCAAGGGTTATACATAGGGCAATGATACATTCACCTTTTTTTTTTTTTTAAATGACTGTAGTGAGGTATATTTTACATCTCATAAAATTCACCTATTTCAAGTGTACATTTTTTGGTTATTTTTCATACGTATTCTGCTTATGTATCAAGTGACAATTTTCTGATTCTTCGTAACTTTAAATTTAAGTTTTTAAATATATATTTAGGGGAAACAAGTGTAGATTTCTTATATGCATATATTGTATAGTGGTAAAGTCTAGATTTTTAGTGTACCCATCACTTGAATAGTGAACATTGTACCCAATAGGTAATTTTTCAACCCTCATCCCCTTCTCTTCCTCCCACCTTTTGTAGACTCCAGTGTCTATTATTCCACTCTGCATGTCCGTGTACCCCGCTGTTTAGCTCCCACTTATAAGTGAGAACATGCAGTATTTGACTTTCTGAGTTATTTCACTTAGGATAATGGCCTCCAGTTCCATCCATGTTGTCACAAATGACATGATTTCATTCTTTTTTATGGCTAAGTAGTATTCCATGGTATCTATGTACCACACTTTATCTAATCCTCTATTGATAAATACTTAGGTTGATTTCATATCTTTGGTATTGTGAATAGTTCTGCAATAAACATACAAGTGCTTGTATCTTTGTGATAGAATGATTTTTTTGGGTAGATACCCAGTAGTGGGATTGTTGAAACAAATGGTAGTTCTATTTTTAGTTCTTTGAGAAATCTTCATGCTGCTTTCCATAGAGGTTATACTAATTCACATTCCCACCAACAGTGTGTAAGCATTCCCTTTTTTCCACATTCTCATTATCTGTTGTTTTTTGACATTTTAATAGTAACCATTCTGACTGGTAATAAGATGGTATCTCATTGTGGTTTTAATTTGCATTTCTCTGATAATTAGTGATGTTGAGCATTTTTTGGCCTGTTTATTGGCTGTCTTTGTGTCTTTTTTGATATTTTTTAGTAACTTTCCTGAGTGATCGGTTTAAGAACATTTTTATTCTCCCAGTAAAACCCCCATACCTATTTATAGTTATTCTCATTCCTATACCAGGGCCCAGGCAACTACTAACCTATTTTCTGTCTATACATTTGCCTTTGTTGGACATTTAATATAAATGGAATTATGTGACATGTGGTCTCTTGTGTCTGTCTATTTTTCCCTTGCATAACTTTTTGAGGTTCATCCATGACATAACATTTATTGCTGAATAGTAGCTCATTGTATGGATATGCCATATTCAGTATATCCATATACATATTTTTAAGAGACATAGTTTCATTCTGTTGCCTAGGCTAGAATTTGCTTGGTGTGATCATAGCTCACTGCAACCTCAAACTCCCAGGCTCAAACGATCCTCTCATCTTAGTCTCTTAAGT
Source organism: Mandrillus leucophaeus (assembly GCF_000951045.1). NCBI lineage: Eukaryota > Metazoa > Chordata > Mammalia > Primates > Cercopithecidae > Mandrillus > Mandrillus leucophaeus. Next base: position 1,217,604 of record NW_012103732.1, on the reverse strand, counting down.
AGCTGGCACCACAGGCACAGGTCACTACACCTGGCTAATTTATTTTGTAGAAACGGGGTCTCGCTATGTTTCCTAGGCTGGTCTCAAACTCCTGATTTTAAGCAATCCTCCTGTCTTGGTCTCCCAAAGTGCTGGGATTACAAGCATGAGCCATGGCACCAGGCTTTCACACTGATTGATTGACATTTCAATTGTTTCCAATTTGGGACTATTATGAATAATTCTGCTATGAACATTCTTATGATAGTCTTTGTGCGGATACATGTTTTTATGTTTCTTCTGTAAATACTTAGGAGCAGAATTGCTGGATCATTTCGTACTTTTATGTTTAACTTTTTGAGAAACTGCCAAATTGTTTTTGAAAGTGCCTGCACCATTTTATATTCCCACTAGCAACATGTAAGTGTCCCCATTTCTCCACATTCTCAGCAACATTTGCTATTGTCGCCTTATTTATTATAACCATTTCAGTGGATTTGAAGTGGTATCTCATTTTTGTTTTAATTTGTTCCCCTAACTAAATGGTGCTGAACATCTTTTCTTATTATTATTAGCCATTACTATTTGCATATCTTCTTTAGTGAAATATCTGCTCATATATTTTATCCATTTTTTGATTGGGTTATTTGTCTTTTTTTTTTAAATGTGTCGAGTTTTTTTGTATAGTCTAGATATAAGTCCTTCATCAGATATGTGTTTTGCAAATACCTCTTGCAGTCTGTTGCTTGTCTTTTTATTTTCCTGGTGATATCTTTTGTAGTTACAAAAGTTTTAAATTTTGATGAGGTACAATTCATCAATTTTTTTATTTTATGGAACATGTTTTTAGTTTCATATCTAAAACCATCTTTGTCTAATTTAAAGTCTTCAAGGTTATCTCCTATACTTTCAGTTATTTAGCTTCTACATTTAAGTTTATGATCCTTTTTAATTTAATTTTTGTATATAGTGTGAAGTAGGGGTCTAAGCTTATCTTTTTGCATGTGGTTATCCAATTGTCCACACTTGTTTCATAAACTGACATCTGTTGGGAGCTTCGCTGTGTAGTAGGCACTAGAGATACAAAAGTGAAAGATGGTAATTTCCAGCTTCAAGTATAGTCAAGGGAAGTATATGTCCGTAACCACGGAGAATAGAACACAGGATATATAAACTCAAGATCTGATAACTTCAAGAAGAATGAGTCTGAGGTAAAATTAAGGGAGTGGTTTTGTTGTCTTCAGGAAAAGACCTATATATGTCAGCCTAGTTTAGTGCAATGGCTTCACTTTCTTTGGCCTCTTAACATACTAGTTTGACACCATCTGTTTTGAGGTATATATCAAAAAAAATTATGACTAATAAAGAGTTCAGATATTGATGTTTGCTAATAATTATCTTTTTGTAAAAGAAGCAATTGATATTCTTAGAATGGGGACTGTAATGATATCTTCAAATTGATCATACTTCAGGTTATATTTTAAGAAAATGTCTCCCATGTAGACCTTATTAAAAATGGCTAAAAATTATGGGTTGGTGGATGAACACTGGATTAGAATTCAAGAAACTTAGAGTTGGGACTACCACTAATTAGCTTTGTGTTCTTGGCACATCATCTAAATTCTTAAACCCTCAGTTTGCTCCCAATATAAAGTGGCAGATCATTTCCAAGATCCTTTTCAGACTGAATGTTCTCTTTATTCATTGAGTCAACATTTATTGAGTACTCACTTTGTGCCAGACACTGTGAGGCACTCTTAAGCAAAGGTAAGAAAAAGATACCAGATGCTTTTATAGAGAGGGATGTGAAAACAAATCATTAAAAGATGATGTTGCATATTTTGTGCTAGTTCTATGATTCACTGTGTCTAGAAACCTACATTTCTTCTGACCAAGAAGTTAACTGGGGAAGAAGAATCAAGAAGGAAAATGACCCCAAAGATCAGCTTAAGGAATGTGTCTGCAAGAGAGAATTCACATGTCAGACATGGGACAGAAGAATTTCAGCCTGCTAGCTACAACCAACCTTTGGATAATGAGATTTCCTCACACTGTAGTAAAAAGGTGTATTTACTTCCCTAAGAGAAATAAAAGAGAAAGGTACATAACACTTGGGACTGTATAAATAACTTGGCTGATATTGAGTATCCAATTCTCTTTATTGTATTCAAAATCATAATGAGTATTTCTCATATTTCAGATTTTCCCTAAGAGCAAACCTACAACGTAAGATATTTTGTTAAGAAGTATGTTTTTATATTATTAGAACGTGAATCTGATATAAATTAACTTCATGCCCCCTACTCAAGACTTTTCTTTCAAATTCTGAATCACATTCTCAAGTATACTTCCCGAGGTTTCTTTATAAATACAGCACCTTCAAATCTGAATACTTTATTCTTAACCTAATAGTCTTTTTGTGTAATGTATGGACACTGAGCCTACGGCTTTTGAAAGCTTTTCAGACCAGAGGAGCCTGTGTTTCTTTGGTTTGAGACCCCCTCGAATTCTTCTGTTTCCCTCTGCATACATAGGCAGTTTCTCTTTTGGCAGTAGGTAGTCTAGGGCTGCTTATATGTGAGTAATGGAAATGTCTACAAAGTTATAAGAAAATTAAATTGACATTATATTCATATAACTTTATAATCTTTATTTGGCAAATGTACCATTTAGGAGCAGCCATTGTTCAAGTATACTTATATGAGCCTTAATTATACCATGCGTTTTGAAAAGACCTTGCTGGATCTATTAGGACGCTTGGTTGCAAGTGACAGAAATCCAGCTCAGATTATCTCAAGCAAAAAGAGAATTCATCGGCTCTTTTAACTAGGAAGTTTAGGTGTGGAATTAGCTTTAGTTTAGCTGAATTCAGGGGCTTAATAGGATTCCTGGCTCTCTCGTCCTCTGTCACTCAATTTATCATTTCTCTGGGTATTGCCATTCACAGACAGGTGCTCTGGATGTGGTAGTCAAAGATGGTCAATGGCTGCTCCAGTCTTAGCTGGTCTTTGTAAGTTGAAAGCAGAGGAAGAGACTCTTTGGGATCTGTATACTGGATCTCATCTGGAGACCCTGGTCCAGCTTGGGTATAAAACTCACCCCTTGTCACCAATCTTTATGAGCAGAAGAAGGTATAAAGATTGACTGGCCTGGGGACTGTCTTAGTTCCTGAAGCCAGGGGAAAGGAAGGTTCTCTGACTGAGAAACTCTCCATATCCACATCGAGTGAATGGCTGGCAGACACAAACAAAAGATGCCCACTGCATTGGGTAAGGTGTTGTTAAACACTTTTAAGTGAAAGGACCACTGACTTTCATCTGCCATAAAAATGCAAGGCTGCTATGAATAATTTTGCAATATTTATTTATCGTTTTGAAACAATCTCAAATGTTTTAGATATCTATTTAACTCATTTTCTCTCAATCTTTCTTATGGTAATATACTACCTTTTTGCTGAGTTGACATTCATTTTCTTAGTATTCATTTTCAAATTTTGACCAGGCACAGTAGCTCATGCCTATAATCCCAGCACTTTGGGAGGCCAAGGCAAGAGGATTGCTTGAGGCCAGGAGTTCAAGACTAGCCTAGGCAACGTAACACGATGCCATCTCTAAAAACAAAATAAAAATAAGTTAGCCAGGCATGGTGGCAGGTATCCGTAGTCCCAGCTACTTGAGAGGCTAAGCCCTGGGGATTGCTAAAGCCCAGTAGTTCAAGGCTGCAGTGAGTCATGATCACACCACTGCACTCTATCCTGGGTGACAAAGCAAGATTCTGTCTCTTAAAATAAAAAAATCAAATTGTATCAAGTTTTTATAAATATTCTCATTGTGATTGCTTGCACAGTTTGTTTCACAGTAAAAAATTACAAGTATCCTAGTTGACAGAGATCATTTAAAAATTAGTTATTCTTTAATAACTTAGATGTGTTGATGCTGTTTGATTATTTAGAATTAAAATAACTATTTCAATGAAATTTGTCTAAAATCCTTGCTGAAGACTAGAAAAGAGTTTTTAAGAGACCACAGTTATAAGCTTTAGGTAAACCACATTTCCCTTGTATAGAACATTTTCAATTCTCAGATCTTGACCCTGATAAACTTTCTGATAGGGGAAAATTCCAAAACACATATGAAGGAGAGAATTATATTCAGGCGTTTTAAATAGCAAGTCCAAATACAGTCATCTTTTTTTCATACTCATAAATTAGGACAGCTCCCGCTTTTAAAATAGAGTAAGAAGAAGGGGTGGCATACATTCAGAGCAAACCAACATTTAAATATAGCACATTAGAATTCTTTGCATATCGAAGACCAGTAATAAGATGTAAGTTGATTTGGGCTTTAGGAAACATTCTGGATGTTGGATGGTCATGCCATGTGCTATGTTTTAGAGCTTTATGGGGCCTCTGTCACAGGATGAAAGAAGAAGTGCAATCATATTACAAAAAAGCCCTGGCTAATTGTTATCATTAAATCTCTTTGGACCATGTCCAGTGTAGATACATTATATACAGAATTTCTATGTTTATGGCTAATTTTAGCAAGAGCATATCTTGTTCCTTCAATCTACTGGTCATAAATTTAGAAACATTATGTGAAAGGATGACTTGTTCCTAGGAAATGCACACTGAAATATTTATTGGTAAATGTCATGATGTCTTCAACTTATTCTCAAATGGTTTAGAACAACAACATGACAAAACAACATGATATTTTATTATATAAATATTCTCTAATCTACTTAACCTGTCCTATGCTGGTAATTATATGGGGAGACAGATGGATAAACTGAACAACTTCAACTCAAGTGATCAGGTTTTCTTCAAGTAGCTTTATTATTTGGCTTGAAATGCTATATACTCCAAAGTTTTAGGCCATATTTCAAAGTCAATATGCATGCCATTAGAGTTGATGATTGAATTTACTATACACTAAAAACAATTACCTCAAAGAACTTCCGGTAAAATATGGGAATGTAGTCTTTAACAGATAAGAGATACCCACAAAATTTTTCAATATAGAAAACAGAGAGGAAGATGCTAGAACACGAGTCTCCAGGTTGAAAGGGCCCACTGAGTGCTTAGGACAGTGAATGAAGAGACCTTTGTAAAGAAACTCTTCAAAAAATCTCAACTCCCTAGAATTAAAGAGAAAATGCTGCCAGCCTCCAGAGAGACCAGGTCACATACCATAGGTCATTGAATAGCAGAGGACATTGCAACAGAAATCTTGGCAATAGAAGACAATAGAAGACAATAGAAGACAATAGAATTCTGAGAGAAAATGCTTTTCACTCTAGTACTCTACACTGATCCAAACCGTTAATCAGTTGTGAGGGCAGAATAAAAGCAGTTTTAGATAAGGAAAGTTTTAAAAACTCATCTTTGAGTCTTGGGAAATGACTGATGTATCTCTGCCAACAGAATGAGGGCACTATTCAAGAAAGATGAAGGCCCGAGGTCCGAGAGATAGATAGGGGATGCAACAGAGGAAATTGGTGAAGAAAATCTCAGCTAGTCATCAATCCTAGAGAGCCTAACAGTTACAGACTGGAACAAGAGAATGAACACTCTGGAATAGAAATAGGGGGAAGAAATGAAATGGATGGATTCTCTGGTAGCACTAGATGGGTTAGAAAGTACTGTTGATTGGTGTGTGATCTAATGGAGCATTTGGAAAAAATGATCAGATATCCTAATACTGATAAATTAAGGAATTTCAGGATATATGTACATTATTTAGAAACAGAGAAGTAACTAGAAGAAATAGTTATACAGATGAAAATGATTACCATGGGGAAAAATGCAGCAAAGACTGATAAATTTGATTATCATCTTTTTAGTACTATTTGAGTATATTATCAAGTATATCAGTTATGTTGATTAAAAATAAAAATCAAGTGAAAATAAAAGCAATTCAAACTAAAACTATTTAAAGGTGTTAGTGATAGGGGAAACTGGGTGTAGGGTATATGGGAATTCTATCTTCACAATTTTTATATAAATTTTATGTAAATCTGTTCTAACAAAATAAAATCTCTTTAAAAAATTAATTGGAGAAACAAGAAAAGTGAAAGAGTACAATATAATGCACACTCTAGAGTATATAAAATGTAGTACAATAAATTTAATGAACATCAAGATGTACAGAAAACAAAATTAGTTTTATTTTTGATTTTCAAGTCAAAATTAAAAATAAGGTATTGTATCTTGTTAATATTGTCTATGTAGGTTTTAGATTTTGAGTTATTCAGTATTACCAATATCAGTTTATTCTTCACAAAAATATGATTTTTAAAATGATGAGTGAATACCTAAGTTTAAGTGGATATTTTTTCCATTAGTGGATTTTTTTCCTTTAGTGGATTATTTTTTTCCATTAGTGGATTAATATAGATTTGGATTATGACTGTGCAAGTTTACCTTATAACCCTGTTTAAATATCCTAAGCCACATTAGAAGTTATGAAGGACTAGTTGGAGATGGGGTGATTAATGAAAATATCTGGCTAGGCCACATCTTCAGAATGTTGTACTCAGCAGGGGTGTCCAATCTTTTGGCTTCCCTGGGCCACAATGGAAGAAGAATTGTCTTGGGCCACACATGATCTACACTAACACTAACAATAACTGATGAGCTAATAAATAAATAAATAAATAAATAAATAAATCTCATAATGTTTTAAGAAAGTTTACAAATTTGCGTTGGGCCGCACTCCAAGTCATCGTGGGCCACAGGCGGCCTGCGGGCCCAGGTTGTGTGTTGTGTCATTGAGCACAATCGCTCGCCTGTTCCTCTTCATCAGGGGAGTGATAGTCCTATTTCATAGGATTAAGTGATTTATCTGCTGACTTCAGCTGAATGGAGCTTAGAAATTAAACCTTCTGATGCTGGGGGCAGGGGTGTCACTTTGTTCTAGAGCACCAAGGTTATGTTGTGTCTGCTGTTGCTGTCATCAGAACAGGCACTAAACTTGAAAACTCTAGACAGTGGGATTGACCTTGAAACAAAACCAAGGCAAATATACAGTGCTTGGATGGGGCTCTTCAGCATGTTTTAAGCAGGATTACTTATTTCCTTATTACTTTCTATATGTTTCAAATTCTTTTTTATATTTTAAGAACTAGGCATTGCAGGAAACACCTCTCATACCCTGTTTTTACTCAGTGGATCCAGCAAACGAAAATGACAGCCTTGCAATAGCTAAATATCTAAGCTTTAAAAATGTATTTTTAAAAGCCCTAATTGGCATAATAACCTATAATTTTATTTTCTTTTTTGGTATCACCCATTTTATATCTTGTACTTCCAGTTTTCCTCAATCACATAATTATCAGATATTTGTGTGGATTTTAAAAGGTAGTTTTAATGTCATATTCTTCAATTAATTGGCCAGTTTGCTTCCATTAAGTGTAATCTCTTGTGCTTGGACTTCCTGCCTGTGGGACAGAATTTAGCTGAATAGTACCGTTTGAGATTTTTTTCCCTTATTTGTTGACTTTACTAGTAGTTCCTGCTCAAAGCAGGAAATCTTGGAGGTGGTACAGAGAGTGTTCTTTTCATTGTATGTGCAGATTAAGCTTCCCTAAGAATAATGCTTATTTCTGGGTGCAAGACTGGATTAACCATCTTTGATTCCATTGACTTTCACTGTGTGAAGAATGACTAAATAAATTTCATTTCTTTGGCTATTTCTTTGACTTTTGAATTTAGTTATAACTCTTTTGCAGGCTGTTATGGACTGAATATTTGTGTCTCCCCAACATTGCTATATTGAAGCTCTAACCTCCAATGTGATGGTATCTGGAGGTGAGCCCTTTGGGAGGTAATTAGGTTTAGATGAGGTTATGAGGGTGGGGCTCTTGTGACACGATGAGATTAGTGCCCTTTTAAGAAGAGGAATATGTGCCACCCTGAAGAAAGGCCATGTGAGAGTGCAGTGAGAAGGTGGCTATCTACAAGCCAGAAAGAGGGCCTTTACCAAGAACTGAATCAGTTGGCATCTTGATCTTGGACTTCCCAGCCTCTAAAACTGTAAGAAATAAATGTCTGTTGTTTAAGTCACCCAGTCTGTGGTATTTTGTTATAGCAACCTGAGCTAAGATGCAGACCTTCTCCAACTTCTCCAGTTTTTTGATTAAATGTAAACAGAATAGGGCAATTATCAAACCTTTATCAATATTGAGAATATGGAAGTGAAATTCTCCTACTTCCTTTATAGCTATCACCCATTCACTTTTCCTGTTACTATACTCTAAAACCAAATCCAAAAATATATGATTTTTGAAGATAATATCCTTATGTTTATATGCTTCTTTTTTATTTTTTCATTTGGTCATACATTTTTTTTTTTTTTTTTTGTCAACAACCTAGATGAGTGCTGTATGTACATGTCATTTTTTCTTTTTTTTTGGTATCTATTCCTCCTACAACCTGGTTACAATGCTCTGTTTTTTTTAGTGGGGGAAGGCACCTTTTCCCTTTCTCACTCTTTAATCCATTTGCTTGAAGGGAGGCTTACCTCATCTGTGGTTTCAGGGATGAGCATGCTATTCAAAACAAACCAAGATAATCAGAGAAATACATTTTCCTAACCATGCTGATTGGTTCTGAAATAAACAAGTGACTCAATTCAGGCCAATGAGAGATAGGCCCAAATCTTTTGCTGAGATCATTCTGATGAGAAGCTCAAGCCTACGTGGAGGAAAACAATGCTGAGATACGGAGAGAGCAGGAGAATCCTGATGATATTATGTTTTGTTTTTTAAAAACTTTGTTTATTTTAGATACAAGGAGTACATATGTAAGTTTGTTACATGGGTATACTGTGTGATGCTGAGGTTTGGAGTATGGATCCCATCATCCAGGTAGTGAGCATAGTATCTGTTAGGTTTTTCAAACCATGCGCCCCTGCCACCTCTATTAGTCCACAGTGTTTATTGAGTCCCATGATTATGTCCATGTGTGCTAAGTGTTTAGTTCCCACTTATAAGTGAGAACATGCAGTATTTAGTTTTCTGTTGCTGTGTTAATTTGTTTAGGATTATGGCCTCTAGCTGTATCCATGTTGCTACAAAGTACATGATCTCATTCTTTTTATGACTGCATAGTATTCCATGATATATATGTACCACATTTTCTCTATCCAGTCCAACATTGATTGGCACCTAGGTTGGTTTATGTCTTTGCTATTGTGAATAGCATGGCAATGAACATACGAGTGAATGTATCTATCTTTTTGGTAGAATGATTTATTTTTCTTCAGGCAGATACCTAGGAGTGGGGTTGCTAGGTTAAATGGTAGCTCTGAGTTCTTTGAGAAATCTCCAAACTGCTTTCCACAGTGACTGAACTAATTTATATTCCCACCAACAGTGTGTAAATGTTCCCTTTCCTCTGCAGCCTCACCATTATCTGTTATTTTTTGACTTTTTAGTAATAGTCATTCTACTGGTATGAGATGGTATCTCAATGTGGTTCTGATTTGCATTTCTCTGATGGTTAGTGATGATGATAATTTTTTTCCTGTTTGCTGGCTGCCTATATGTCTTCTTTTGAGAAGTGTGTGTTCATGTCTTTGCCCATTTTTTAAATGAGGTTTTTTGTTTTTTGCTTGTTGACTGAAGTTCCTTATAGATTCTAGATATTAGACCTTTGTTGGATGCACAATTTGCAAATATTATCTCCCATTCTGTAGCTTATCTGTTTACTGTGCTGATAGTTTCTTTTGCTGTACAGAAACTCTTTAGTTTAATTAGATCTCACTTGTTAATTTTTGTTTTTGTTGTAATTTCTGCTGAGGACTTAGTCAAAAATTGTTTGCCAAGGTCGATGTCAAGAAGAGTATTTTATAGGTTTTCTTCTAGTATTTTTGTGGTTTGAGGTTTTACATTTAATTCTTCAATCCGTCTTGAGTTAATTTTTGTATATGGTGAAAGGTAAGGGTCTAGTTCCATTCTTTTATATATGGCTAGCCAGTTATCCCAGCACCGTTTATTGAACAGGGAATCCTTTCCCCATTGCTTGTCTTTGTCAGCCTTGTCAAAGATCAGATGGTTATAGGCATGGGGCTTTATTTCTGAGTTTTCTATTCTATTTCATTGGCCTATGTGTCTGTTTTTGAATAAGCACCATGCTGTTTTGGTTACTGTAGCCTTATAGTATAGTTTGAAGTTGGGTAGTGTGTTCTCTCTGGCTTTGTTCTTTTGCTTAGGATTGCTTTGGCTATTCAAACTCTTTTTTGATTTCATATGAATTTTAGAATATACTTTTTCTTTGTGTGTGTGTGTGTCAGGGTCTCACTCTGTCACCCAGGCTGGAATGCAATGGCACGATTTCAGCTCACTGCAACCTCTGCCTCCCGGGTTCAAGCAATTCTCGTGCCTCCACCTCCCGAGTAGCTGGGATTACAGCTGTCCACCACCACACCTGGCTAATTTTTGTATTTTTGGTAGAGATGGGGTTTCACCATGTTGACCAGGCTGGTCTAGAACTCCTGACCTGAAGTGATCTGCCCACCCCGGCCTCCCAAAGTGCTGGGATTACAGGCGTGAGCCACCACACCAAGCCTAGAATATTTTTTTCTAATTCTGTAAAAAATGACATTGGTAGTTTGACAGGAATAGTGTTGAATCTGTAAATTGCTTTGGACAATGTGACCATTTAAACAATATTGATTCTTCCAATCCATAAACAGAATGTTTTTCCATTCATTTGTGTCATCTCTGATTTCTTTCATCAGTGTCTTGTAATTTTCCTTCTAAAGATCTTTCACCGTCTTGATTGACTGTATTCTGAGCTATTTCATTTTCTTTGTGGCTATCGTAAATGGGATTGTGTTCTTGATTTGACTCTCAGCCTGGTCATTATTGGTATATAGAAATGTTACTGATTTTTGCACATTGATTTTGTATCCCAAAACTTCACTGAAGTTGTTCATTAGTTTTCAGAGCCCTTTGCTGGAGTTTTAAAGGTTTTCTAGGTATAGAATCATATTGTCAGTGAAGAGAGATAGTTTGACTTCTTGTTTGCCTATTTGGATGCTTTTTATTTCTTTTTCTGGCCTGATTGCTCTGGTGAAGACTTCCAGGTGATATTAAATTACCAGGATCCAATTGTATCTGAGTTTACAATGGACTTTTTGATTATGAAATTTCCTGTTTGGTTTAGGTCAGTTTAAATTTGGTCTTTATTAATACAACGGAAAGAGGGCTATATAATGTAATTACCAAATTCACAGACATTAAGGATCATGAAGAGATAGAGAATACATTAAATGACAGAATCAAAATCCAGAAAGCTCTTGGCTGAAAAGAAGGGCAACAAGTAATAATATAAAATATAGTAGTAATAAAATGTAAAGTCCTATACTTTGTGAAATCATCAACTAGGCAAAGTGAGGATGAGGCTGACATGGGTACATAGTTGCCCTTATGAGACAGATTTAGTTGTTTTAGTGAATTATTAGCTTGATCACAACTATTAGTGTGATGAGGCTGCCAGGAATATGTTGTGTTCAGTTCCATTATCGTATTCTCCTATCCTTGAGGCCATACCACACAGTACCACACTGTCTATTGTAAGTCTCAAAAATTAGATAATGTAACTCTGATGAGTTCGTTCTTCTAGATTGTTGGCTATTCTATGTGCTTTGCATTTGCATATAAATGATATATTGTGAATTACCCCAAATTAAAAAGAATTAATTAGGATTGCATAATTTTTCAAGCTGGTGGGACTAATGAATTGTAAGTCATTTTTAATGTCATTGCATCTTTAGCTGGTTGAAAATAATAATGCTTGTTATGGGAAAGTAAATATTGAATTATGCCAGGTGTTTAGAAATACGTTCTTAGAGTAAGACAAGTACTCTATATTTAGCTATATAAACCTACAATGCATAGTACATTTATGGAATAATACATAAGAAACTAGTAATAGTATTTTGCTTGGGGGAGATGTACTGGGTGTCTGGTATAGGAGAAAGATTTACTTTTTTGTATACCTTTGAAGTCTTTTAAATTAAAAACAACTAATGAAAAATTTCAAAATAATAATGTAATATACATGGTTACTCTTCATGTATGAGATCTATGTCTAAATCAGAGTTCTGTTCTATGAATAAAATCTGTCCTGATTTATGACTATGGATGTTGTTTGTAGTTAATGCGACTGCAGTTCCTTCTCTTTATTTTCCAGGTCAGCCCATCACCAGGACTTTAAGGAAACTTTAATCAATCAATCTTTTACATCGTGCATTTAACAACTTCTTTTGATGTACTTCTTAAGTTTTTTTGAGTCCTTACCCAAAGTAAATAATTATGCTTTAGGGGTTACAGCTCTTTTTTAGTCTTTCTGTTGTTGCTCAACTTGACTTACAGTTCCTTCTTTATCCTAACTTTACTTATCTGAGCCTCAGTTGCCTCATCTGTAAAAGACATAGGGTAACATATGGTCTGCAGTCTTTTCCAGTGCTGTGAATTTATAAGTCTCTATTCCATTCAATTCATGATCCATATAGGCAGTGATGACATAACTCTTCAGGACAAGATGGGACATGCATAGAGTGTTCAAGTTTAGAAAAGTTATACCTACTCTTTGCTACTTCTTAGACCTGTGATTCACAGTTCTAGTTTTAGAATATTTCTGGTTGTCTAGTTATCAACTAGATGGATTGAATCATTGGCCCCTCTCCAAATTTATACTTTTGCCATGGCTTCCTTGTGGGTAGTGTATTTCCTCAACCCTTGACTCGCTTTGGCTAATGGCATCGGGTTAGCAGTTGTGCCATTTTTTACCATAGAACTTAAAAACACTTGCATGCTTCCATTAGCTACCTTGTGCCTCTGTTTCTGCCAGTTCAAGGAGAATAATAGACATGGGAAGCTGACCTACAGATCTGAGTAAGACGCAGAGTTATTCCAGGCACTGAAGCCTGAAGCAGTCTCTCAGTTGAGCCTAGTTTGGATAAGCTGAGTTTCAGCTGAGCTGTAGGTCTTCAAGAATCTATCATTATTAAGTCTTGGTGTGGTCTGTGACAGCAGCTTTTTGACAACTGATACAGCAGGTACCATTAAATTACTTCTGTTAAAATGTATTTTTAAAACAGAAAACACATTCACTTGATTCAAAAATAAAAATATAAAATGGCATGCTTTTTTTTTTTGCTCCAAGCCCTGTTTCCTGTTCACAAGGTCTCATCCAATGTCCTGCTGCCACAAATTACTCACATTTTTGGTTTCTTTTTATATTCTAGAGTTTATGTGAATATAAATAGACATACATATATAATGATAATGTAGAGAATATATATAATGAATATATAGCTCCCACTCCACCCATTTATACTTTTTGAATTCTTTGCTTTTTTCATTTGTTATGTCTTGGATATATTCACATATCAGTATATGAAAAGCTTCCTTATTCCTTTTTCATAGCTGCATAGTACTCCATTATATACCATAATGAGAGACAATCAAATCTTCTATTGATGGTGCTGGGTTTGTTTTCTATCTTTCACTGCTATGTAATTATATACAGTCATGTGTTACTTAACATCTGGGGACACCTTCTGAGAGATGTGTTGTTAGGTGATTTTATCATTGTACAAACATCATAGAGTGTACTTACACAAACCTAGATAGTATAGCCCTACTACATACCTAGGCTATATGGTATATATAACAAACCTGTGCAGTATTTTATTGCACTGAATATTGTAGAAAATTATAACACAATGGTTGGTATTTGTATATCTAAACATAAAAAAGGTACAGTAAAAAATAGAGTATAAAGGATATAAAATTGTACGCATGTGTAGGGCACTTACTATGAACCACAGTTAAGACTGAACATTGCTCTGGGTGAGTCAATAAGTGAATGATGAGTGAACGTGAAGGCCTAGGAAATTATACTACTGTAGACTTTACAAATGCTGTACATTTAAGCTATACCAAATTTATTACAACAAATTATTTCTTTAATCATAAATTAACCTGAGCTTATTGTAACTTTTTTACTTTGTAAACTTTTAATTTCAAAAAATTTTTGACTTTTTAATAATACTTAGCTTAAAACACATATATTATACAGCTGTACAATAATACTTTCTTTCTTGATATCCTTATTCTATAAGCTTTTTTATATTAATTTTTTTTTTTTAACTTTTAAATTTTTTTGTTAAAAACTAAGACATGAACACACATATTAGCCTAGGCCTACATGGGGTCAGGATCATCAATATCACTCTCTTCTACTTCCACATCTTGTCCCACTGGAAGGCTATCAGGGGCAATAACATGCATGCAGCTGTGATCTCATATGATTAAAAATGGCTGCTGCTTCTGAAACACCTCTTGAAGGATCTGCCTGAGGCTCCTGAGTTATTTTTTTTATTATAAGTAGGAGTATGCTCTAAAATGGTGATGAAAAGTATAGTATAGTTAATACATAAACAAGTAACATAGTCCCTTATTATCATTATAAAGTACCATATACTATACATAATTGTGTGTACTAGACTTTTATATCACTGGCAGCACAGTAGGTTTGTTTACACCAGCATCACCACAAACACATGAGTAGTGCATTGTGATATGGCACTATGATGGCTACATCATCACTAAGTAATAGGGATTGTTCAACTTCATTATAATCTTATGGGACACTGTCTCATATGCGATCTGTTGTTATATAGTGCATTACTGTATACAGATCTATGCAAGTAGGATAAACTCTGGTGGTGGGGGGGGGTTTGGGGGTGGGAGAAAGGATATATGCAGATGGAATTTTAATAGTTACTGCCAAATTGTCCTTTATACAGGAATAAAGAAATTTTAATTTGGAAGAGATGTTCTAACAGCCTTTTCTGTTAGCCTGGAGAAAGAGTGTAATATTTCACACAGGAAGCCATCTAGTAGACTTTCCAGGAGGACATTAAATGATCTTTTCAGAGCTCTAACACCTGTATACTGGAAGGTTCCAAACATTTTATAGGTATCAGCTTTTTAAGTCCTCACAACACCCTGTAAAGTAGGCACTGTCACTACCCTGGCCTCAAAGGTGAAGAGATTTATTAGGTGAGAAGCTAAGTAACTTGTCTCAGTTCATTCAGCTAGAAAGCAATGTAGCTCACATAGACTTATCCCCAGCTAAGACAGCTAAGTCATAACTTCTCTAAAGTTATTTTTTAAAGGTATACTTAAACTAATATTAGTATAGTATCCTAAATATTTTCCTAAAATATCCTATGTTGATGATAGCTTTTATTTTTTAAAAATCCATAAATTCTATTATATATGTGTGTATGTGTATATTGCTATTTGACTGTACTTTCAGGACACCAAAGAATTTCTACTATAAAAATAAAGGCAAGATGTATAATAAAACCATTATGAACCAGATTAACTTTAAAAATTCTGTGATTATAATTGCTGTTTGAATTTTTAGAAAACATGTTTTAGAAAATGTATTAAGTGTCCACAATTTCCTAGTGGCTAGCTCACTTTTGGTACAATTTTTTAAAATCACCTGTAATATATGTTCATTTTATACTCCTATCACTCCTGTTTTAGGAATTAGTGTGCTGATTTTACAGATGAGGAAATTAAAGCTCAGAGAAAGGGACTGATTTGCCAACCTCATCCAGATAGTGAGGATGAACATGGTAATGATGGTAATGCTTACTATTTATTATATGTCAAGCACATTGCTAGGCCCACTTTACAGGGAGCATTAACATTTTATTTAATCTTCACAATAATCCTATGAGGTAGTTACTCTTACTATTCTCATTTTACAGATGAGAAAACAGGGATTTAAAGACATTTAGAAACTTTCCAGAGGCTACGCACAGCTAGGAAGTGGTATTGTGGGGAACTTCATCCAGGCTTGTTTCAATGGTGAGGTTGATGTGTCAATTTGACTATAGACTATAGTCTCCACTGTAGTATTCAAACACTAGTCTAGGTGTTACTGTGAGGGTATTTTGTAGGTGTGATTCATGTCCATAGTTTGTTGACTTTAAGGGAGATTTTCGTAGATAATCTGGGTGACCTGGCTTAAACAGTTGAAAGGCAGAAGAGCAGAGCTGAGGCTTCCCTGAAGAAGAAATTCTGCCTCTGGACTGCAGCCATAGCTGCCTAGGAGATCAGCCTGCCCTTCATGGTGGCCTATCCCAAGGACTTCATACTTGCTTTGCCAGCCTCACAATCATGTACGCCAATTCCTAGCAATGAATCTTTTAACACAGATCTTGTAATGGTGTTTTTTCTCTGGCTGAACCATGACTGATACATTTGTCTAGGTCTACAGCTCAAGTACTAACCAGAATGCTATACTCATTCTTTGTATATGGCAAATTAGGAATTTGAACCCAAGTCCAGAACTCTGTACGCATGCCACTGAATCATACATTATGTTTATCATACCCTGCCTTATCCTGTTAGTTTTTATATTTTGCACCCTGCAACCTGATAAGCATTTTGAAAGCAGACCTCAGGTTCTCCTTATATCCTTTCTCCTATACTGCATCGTGCACACAGGACACAGCTCTCTTGTCAAAATAATTTTTGTCATACCTGCACACGGCATATGTCATCTACATTCTTGTTTTTATATTTTTCAAATTTATGTGCTATTATTATTTTATCTTTCCTAACTTTTCTTTCACCTTTCTATTTTAATTCTTAATATACAGGCTTTTAAGAGGTTAGAACTTTGGTCAGTGTTGCTGTCCCCTCCCTTATCAGTTACTAGAAATCATCCTGGGTAATGTAAAACCTTAATAGGAGAAAGAGGTGATATTCTCTCAGAGTCCTGGATGGTAATTTGGTTATCTGGGTTTTTTTTTTTGTTTGTTTGTTTGAGACAGAGTCTCGCTCTGTCACCCAGGCTGGAGTGCAGTGGCACGATCTTGGCTCACTGCAAGCTCTGCCTCCTGGGTTCACACCATTCTCCTGCCTCAGTCTCCTGAGTAGCTGGGACTACAGGTGCCTGACACCACGCACGGCTAATTTTTTGTATTTTTAGTAGAGACAGGGTTTCCCTGTGTTCTCCAGGATGGTCTCGATCTCCTGAACTTGTGATCCACCCACCGTGGCCTCCCAAAGTGCTGGGATTACAGATGTGAGCCACCACGGCCGGCCCGTTATCTGTTTTAATCTGTAACACAGTTCTTTCACAGCTGGACCTCTGACAAATATTGACAAGTAAAAATTTCAATTCCCTAATAAGTATAGTTGGAATGGGAGGAATATGTGACTTACTATAGATAAATCCTAATTCCAAGATCAAAATGTTACCAAAGCACAGATCCTAGGGGTTAAGGGACAAGTTCCAAAGACAACACTTTTCTATTTTTGTCCTTCTCTATTTGTGTTTCATTTCTTAAGTAAGATCTTTCTTTAACATTTCCTAATTTCACATCAATTAGGCTCAAAGTAAATACTCCACTAAAAGGTAAGGGGTTTTCTTCAGACCTTCTTATAATTTAGCAGACCCATTTTCATTTGTAACAAATTTCAGTTAAACTTTCAAATATTGTGGTCACATGTCTTTCAGAGTCCTCAGAGATATGGCTGATTCTAAAAGTCAAATAACAACTGGTAGTTATATAACACTTGACATCATTATCAAGAGTCAATCAATCTTTGTCTTGGGGCACACAGAAAATGTTGCTATTGTAAAGACTGAGGAAACAAGATATAAACATGGTAGGGCCCCTCTTAGCATTTCTACCAGTTATAATTAAAATTAAAACTAGAATTTAAATTTTTGAATGTAGCTAAGGATTAAGAAATTAATTTCATTTGTATAGGTACATCAAGATGTATGAAGTGAGCCATGAAATACAAAATGTGTCTCATTCTTCTAAGGTTACAAAAACTTATATTAAAATTTATATAGGGTATGTTTATTTTATTTGGAAAGTAAAACCACATCCATCTTGTTTTGAAAAATCCTGACACCAATATAAAAGCCCAGATGGTTATTTAAGTTTATTCCAGGTAATTTAACTGCCGGTACTGATTGTATTTTGTGGCTTACTTTGTCCTGTGGAAAAAGTAGTTATGCTCTTAATCCCCTTGCTAATCTTTCTCTTCTGCAAGAAGTTTGTAAGGGAATACTCCTCTACATTGACGTCATGCAGAAGATATGTAAACATCCAACACATGTTTGCAAATCTGAAAAATATAAAATTGAACACATTCAACTTTTCCAAATGTAGACTACCAAGGAGAAAATGCAGAAAAACTATTTTGAAATCTAAACCAGTAGGGCCCAATACTAACTATCAGAAGAACAAACCTCATTTATTTACTCCCAAGCACAAATTACTTGATATGGAGGCCTGTTTAGATAAGTAAGCATAGACATTGTGGCAGGGATGTCAGTGATTATTACTGTTGAGCATACAAGATTATAGAGCATTTCATTAATACTGAAGTCAAATTCTTTACTAAAAAGGATTCCATGTATTTTCATCCCTAGACAATGCAAAAAAGAGCATTTGACCTCTGGAAATTAAATAAAAATTGTTGTTCTGCATTGCTCCCATTGGTAATATGTTTATTTGCTAACCTTGTGACTTGTACAAAGAGAAAAGTTGCCTTGAAACTTTATAGTTTCCCCAGCATTTCAGTATTTGGGGAAGACCTGCTAATGAACCCTTTTCCAAGTAGAGAATAGAACTCTCTAAAAGATGTGACCCACTCCTGTTTCCTGAAATAAGTGACCACTTGGTAAGTGTACGTTGCTGTAATTCCTTGTAGTAAAGTACTGATGTTTTTTCAAAGAATCTCATGTAATTCTCTGTTACTATTAGAAAAGCTTCAACTTCACTGTAGTTGAGAAGGTAAACAAAGTCTAAATTGGACAGTGTTAGTGTCCATCAATTTTCCCATCTTCAAGAAGTTTAAGTAAGTCAGCATCACTCATATGTTTCCAGTGTACACAAACGAACTTGGGTGCTTGTGGAGGTTCTGGGAGTCACCATTATTCCCTGCCTCACAAGCTCATTCAAATCCAAAATTCGATCTGGAAGATATTGCCACCATTTCTGCCACTTTCAGAAACCAAGTTAACAAATCAAGATAGAAAAAGGGAGGGGGAAGGAGAGCAGAATTTCCCAATGCACTGATAATGTAAATGTGGAAATGGAAATTTGTCATTACCACTTCCCGGTGATATTAGCTTATTCAGGAGGATCACAGTTACCTACATTCTCAAGATCTCTACTATTATTGTTAATAAGTGTATTGGGGCATTAAAGATATAACATAGTTTCTGACCCTTATCTATTCAATACATGTATTTATGATAAATATCAGCACATATGATTTCTAAAAAACTATGTAAAGCAATACTTCTGCACATATAGGACATTTGTTTTCTTATTGGCATCCCTTTATCCTCCCTTTGTATTATAGACATTGGACTTGCTCTGGGGGAGCAAGAGAAAGGTGAGACTGTGGATAAAGGGGTCCTAATTCCACTCAACCAATCTAGATCACTCGGGTGTTCTCTCTAGGAGTTTGACTATTGAGTGACAAAATGACTGAAACCCTTGTAATGAAATCATTGAAGCAGCAAAACTCTGAAAAAAAATTCATCTGCTTCTGCTGTCTAGACTCCCCAGACCATCCCAATTCCTGACCTCTCCCAGTGGTCCTGGGGGTACCTCACTCCCTCCCATAAATTCATTTTCTACTTTAGTCCATTTCTGTTGGCTTATAACCAATAAGTTCCTATATAATAAGCTTTTGTCTTTTATGTTTCACAAGGCTAATAAACATAAATAGACATTTTAAATGTCATTTAGTTTGAAAGTATATTGAATGAGAAGATACATTTTCTTAGATCAGAACTTTAATGCTTTTGAGTAAAGGCAATTTCCAAACTCTTAAGATGAGGCTAATGTTAACTACTTATTAAGCATGTACCTCTTGCCAAGTACCATGATGAATGCTTTTTATAAAAATATGGATATGTGGGTATATGTACAGTTGATTTTTTTCAGTATATATGTTTAAAATTTTATTTGGTGTTTCAATAACTCAGCGAGTAAGATATTATCCTCATTTTACCTATGAAGAAACTAAGGCTGCAAGTGGTGAATTTGGCAAAGTCACACAGCCGGAAAGTGGTAGAGCCAGAATTTGTACTCAACTCTGGTTGACTTAGCCACCACAATAGATTGCCTCCCATATCAGAATAGATATGATTTCTTGGATTCCATTTTAAGCCAATAAAAGCTTAGAAATTAAGGATATCTTCTTTTATAGTATGGCTCTGAGAGCAAAGCAGAACAAATGCTGATAAAAATAAGCAGCAGATTTAAAACTCACCTCAAAAGTTAAACCAGTTGTAAATAAATAGATGAGTCCTCTAGGGGTCTGCAACCCCCAGGCCACAGACTGGTACTGGTCCCATGGCCTGTTGGGAACTGGCTGTACAGCAGGAGGTGAGTAGCAGGCGAGTGAGCAGAGCTTCATCTATACTTATAGCCGCTCCCCATCACTCACGTTACTGCCTGAGTGAGTTTCACCTCTTGTCAGATCAACAGCTGCACTAGATTCTCACAGGAGCAGAAACCCTATTGTGAATTGCTCCTGTGATCTAGGTTGTATGCTCTTTATGAGAATCTAATGCCTGATGATCTGTCACTGTCTCCCATTACTCCCAGATCGGACTATCTAGTTGCAGGAATGCCACTGATTCTACATTATGATGAGTTGTATAATTATTTCATTATATATTACAATGTGATAATAACAGAAATACATTTTGCATAATAAATGTAATGTGCTTGAATCATCCCCAAACCATCCCCCACCCTCCGCCTGTGGAAAAATTGTCT